>NC_044904.1:15208527-15808527 GCF_001633185.2 Quercus lobata | reverse complement strand
TTCCTCCATAGCCATAAAAGAAAGATGTGTTGTCCCACTTCAATTCCTTACCTACAAGGCTGAGATATGGTGTGACGTAATTCCCATGGATGTAGGGCATATTATCTTAGGTAGACCTTGGCTGTATGATCTGGATGTCACCCTTCATGGGCGATCCAATTCTTGCTCATTTATGTTTGAAGGTAAGAAGATTGTGCTCACTCCTTTGAAACCCAAGCCAATTGGCATGAGCAAGAAGACAGAAGCACCAAAGGCGAAAGGCCTGAACATCATAAGTCCAAGGGCATTTGAAAGAGTAGCAATTCAAGAGTCCATTGTGTTTGTCTTAGTTGCCAGGGAATTACGTGGAGAGACCAGTGAGGAGCAACCTGAAGAAGTGAGGTTAGTGCTCCAGGAATTTAAGGACGTTTTCCCTAAGGAACTCCCCGATCATTTGCCACCCATGCGTGACATACAACACGCCATAGACTTTGTGCCCGGAGCGGCCCTACCTAACTTGCCTCATTATAGGATGAGCCCTGCAGAGCATGCCGAGTTGCAGAGGCAAGTAGAAGAACTACTTAGGAAGGGTTTTGTACGTGAAAGCATGAGTCCTTGTGCGGTCCCTGCACTCTTAACTCCAAAAAAAGATGGAACTTGGCGGATGTGTGTTGATAGTCGTGCCATCAACAAGATCACTGTGAAATATCGATTTCCTATCCCCCGGTTGGATGACATGTTAGATATGATGGCTGGAGCAATGATCTTCTCTAAGATAGACTTAAAGAGCGGCTATCATCAAATTAGGGTTCGTTCGGGTGATGAGTGGAAAACCGCCTTCAAGACGAAGAATGGTTTATATGAGTGGATGGTGATGCCTTTTGGGTTGTCCAATGCTCCTAGTACCTTTATGAGAGTGATGACTCAAGTACTCAAGCCTTTTATGGGGAAATTCTTGGTTGTGTACTTTGATGACATCCTCATCTATAGTAAGTCTAGGGAGCAACACTTAGACCACCTAACTCAAGTTTGTACTACCCTTAGGAAGGAGAGTCTATATGGCAACCTCAAGAAGTGTTCTTTCTTCACTAATAGAGTCGTCTTCTTAGGTTTCATAGTGTCCTCTGAGGGAGTTTCTGCCGACCCCCAAAAGATTCAAGCGATTGTGGAGTGGCACGAGCCCAAAAATATCCATGAAATTCGAAGCTTTCATGGGCTCGCTTCCTTTTATCGCCGATTCATCAAGGGGTTTAGTACCCTTATGTCCCCCATCACTGACTGCATGAAACAAGGGGAGTTTGTTTGGACTAAAGCTGCTGCTAAAGCTTTCAATGAGGTAAAGCAAAAGATGACTGAGGCACCTGTCATGCGTCTCCCTGATTTTACCAAGCCTTTTGAGGTGGAATGTGATGCCTCAGGTATTGGTATAGGGGGAGTACTTAGTCAAGAGCGTCACCCAATTGCTTATTTCAGTGAAAAGTTGAATGACGCTAAGCAAAAGTACTCCACATATGACAAAGAGTTTTATGCCATTATTCGAGCTCTTTGGCATTGGCGCTATTACCTGTTGTCTCAAGAATTTGTTATCTACTCTGATCATGAAGCTTTGCGCTATCTCCATTCCCAAAAGAAGCTGAATTTTAGGCACGGTAGTTGGGTTGAATTTTTGCAGCGCTACCACTTTGTAGTGAAGCATAAGGCGGGAATTGAGAATAAGGCTGCTGATGCACTAAGTCGAAGGGTGTCTTTGCTATCCATCATGAGTGTTAAGGTTACTGGGTTTGAACGACTCAAGGATGATTATGAGTCATGCCCAGATTTTGGGGACCTCTACACCAGCCTAAGTAATACCCCACGACCAATCCTGGATGATTATACCCTTCAAGATGGGTACTTGTTCAAGGCCAACAAGTTATGTATCCCTCGATCTTCAATGAGAGATTTCCTAGTTTGGGAGATACATGCGGGAGGCCTGGCAGGTCATTTTGGCCGAGACAAGACAATTGAGGAAGTGGAACGTCAATTCTATTGGCCTAGTTTTAAGAGGGGCGTTGCCAAGATAGTTGGTCAGTGTCATACATGTCAACTAGCCAAACATCGCAAGCAAAACACTGGCCTGTACACACCTCTACCTGTGCCAGATCGCCCATGGCAGGATGTGAGTATGGACTTTGTGTTAGGTTTGCCCCGCACCTTTAGGAAGCATGATTCCATTCTAGTAGTTGTTGATCGCTTCTCCAAGATGGCTCATTTCCTACCATGTTCTAAGACCTCTGATGCTTCTAAGATTGCAAAACTCTACTTTGATGAGATTGTCAAACTTTATGGTCTTCCCAAAACCATAGTGTCTGATAGGGATGTTCGCTTCATGAGTTATTTTTGGAAGACCTTGTGGCATTTAGTGGGCACCAAATTGAAATTTTCCACGGCCTTTCATCCTCAAACTGATGGCCAAACTGAGGTGGTTAATCGTAGTCTAGGCAACCTCCTTCGGTGTCTAGTGGGTGATGCCAATCGAAATTGGGATTCTATTCTTCCGGTAGCCCAACTTGCATATAATAGCTCTATCAATAGGTCTATAGGTGCTAGTCCTTTTGAGGTTGTGCATGGATATACACCTAGGAAGCCTTTAGATCTTTTGCCCATGTCCCCACATGTTAGGATTTCTGAGTCTGCTGAGGCATTTGCACGACATATTCATGATTTGCATAATGAGATTCGCAAAAAAATTCAGGCAAGTAATTCTCAATATAAAATTCATGCTGACACTCATCGGCGTCATGCAGAGTTTCAGGTAGGGGATTATGTCATGATTCGGATTCGATCTGAACGGTTTCCCTCTGGGACCGTTAAGAAATTGCAGGCTCGTAGTGCCGGACCATTCAAGGTATTGAAACGGATGGGCCCAAATGCATATGTCATTGACCTCCCTCATGATTATGGTATTAGCTCCTCCTTTAATATTGAGGATCTAGTTGCTTATAAAAGCCCCACAACTATTCCTGATACCCCTTTTGATGAGTCTTTGCCTAATCCTATTGATGCCCCTATTCCCACTCCTTTACCCTTAAATTTGCCCTATGCACATAAAGAATCTATTGATGCTATTTTAGATGAGCAGATTGTTTCTACCAAGGATGGAGGAGTTCACCGTTTCTTAGTTCGGTGGCGAGGGCGACCAGATTCTGATTGCACATGGATTACTCGAGATGAGCTATTGCGACTGGATCCTGATTTGCTGGAGTACTATCAGAGCTCTTCAGATTTCCACTCGACGGGGTCGAGTTCTTCTCACCCGGGGGGAGTTGGTGCGGACACGAGGTACAAGCCCCCAATTACACACACGTATAGGAGGAAGAGCAAAAAGAAGACGGCCCAACCTGTGGCCTTATGGATGGAGCATGCTAGTTATTGGGCTTGAAATTAAGCAAGCCCGAACATTTAATGATTAGGGTTTCTTTAGGGTTTTTATTGTTGGCTATTTAAACAATTTTTCAGATTATTGTAAGACAGTTTTGAGAATTATTAAAAATAAACGTGTGTTTTCTTTCACTGGTGCTGACTCCAGTTTGCTTGGTGCTGACTCCAAGCAGCCCTTAGGTGCTGACTCCTAGGGTTTATCTATTGTTCTATTGTTAGTGTGGTTGTCCTACGTCAACCCCCCTTTCCAACCAAGAGGTTGGATAGCTGGGTTTTGAGGGGCTATTGTGGGGCCCAAATGATTTATGGGCCGGGCCCGTCTACCTGGGAAAAATCCGAAGGTCCAAGCCGAGGAGGGCTATGGCCCAAGCCCGACAAAATAGCCTGTGGATATCGCCGAGGACGGCCCAGTCCTCGGCAGACCCAAAGTTCCCCTCCCTGAAGGAAGGGTAAAAACGGTATAGGACCGAAATAAGGACGAAAGATCTAAAATATCCAGGGAAAGCTGCTCTCACTGCCATTCTATGCTCTGAACCTGACAGAGCCGCAGTCTTTGGCTTTTACAACCACCCTCAACGACTTTGAATATGGGCTGATGGGACAAGTATCAATTTTGGAAAGGTTGACCCTATACGTGGACGACGGACAATGAACGCAGGCGAATATAAAAAGGAAAAAGAAGTAACCTAAAGAGGGGCTGGGAAAAAAGGGCAAAAAACGAGAGCCTCCCAGCCCACCTCCAGGAGAAGTACTCTAGGGGTGACGATCGTTTAACCTTGTATGAACGCCATGGAAAACCCATCGCCTATCGATCAAGGCCTAGCCTTTCAAACCCACGCTCTACAAATGATATTGTTAGGGCCGTTTTACGTGCGAACCCGACACTGTTATGGTCCGCCACGAATCGTGACCCTACACATTCTATGCATAGTTTTCTTACACAAAAAAGGTTACTTCTCTCTCTCTCTCTCTCTCTCTCTCTCTCTCAATTTGTTTTTCATTTTTTGTTTTTCATTTTTTTTTAATTTTTATTGCATCAATTCTTTAGGTTTATGAATTTTTGTGTTAATTAGAATTCTAATTTGGGTTGATGCAATTTAGTTTTGTATTTTAAATTGTTATCTTTTATATTCTCTTTGATTAAATATTATCATACTACATTATACATATAGTATGTAATAATATAATGTTATTAAATTACATAGAATGACTTGGATAATTTGATGTTTATTGTTATAAATTTTATTTTTACTCCTTTTTCTTCTTATCTTATTTTATTCAACATTTAAATCCAGTCACATCCTCCATACTATTAAATTATGTAGCACAAATCAAGAAAATGGCTAGACACAAACCTGCCTTCCTTTACCATACATTGGGGGAATCAAAATATTTGTGTGATAAAAGGTCATATAATTTATAATTTAGATAACACTCTTTGAATGTGTCTAGGCCTATAGATTGAGCAATTTGTAGACTTAAACGGCTATTGAGAGTGAACTTTTTGAATCAAGACTAAAAAAATATGAACTACTATATTATGTATCATCTTTAAAGGATGCCAACAATATTGATCTTAAGGGAAATGTTACATAAAATATTGAGAAAAAAAATGTTTTATATTACAATCTACTAAAAATGCTTTTTAAATAATTAAACCTTTCTATTTTTCATATCATTAACGTGTTCTACAACTACCATATGTGTTAACTTAAGTCTTAATATTCTTAAATTGTTTTGGAAAAAAGAAAAAAGAAATAAAAAAAAAGTTGTCACAAAAGAGGAGTTCATGTAAAATTTTTGCAAAATGAAATATCTGTTTTGTAGGGCCACCAAACTTGATAATTTGCAAATGATGGAACCACTCGCAACAATATTTGCATAGTTATATAGTTCCAGCTAAAGCAATCGAGTATACTTTTAGTCTTTAAAAAACACATATCTACTAGTGGTTAAACGTTCATTTTGAATAGTTTAAACTTTTCATATAATATTACCTTTACATATTCGTATATTTTAATTTATATTTTTTTTCAGGAAAAAAAAAACTTTAGTTTAGATATTTTTAAGTAAAAAATTAAATAAATATTCATGAATAATAAATATATATATATATATATATATATATATTATCTATACATATTTATCTTGTGCAGTTGTAACTTTACATATAATTTTGCATTTATATATTCGTCCACTTTAATTTAGATGTTTATAACTTAATAATGAAATCTATAAAAAAGGTAATTAAACAATCACATTTCTACAATTCAAAAGGTCACAATTTCTTTTTTTCAAAAAAAGGCCTTTTACATTTCCTTGGAATTATTTTAAATTTTTTTCTTTTTATAAAAACTTTGACATACCACTAACCTAACCACTTCATACATTAAAAAAAAATTTAAGGCTCATTATTACTTGTGTTAATATATTATGGATATCTTAATTGATTGAGACCAAACTAGATAAATGCCTTTCATATTTCCTTTGGAAAAAAAAAACCCTTTGACATACCACTAGCGTAACTACATCTATACCTATTTAAGCCATCCATGATATCTATTTCTTATTGATAACCATAAAATTTACAACTAGCAAGGGAACATACAAAGTAGTAAGGAATAAATAAATAAATGAAATCAAATGTCAATTAATAACCGTTATTTGGAAACTAAAAAGGTGGTAAAGAGGAGTATGAAATAAAATAGAGATGGCTATACAATGGACATTAAAAACTTTATAGTACAATAAAATCAACCATTACATTCACTTAATTAATTCAATAATCAACAATTAAATATAATAATACAAAATTTAAACTTAAAACTAATCAAACTCTAACTAGGGAAATTATATTTCTTATCATAACTAAAAATGAGATGTTCTTCAGTAATTTAGAAATTATATTAGAAATAAAGTTGAAAATTTTTATAATCTCATTTTTTGACATTTCATTTAACCTTATATATATATATATATATATATATATAATCATAATCATACACCATGACTTAAAAAAATCTAATGAATAGTTCTACCTCTTATTTGATGTCTATGTTATGCAAATCATCAACCAATAAATATATGATAATAGTAAAAAAAAATTATAGACAAGATTATGAAAAATATGATAAAACTTTTTTTTTTAAAGAACTATCTATAAAGTTTATGAACTAAAATAGTATTTTATCTAAAAAATTATCACGCGCAACACACGGGTCGGCGACTAGTATATATTATACATGATGCACTGACATGCACAATTGCACATTTATTTCAGTTACCACACCAACCAGGCAACAAAGCCTGTGTCCGTTACATGGACCAGTGTACCAAATCCAGCTAATGGTTTTACGAGCTCTTTAACTGATAAACATTTCCTTGTAATGCCTTGTAGGAATTACCAACCAAGAAACGGAAGGCCTCAAATTAAATTCAATCAATTTACGGAGTTGGGACTTGGGAGCATAACCCAAGTAAGTGCCTGAAAATCAAAATCTCATGCCCCTTTTTGTTTGTAACTTTTAGCCATTAGTATTTTGCATTATTTTTCCTTTTCTAATAGATTGATTAATCTAATTTATCGGTGTCCTCCTACATGTTATATATTAAGGTTTTGTTAGTATTTGTTAATAGATTATTTTAGAAAAGTTTTAATATTATTTTCATGGGAAATATATTAAAATAAAAAAATAAAATAAAATAAAACACTAATGAACTAAAAATGTAGACATGAAGTCAAGTGAATCCAAAGGTGAAGATCAGTTGAGAAGGGGCTTTTGAAGAATTTAATGAGTCAAAGATACGTGGGAACATAAAAGGAAAGAGAGAAATTCGTTAGAGAGAAAAATGGAAGAAATCCTAGCATGGAAATATTCTGACCAGTTTTGGTATTTTAGCCACATATTTTTACTCCGATGTTGGATTGACTTGATTCTTACAACCACGGAAAGAGGACTTGAAGATCTAAAACTTTGTGGCTTACGAAAACTTGAAAATCTACTGTATTCAAGATCAAAACTAACCTGTAATTTGACCACTGTTGAAAAATGGGAATTGACATTTTTTATATTCCATTTTGGGGAGCATGTATTTTAGGGTTTTGAAGGTTATAAATATTAAATGAATATAAGGGCAGCCACATTTTTGGCCGCTGGAAAACCTTGTTTTTCATCAAATTTTGAGAGTTTTTATTTTCTATAGAAGCTTAAGAACCTAAGCTAGGGTTAGGACTGAATCCCTATTGTTGTAAGTTGTCCACCATTCAATCCAAGCGTGTTTTTCATGTTTTGATTATTGAAATCAATTGTTCTCTTTTCATACTTGTTTTGTTAGAGTGATATTTAATTTCTAATTCTTTCATAAGTCTATTCTTGAATCTTCTTATTGTTAGAATAGGGTTTTATAATCTTTCTAGCAAAACGTGGTAATCTTGTTAGATATTACTTTCGCCATAGCATTGCCTCTAGGGTATACAATGTTCTTGAGTTTTTTTAGCGAAGTTATTATTTTTTAGACTAAATTTTTAGAATAGTTGATGAATATAATCAACCAAAGAGAGTTTTATTAATAAAGCATATTTTTAAATCTTCCCATTGGATAGTTTATGTGTTGACTTACCCAATTGTGTACTAAATTGTATTTGTAGTGGATGCTTAACAATATTGGTGGACGATCCCTAACACCCTAGTAATTTTAATTATTGAACTTTACCAAACTTTCTTTGTCCTAGTTTTATTCATATTTTTCTATATATTATTGGTGCTTTTGACATGTTCTTGTTTTCCTTTTCTCGGTGGAGTAACAACCATAGCTACACTACAATTCCCATTACAAAATTGATATCAGTCTCATGTGTTAAATGTAGACATTCAAAAAAAAAAATGTGAACATCTTATATGAAAGTACATGTAGAAAAACAATTTCTCATTAAAAAAGGGGGAAAAGTTAACGTATACACTATGGTCTATGGGTATTGGTTTAGGAAATATTTTTAGAAACATTTTATCCAAAAAGAAAAAAAGCAATTAACTTTTGTGATGGCTTTTTATATTTCCCATAAAAATTGTATTAAAAATTTTCTAAAATAATTTATTAACAATTGCCTTAAAAATATTTGTTAACTGGATGCTAGTTACCAGACAAGGGAAGGAAAAAAAAAAGGGCTATTTACATTAAAAGCTTAGTGGGAGACAGCAATAATTTTCAACTTAACTTTAAACTCATTTTCATCCAATATTTTTAATAACTAATTAACATTTTACCATTATTTCAACCAAAACAAAGATATTTTATTATTTGTTTTTCTTAAAGGTAGCTGCTATTGTTGGAGAGGTGTTGGCTATGTGACTCAAGGTAGGGCAGAGGGATTCATGTTAATTTAAACAAGGAAGTAGAGAAGAAAGGCTTTAAGATCTAGGCCATTGTCAATTCTCTTAGAACAATGGAGTCAAACATTTTCTAGATGATAATGATGATAGTACTTCCCCGCTAAGTTAATAAAAAAAGTTCCTACATTTTCCTCTTGGTATTGTATATGGAAGGTAGCTTTACAAATGATTTGTGATAGAAACTTTTTGTTTTCTTGCAAAGTAGAAAATGGATATAAGAGCCTATATTAGAATTATAGATTTGACAATAGAGGTAGCTGGCTTGTTTTTAAACCTAGCTGGTAATTTTAGTTTCACTTTTGCTTTACACCCACATCTTCTATTTTGAAACCTTTCATGGTATGGTTACTACTTACTATGGTGAAGCAAGGTACACATGACTTTTTTTTTTTGACTTGTTGTGTATTGGATGTAAGCCAAATCCTTCATAATATGCCTTCTTATAGCCCACAGTGAGCTAAACAATACACTTCTATAGCCCAAGTAATAGTGAGTTAAGCAAGAGCTAAGCCCTGTAGACCTTCCCTTTATCTTGTCTAAACAAAAATCAATGTAATATAATATTGGGAAAAATGGGAATTTGTCCCTAATTTACAAACTATGCAGCAAAATGCCTCTGTTTTTGAAACTCAATTTTAACACAATCGAGTTCTGTGTTAAACTCGATAGTCGATAACTTCAAAATCGAGTTGTATGTATATTTTTATGTAGAACTCGACATTAGCAATGTCAAATTCCACTTATATATTTTCAAAAAAATTTAAGTGGCAAAATATACATACAACTCGACGTTGCTAATGTCGAGTTCCACCTATAATTCAATTTTATTAAAACTGAGTTTCAAAAACAGGGTATTTTGCTAAATAATTTCAAAGTATGCAAAATTCCACCTTTATGTGTTTTTCCTCCCTTGAAAAACTCCTTTTCTTCAAGCTCGACAGATCCTCAATAGATTCTCTTTCTATCGAGCCTTCTTTCTCTTTTCTCGATAGATACTCGACAGATTCTCTATCCATCAAGGAATTTTCCTGTGCTATTTGCCTTCTCGATAGCATCTCGATCCATCAAGATTTATGGGTTCCTGCTCGACACATTTTCGACAGCTTCTTCGATCCATTAAGCAAAATTATTGTGCTCTCTGTCTACTCGATAGATTCTCGACAAATCCTTGATCCATCGAGACCATCCTTTAGCCGTCGACAGATTCTCGACAGATCCTCGATAGATTCTCTTCTATCGAGATTTAGTGCTTGACAGATTCTCGATAGAAATTTTGATCCATCGAGCTGCGTTTTCTATTTAAGGTTGAGGCATGTTTTCTTTTTCATTTTTCTCTTCTCACTCTCGACAAATCTCACTTTTCTCTCAACTCATACTTTCTTCTCTCACTCAAATATCTTCTCCAAAGTGATTCTCGACCCATTCCAAGCAAGATCCACTTGGTAAGTGATCTAAACTCTTTCTCCTTCATGCATTTCATGCATTTAGATTTAGGGTTAGGGGTTTTGAAAATTATTTTGGGTTTTTGAGATTTTTGTGAAATATATGGGTTGGGTTTTGTGAATCTGATCTATATGACTATGCATTGCATCCTTATTGTATTATAATAATGTTTCATGCATTTATAGATATGTGTGATTGATTGTCATTGCTAAGTGCTGTTAGGTTTGGATTGGGTGACCCCCATGATGCTCTTAAATTCTCATGTCACATGTTCATGCATTTTTCATGCATATGTTCTTTTCTTATCTACTCTGAACATGTGTTACTTTCTTCTTCTTCTTCTTCTTCTTCTCTCTCTCTCTCTCTCTCTCTCTCTCTCTCTCTCTCGGATAGATTGCATCAAGGCACCCAAACAGCGCAAATCTACTCCGACTCGAAACCCTTTTCAAGGTTCCAGGTCATCTTCTTCTGATCCTCCCGTACCCTTTCACATTCAGTTCCGTGATGAGAAGGCCAAAACGGACTTCTTTGAGAACTTTTAAGACCGTGGCGTTCATCCGGAATGCCAGGTCATTTTGTTGGATTTCTCCAACACTACGCTACCCGATGTCATTCGGACTCGAGGGTGGGAATCTCTCTATGAGAAACCCGTGTGTTGTCTCGTCATGTTTATATAGGAGTTCTACTCCAACATACACAACATCGATACCTTTGTGCCTCAGTTCACTATGCGATTTAGAGGTGCACATATTGTAGTTACCTCGAATCTTGTTGCCGAGGTACTACGAGTCCCTAAGGTAGCGTATCCTGACTACCCTGGCTGTAATCGTCTCCAAACCATGTCTAGAGATGAACATCTCCCATTTTTGTGGGACTCCTTCCATCTGGGGTGGTAAGCTAAACACTCCATGCTCGGATTTTGCAAAGGGCCCAAGATTCCTTAACATGGTGATGACATTCACTCTCACACCTTTGTCTCACTATAAGTCCATCACTGAGCCACATGCTTGTTTTTTTATTTCTTTGATGAAGGATTTTTCCATTGACTTTCCCTCTTACTTCATCACATCTATCATAGATGTGTATTAGGATACCGCTACTCGTGATAAGCTCATCTTTCCCTTGGCTATCACGCAAATCCTTCAGCACTTCTTCATTCCCATTCATCTCTCTCTCCTCTTTTCACCGTCATGGGTGCCATCAGCATAGGTGCCATCAGCACTAGTTCTGTCCAACGGAGTGAGGCTCAGCTTCAATTGAAGCGGCCACGAGTAGCGACGACCGATCTTGCAGCTTTTGCAACTCCACCTTCTTTGGCTCCATTTTCTTCCGCCCCTTCCTGTTCCATAGCTAGTGGTGTGACCCTCGAGGCCATCATAGAGCAGCTTCAGTAGATACAGGCTGACTTTGGTGGTCATCTTGACTATCTCATTGATGAAATGTGTCAGATGAACACCTGAGTAGAACGCATTGCTCGTAGGCAGGCTCGCATGGCTGGTCTTGCTCCTTCTCCGGAGGCCTCTCCTGATGATGAGGATGATGCTGACTCTTCTAGTGATGATGAGATGACAACCTCTCAGTGACTTGCCCCTTGTCATTCGTGACAAAAAAGGAAAGTAGTTTTGGGTTTGAGAGTAGTCTTGTACTTAGGGGGAGAGTTAGTATAGGATTTTTTGATAGAGGGAGTGTATATAGTTTTAAGGGATGTAGTGAGGACTTTATATATTTTCTTTTCTTCTTTATTTACATGAGCCTCTTGTATACTAGTCTTGTGACCATTTATTTACATACATTGTACTTTATTTTCATATATGATGATGATGTATGTTTTTCTTCACATACCTCTACATATGTTGTTTATTTTCTATCTTTATACACATGTTTTTTTTTATGTATGCAATCTTTATTTTTGTTTCACACATGATTCCTTGATGAGTTTCGTTTAAGTGTTTCAGAAAAACAAGTTGTGAAAGTCTATCATGCCGTGAACTCTTTCCTTGCAAAGTTTTTCAAGATTTTGTAGTAGGGATAGATTTACTTTGTAATACAACAAGTGGTTATGAGTTTAGTGATTTAAGACTTCTCTCATGATTATTTGTTTTGTTGTGGTTTTGTCACAGATTGCCAAAGGAGATATTGTTAGGGACATATTTTATATAATTGGCTAATCCTTTGACAAAATGAACTTTATTTGTAATTGGGTAGATCTAGGATGAATTTAAGACTTCAAGAAACATGCTGTTCAAGTCAAGTGTTAAAGCCATAAAGATCTGACTAAGAAACAAGTGAAGAAGATCTGTTCATTAAAACTTGATAGCAATCTCGACAGAAAGACTTCTATCAAGATTTAAAGTCGAAGCTCAATAGAAGCTGTTTTTGTCGAGACTTACGAAATTAGAAATTCCAGATCTTATTTTCAGCCCATACTTTTATATTTGTATAAGCTTTCTTTTTTCATAACCCTAGACATATATAAGGTTTATTTTAAATGCTGTCGTGTATGCAGACGATGACCTAGTGCCTTGTTCTTTCTGAAAGAAGCTACTGCGTCTTTATGCCAAGTGTTTTATGATCAAGGAGCTTCCTGATCTTCATTGTTGATGAACTGAAGAAATTTGCAGCCAACAACCTTTTCAAGTTGCTAGAATTAGTCACGTACTGGGATCCGTGTATCATTGATTAATCATGTACTGGTATTCGTGTATTGAACGGAAAGATTGCCGCTACAATACAAGTTCAATTGGGTATTAGGGTAAGGGTTTAATTGTAGGTTGGTATTTCAAGATAGGCCAAAGGGTTTGGTAAAATTCCTTATACTTGTAACCGCTTGTGATTGACAATAGTGGATTCTTGGGAGTGGTGACCATAAAATCACCCAGTAAGGTTTTGCCTCAGTAGTTTTCTCCATTCATAAACAAATCACCTGTGTTAAATTTATTTTTTGCTGCATTTAGATAATTTGGTGATTTGTTTGTACTACCATGCTATTACATGCAATTGAACCTAATTAATTAACTTGGGTAATTAATTAATTTGTAAGGGTTCAATTCATTTTAACCCAACATATAAGACCAAATGAATGACCAATTTGAGATATGTCTCTTGTTAAGGGTGTCAGCTTTATTTATACTTGAGACCTTAAAGATTATTGAAAATTATCTATGATATGTGAAACATTGCCCTAAACTTGCCTAGCATTAGGCGCTAACTTCTCCTTTTGAATTCTTGTAACTATTTTTTTTTTTTTTTTTTTTTTTTTGAGAATCAATTCCTGTAACTATAGTAATTAGTGTGTTCTACTCATCACGTTTTTTTATGGAAAATTGTCACCTCATTCATCACATGTTAATCATGTTATTGTATTGTTGTTTCTTATGATTTATTAAATGTGTCGCTCCCTTGAGTTTGCTTTGATGCCATTTGTCATTTTATTATGATACTGAACAATTTGAGGCTAAAAGTTTTAGTTTTTCTGGTCCATCTATAGTAAACTTATCCCAATGTAGTCCAATTTGGATAGAATTCGAAGGATGAAAAATATATTCCAAACTTGTTTATTCTAAAATAAACATCATAACCATTTTTATTAATTGAAGACAATAAGGATTGAATGATATATTCCAATTTCCAAGAGACGTGATTTCATCAGTATTTCTTTACGAGGAGAATTGAATTCGAGTGTTTCTCTTTCACTTATTGTAAGGAAAACAAAATTCAAGGCTACAATACATTATAAACTCCTTTCCTTTTTTAAGTAAAAGTAAAAGAAAAACAGCAAAAGGAAAAAGCAACCTACACTTATTGGCAAACTAGCTTCCATCCTCCATAAAAGAGCTTATCTCTTAAATCAGAAGTTGACTGTTTTGAAGTCTTCATGGTCAAGTCATTTCACTTTAGAATATGTATGTGTGTGTGTGTTTTTTCCCCCCTCTTTGCCTTAGCCATAAAGCTCCTTTGGCAGTAAGTTGAGCACCTAAATCCAACCAAAAAGAAGTAGTAGACTTCTAGCTAGCTTATATGGACCATGCAGTCAACAATATGCAAATCAAATAATCAATCAATGACAACAAGAATACTCATTAGTCCTAATATGATAAGTAATTATAGTTTAAATAATTCTAATTAAAAGCTGCCACAAACTTATAGAAGGGTTTGCCACCACACCCATAATTGTGTCTGCTTTTTATACACATTCTAAGAAATTTCGAACTGTCTTGCACTCAACTGGACTTTCTTTACCTTGCTATGATGGAAAGGGAAAAAGTACAAGAATGAGCAATGGAAAATGCCATTAAATGACACTTCTTTTGTTTTCATAGCTATTACAGTATTACATTTCCACACAATTTCATTAATACCCAGTACAAAAAGTTGCTTGCGTGCAACTCAGGATCAATCTGTTATGAACTAATTATAATGGTGCCTATGAATACACTTTTATTTCTCATAAGAATCACAAACCAAACTTTTCTCTCTTGGTGAAACTTTCGCACAGTGAAAAACAGAGCGTCCATAATTGCTTGAATAAATTACAACATTACTCTGGCAAAAGGATGGGGATTATGATGAATGCGTTCTGATTATTTGTTCTCTTATATGTTTTATGAGTGATTTTTTTTCACATGTAGAGACAATTATTAATCTCATCAATGGCCAAAAGAAAATTCGAGGCTATATATCTTACTAGCTAGGGTGTTACATCAAAGTTGCATGCACTCATATAGGATATATTAACTTCTAAGTTCTCCAAATGAAACTTCTCAGTATTATTATAGCATTGCATGCAAAAGATACCAGCAAGATATTTGTCTTTTCAAGACCACTTAAAATTGAAACCCCCCCCCCCCCCCTCTTTCTACTTTAATTAACTACTTCACTAATAATTTTGGACAATTAATTTGAAGAAATTAGTTTAACGACAATTTTGATTTTATCAATATTATATAATACCATTAGTGTTTGAGAAAGTAAAAAATTTTATGTGGAAGTATTGGAGTCGCTAACGCCCTAAGGATGTCATCAAATCATAGTTATTTGTGCATACAAAATAGGGTTGTGTTTATTACACATAGTCTTACACGTACACTAATTTTGAATTGAAACCATGAAGTCACAATTTTGAACTTGAAAATCATGACTTCATGTCGCGATTTTAGCTCTTCTCCCAAAAAAAAAATCACAATTACAGTTAAAAAATAGGGTGCATGTAAAATTATATATAACAAATTGTGTGTAACAAGTATTATCCTCTGAAATAAGGTTTGGGGTGGTTTGTACAAGGAGAGACTTTGGGTGAATTGCCACCATTTTGGGAGAAGACAGATGGGTTTTATATAAGTTTAAAAAACAAAGGGTAAACAACCTTAGAGCAATAGCATTAGGCATGACATCACAAATTTTCAATCAAATTTTTGCTAAATTCATCCACAAGCCCCTTGCACCAAACTTCATACGCTTTGACAAAGATTATGAAATGTAGGGTGTTTCGCCCCCATTATGTGATTGATGATATTCTTTCTTTCATTTTATTCACAAATTTCTCTCTCTCTCTCTCTCTCTCTCTCTCTCTCTCTCTCTTATATCACATTAGAGTTCTCAATCTCTCATTAAAGCATCAGACATTTGTGGGTAAGTGGAGATACTCCCATTGCTGTTTCTCTATTAATCAAATTTCATTCAAGCGTGTACATGTCACTCAACCAGCTGTTACTGTAGGGCTAAGGCTAACATTTGCAAGAAAAGTAGTTAAGAACTTAAAAATATAACACCTTAAGAGCCCGTTTGGTTTGTCATTTGAAAACACAGTGTTCAAAAACAAAAAAAATATGTTTGGTGTACCAGTTTTGTCCTTATTGTTTGAAATTGTTCAAAAACTAATATTATAAAAGCCATTTTTTGAAATCAGCTCCGGATAGATTTTAAACAATAAACACTAGTGCTTAGTGGCAATTCTGTAATTATCTCATACAACAAATACTAGTGTCGGTCAGCTTTTTCATACTTTGTCAGGTTTTTTTTTTAAATGTTTTGGCTGTCTCCTACCACCATGTTCTCTCTCCTAATTTAAAATATATTTATTTTGTATTTTTGTCAGCTTTTTTTATCATTCAAAACACACATACCAAACACATATTTTATATTTTTTGAACACTGAAAAATGTTATTTAAACCATGATACCAAACACATTTTTTTGTTTTATTCACACTAAAAATATGTTTTTCAACAACACTTTTTAAACCACAATTTTCACATCTTTTTAAACAACAATTTTTGAAAACTATAACCAAACGGGCTATAGTGTTTTTACACATATTTACAAGATAAAAATATATGCAAACATATAGACTATAGTTATTATTCTCAAAAGGCATGGACAGATGTATGGAAGCAAATGATTAAGGGAGCGATTGCTTCAAAAGATTTGAAGACATTAATACAGCCTTTTAAGCATAAATGGTTTAGTGGGTGTTATTATTATTATTATTTAACTATTCATTGCTAAATAAGATGTTAGATCCAATTGGCTTAAAGCTCATTTTGTAGCTATCACTTCATGGAGTTTGAGAAGCATTGAATTGAAAAGGTGAAGACATTGAAGAAGACTTGAGGTGGTTTGTTCAAAGAGAGATTTCAAATTTGTCACTGTTTTTTTTTGGGGGGGGCGGGCGAATGATGAGTTTTACATAGATTTATGAAATGTCGTAGTACAAACATATAGACATAAACATAAACATAGATACACACATACGCACGGATATATACAAACTAGGTAACACACCCTTAAAGCACTAGGCATTGGGCACAATTTCAATGATGGAACTCCTCTACAAAGAGATGATATTATAAATATTATATTTTGCATGACTGGTGGCACCCAATTGGCATTCTATTCCTCAAATATGGATATCGGGCAATCTATGATGCAGCCAGCTCAATAGATTCCAAAGTATTTAGTGTTTCTTAATATAGAGACTTGGTTTGGCCTCCTGTCAAATCAGATCGAGGACCTAATGTAGTAATGTGTATTCAAAAGCAAGTTAAGTTTGATTGCAATTATACAAGAAGACAAACCTATCTAGACTTTTTCAAAATCAAGGAGATACACCTATAGGGAGACCTGTAATAACGTCAGAAATAAGATTCTTGAGGTAGGATGGTGGAAAATACTACGGTTTCCTAAGGCAATTTCAAAACATGCTTTTATTGGGTGGCTGACTATTCATAATAGACTCACAACTAAGGCTCAACTAATGGGTTGGGGTATTGTTGTGGATACTGAATGTGTGTTGTGCAAGATGAGAACAGAAAGAGAGAAGCACTTATTCTTTGAGTGCTCCTTTCCGAGAAGAAAATGGAGATGTTTGATATCATGGTGTTTGATTGGAATGCCAAAGTACCAATGGGGGTGAATCTAGACTAAAGGGTGGAAGCTTGAAATCATTGCTCTGTAGACTAGCTAAAAATGATACGGTGGGAATTAAAGAATAGAGTTGGAAGTGCTAGTAAATTCTGGCAGTCTGTAAAAAAAACAGTGCTTTATGCTGTTTATGGGGGGCATCTTTGTTTTTGTTATTAGGACTAGTAATCTAGATGTAGGTGTTTACTGAGTTGAAAGTTGCTGCTAAGTTGTTGTATTGTATTGTATTGTATTGTTATTGCTTGATGCTTATTTTAATTTCTTGCTCATCTATTTTTTTTTTTTTAAATAAAATAAAATTGTGAGGGTTGCACAAAGGCCTTAAAAAAAAAAATGTTATTCTGAGGGTGAAGGATTGCCCTCACATATGAAAAGGTAGAACATTAATGACACACACAAACCCATCACAAATTCTTAGATAAATTGCACATATTTTAGCGATTTTTAAGGTTTTTAACAAACTTAGAAAAAACAAATCAATATTTCAAAATATTTTTGGTAGAAAAGGAGTAATTTTTTGGAAAATATTTTCTACGAAAGCAAATAGAGTAATTCTTTATGTATAAGGGTTTTAGAGATGATAAAGAACTAGGTCTATTAAAGGCGTACGTATTTTCAGAGTTTGTACACACAACAAGATGATAGATTTATCATTCATTCAAAACTTGAAAAATTACTGAAAGAGTATTGCATACAGATAAAGAATAAAGTGATACAAGGCTCATGGCCATCCTTGCACGAGTAGGTCCATCCAATATATATGTTGCATGATGCATCAACATGCACAATTGCATATTCAATTACCACACCAACTAGGCAACAAAGCCTGAGTCGATATCATGGACCAGTGTGCCAAATCAAGCTAATGATTTTAGAAGCTCTTTAACTGATAACATTTCCTTGCAATGCGTTCTAGGAATTGCCAACCAAGACACGGAAGGCCTTAGATTAAATTCAATCAATTCATGGAGTTGGGACTTGGGACTCTGGGAGCATAACCCAAGGAAGTGCCTGAAAATCAAAATCTCATGCCCCCTTTTTGTTTTGTAACTTTTTAGCCATTAGTATTTTGCATCATTTTTCCTTTTTTGAAAAGGCATTGATCATTACACATTCACCCATATATTTTTCTGTACAAACCATTAGGGCACTCATATCAACCCATGTATAATAGTATAATGGATAAATTTTGCACATCCAACTCCAAAAATCACCCACATCAACCATGCAAAATTGTGTAAATTTAGATTATTACTACAATAATTGTGTATATATTAATTTTTTTTAATGAAATATAATGTAACATAGATGATCTGGTATGAATATTGTTGAAAAGTGGTTATGTAAAAATATAAAAATTAAAATTTTATGCTAAAATAGACCCAAAAAAAAAAAAAAAAATCTTTGCATAAGCTAATGCAAATGCTTCAAGACTCATGTGTTAAATGTGGATATTATTAAAAAAAAATGTGAACATCTTATATGAAAGTGAGTGTACAAGAACAATTTCCCCTTTTTTTTTTAAAAAAAAAATGTTTTATAGGAAAAGAAAAAAAACAATTAATTTTTTTTTAATATTTCCCATAAAAGTTGGGTCAAAACTTTTTTAAAATGAATTACTATTTTCATCTTACCTTTAATCTCATTTTCATCCAATATATTTTTTAATAACTAATTAAAATTTTACCATTATTTAACCTAAAACAAAGAAAATAAAGATATTTTGCTTTTACTTAAAAGGCCTTTATCAGTAATCTTGGAGCCTGTTTGGTACGTGTATTTAAACAACAGTTTTCAGTTTTTTAGATATACGTGTGAGTGAAAAAGTGTATGAAAATACGTGTAATATTGTTTAAGAACTGAAAACTTATATTCAAACACATGTACCAAACAGGCCTGTTGACATTTTCAATTTATTTTCAATTCGATAAATGTAAGCCCATTCGTAATGCAGCAGAAGTTGATTGGAATTGAAGTCCACACGTGAAATCAGAAAGCAACGGGACTTCAAAAGTAGCCCACGTTTCCTGATTGCCACCCTCTTCCTAATCTTCTTGCTCTTCTTTACCAGCAAGCTCTCCCTATTCACCTACCAGTAATGTCCACATTTTGTTCTCCAAAATATTCAGAACCTTTGGGGACCCATAGTTATACTTTAGCACTTTGATTTTTCCTTGTAAGTTCTATGATAGAACTCAGAAAAAATCCCCCCCAAAAAAAGTGTAATTTATCATAATTTATCACAATGAGACACACCAGGTCTTCAAATTTTAGAACAATAGTGTGTAATTTAATATAGTAGCAAAACATGTGGTCCTGAGGCTTCAAACTTTTGCTGAGGTTGCTTCTGTCTAATCCAATCAAGCAAAAAACACCATAGATATTCTTGACAAGCTGTGATGGAAAAGGAAAAGTGACAGTGGGTATTGGAATTTTTCCTCTTGATAAAGCTGCTTTGATGGCTTTGCTTTTCCAAAAGATCACCACTAACAACCCTGTGCAACAACTTGCTTAAGTGCAATTCATCTAATAGTTTTCAAATTTTGTAACTTTCTGCCTATGAATCTGCAATTGTACATCACATAATTCACCAATATTTTCTAGTGAAATTTCAATTTACCAAAGCGATCGATGTGACTAAAAAGAAACCTGATGATAGTGAGTGGACAGCGATCCATTGCAAAAGTTTACAATAGCAAATCGATGAAGCCTAAAGGTGACAATATGATGATTTCCTTTCCCTTTTTCTTTTTGGACAAAGAGATAAAAACACAAGTAAGCCAAAAAGAAAGATGTTATTAATTTCTTTATATATAAATATATATATATATATATATATATCATCATCTTTCTTTTTTACATCGTCAAATTTAGTTGACAGAAGAATAATAGAATGCATTCAAAAATAGACTTATCAAAGACGAGTTTGTACCATATTAAGGTTAGGTACTTTTATTTATTTATTTATATATAAATTCAACCGTTACAATGGGAAAGACGAGATTTGAATCATGATTGTTTCCTATGAAAATGCTAAGAAATATAAGTTGAATTACAAAACTCTTAATGAGTCTACTTAATACAGTTTTTTTTTTATGATGGCAGAATGACATAAGATCAATTCCTAATCCAAACTTTAATACCTACCACATACCATTCACCTATTACACTATCCTTACCTTCATCAACCAGAAGATCTATCTCAAATTCTCAACCTAATCCCACCTCTTTCTCATCCGAGAGCTTAAGCTATATTTTTCAAATTGTAATTTTTTTTTTTCTTTTCTTTGGTGGTGAGAGAGTTGGCAGGTGGATTGCTTAAGCATATCATTGTTCATGAACCAAACCAACATCGTACAACATATTTGATATATCAAACCTGACAACATCCTTAGTGCAATATGAAAAATTATGACCCGGACTCTATCAGGAATCATATAAAGTTGTCATATGCTTTGCTTTTACATGTGAACTATCTCCGATAAATTATACAGCTTCATCATGCAACATTTGATCAACATGTTGACAGGCCGAGGAGTTTGTGCCTTGCCCTCAAGCAATCATTATGAGCAACGCATACATGATCTTGATTTGCTCACCAAAACTAGTGCAACAAATTATATTATGGAAAGTGTTAATAGATAGCTTAGAGCCATTGGTTTAGAATATACCTTTATATGATAAAAGAAAAAAAAGTAAAAGATTTTTTTGACCTCTTTTTATATTTTTCATAAAAGTAATATTAAAACTTTCTTTTCATGGTATATTAACAAATGTCATAAGGGTATTCATTAACATAACGCTTATGTTATATATATTATTAGGATATGTATTTTACCATTACTTTCAAATTTGCTACTTTACCTCTTTAATAATAATAATAAATTATGTGTATTTCGTAATTTTTGATAGTTTATTTGCTAAATATGGTACAAAATATATAACTTTTGGTAACTTTTACATTAAACACATAACAATGGCTTAAAAGCTAACTTAGTATTTTTTATTATTTTTTTAAGTTTTGTTAAATTTTGAAAAAAAAAAAGTAAAAATTAAATAAATAAAAAGCTAAAAGCTGCAAGTATTTGTCAAACATACTCAAAAATGTATTTTAGCTTTTCCGGAAAATAAGAAAAGAAAGTTTTTAAATAAGTATATAGAAGAACCCTTGTGACATACATTTTTTTTTACTTTTGTTAGTATAATTGCCTCCAAATGCTCAGGGAAAAGGACTTTCCATCCGAAAATGAAATTCCTTTTTTTAACTTTAATCCACTTTTTTTGACATGCCCCCTACCCCTGCACACATGGGATTGAGCTCATGCAATCATCACGTCCAAAGAAAAAGCCAAAGGCCTAAAAAAAATAAAACCCCTTTGATCACATGGACTTGGAATCTCCATTTTCATTTACCTGTTTTGTAAATTTTTTTTTTTTTTTTTTAAATTAGACCCACAACACCCACTTATAAACAGTAATTTTCTTTTTAGAGAATATACATTTATATTCAATGATCGATGTTGACCACTCATGAGGTCGTTGAAGGAATATTCTTGTATTAATTCTCTGTATTAAATTTTTTTCTCTGTTCTTTGACACATGTCACTTTCCCATTCACCAAACATTGAAAAATTTTTGGAATTTATTAGCACCTTTATATGATTTGCTAATTGCCAAAATATTAGGGTGATTCAGAGAAAGTGTTTTGGTTGTTCGGTTGTGTGCCTTTTCCCCCAGAGCCCTTTTTTTTTTATGAAGGTTCATGTTGCTTTCACAAAGGTACGTAGACAAAATTGAAAATTACAGAGAAAAAACAGAGAAATATGTCATGCTCATATGGGCTCATGACATGTGGCATCATTGTGCACCATATGCATCCATACTAACTCCATGATGATTGCACACGTTCTCTAATTTTAATTTTAATTTTTAAGGTCTTTCTTTTGCAACTTTATAGCAGAGACGTTTAGCTCTTTGGGTGTAATTATAGGTCCTAGGTTCTAGACAATAAAGTTAGCAAAAAAAAAAAAGAGAGGAAAAAAGAGCTTTGCCCACTCTTTCTTTGCAACTATCCTAATAATTTGGATTTTATCAAAGCCACATTCAAGAAGGTTCGAGGAATGTTCTTGTACATTTGACCAAATACAATAGTTCTTTTTGGTAATTAAGTACATTATTCTAAGTTTTAAGTCATTGCAATTATAAAATTTAGCATATTCCCCGTAATAAACTTTGTATTTTAAGCGGCAATCAAGCTAGCTACCTTATATACTAAGTTGTTGTGGTGTGAATTTCAATTTATAAATAAAATCTATAATGCAGTATTGTATTTTTTTTTTTTTTTTTTTTCCTTTCTCTGAAAATTTATCAGCCGTACATGCATGCTCCTTGCATGATGGGTTTTGAGAAAAAGTTGAGTACTTAAAAATATTATTAATATAGTACTTTTTTGTTCTCTCCACTTTTAGTGGGTAAAAGAAGCTGAGTAGTGTGTATTGCCAGTATTGGTGATGGAGCAGCCAACCCATATAGCATTATAGATGTACTTGACAGAGAAAAAATGAAAAGCAACTGTCTTTTTTAAGAGTCACGCAGGTAATAGGAAATAGGTCAAGAAAATGTTAGACTATAAAAAAGTTTCACTATTTTTATCACGCAACTCGTTATACGATGACTTAAAAATGATAAAAGTAAAAACCATGTAAGCTTATGTGGCGAGTTCCGATTAGCAAAAATTATAGAATTTTTTGTGGTCTTTATATGATGACTTGTAAATGATAAAAGTAAAAACCACATAAGCTCATGTGGCGAGTTCCTATTAGCAAAAATTATAAAATTTTTTGTGGTTCTAGTTCTAGTTCAATAATTCATATTTCATGTATATCCTAAATATGCTGTGGCCTAGTGTTAAAACTTAAAACTCCACTAGCCATGTACTTTTCACAAAATGCTCCCTTGCCCCCCTAATGGCTAGTACATATTGATGTACTGCGACTGCACAAAGGGACAATAGGAAGGAAAAGCATTTGGCTCTGCACAAAACGCCTCAGGTTCAGGCCAACCCATACGAGCATATACGACACTTATGAATTTTGTTGTGCGTGTTTCGCAGGTTCATGGGTCGATTCATTGCCTCAAATAATAAGTGAATAATTGATGGGTGATAGATAGGTGTGAATGTGACACTAAAAAAGCATCTTGGAATCTTGACACATAACTAAAAGTGAACATATAATGGATCTAGTACAATTGAATACAGATTCAAGCTTTGCCCTTTTATTGATAAGTTTGATTTTTAGAGTGAGTTAGGTAGATAGTTTTTATATGATTCTATTATTGATATGATTCTTATTATATATTAACTACAATTTGTAAAAATATTATTATATATATTTTTTTTAAAAGAATAAGGCTTTTAAAGACTAAACAAAACAAGTTGAAATAAGAAATCAATATTAACATTCCCTAATCCCTATCATGTTCAATTTATTTTTCTAGTTGAGTTTTGAGACATAGATTTATTGAAATTTGTTTGTTGATTGCTTTAGTAGCTCCAATTCTAGAGAGTGAAACATACCGCATTAAGAAATGCAATATTCATATTATTCCCACCAACACTTTCTCATAACAAATCTTTAATGACAGAATGTTATTAATTATTACGGACAAAGTATTCTATAGGTACCACTTGGTAATGGTTAGCAAAAGCGCATTAGCCATTAGGGGAGGCTAGCTGTAGGGTGGGTATATAGTGCCCGTTTGGGTAGAGCTGAAACTTGCGTTTCAGCTCTACGTTTTCCTACCTTCTTTTTTTTTTTTTTTTTTTTTTTTTTTTTTTTTTTTTTTTTTTTTTTTTTTTCTGCACGTGAACAGTAAAAGCACTGTGCAGGAACAAAAAATACTATTCACGCACTGTTTACGTACTGTTCATGCACTATTCATGGGTCCCACGACATTATTTACACATTTAAAAATTATTTTGTTACAGTGTTTTCAGTTTTCAGTTTTCAGTTTTCAGTTTCAGCAACAATAAGCTCAATCCAAACGGACCCATAGTTAGTTTGGTATCACACGTGGTTTGAAGTGTGCTAGAAAATTAGTGTATTTTCTTGCACTTGTGAGAACAAAAATAAAAGAGAGGGTGGGCGCTAGAGTATATTAATGAAAAACAAGCCTATATGTGCATGTTACTAAAAATGGTTTTCGTACCATTTTGAGTAGCATAATTTGGCATTAAATGCTTCAGATAAGGGTAGATGAAAATGTTCAATAAGTCACACATAGCTTTGACATGGGGCATGAGAATTCAAATTTACTTTACTTGATTATCACATAATTCTTTAGGATTTGACAAATGGCATTATTATGCTCTGCCGAGGTGGATCCACTTTTGACAAAAAAATCAAGCTCCGGAGCCACGCCGACTTTGACTCTTGAGGTTTAATTTTGAAAGGAGATGCTAACTAGCCTTTTAGAGTATCATTTAGAGTCTCAGTAAATAGTTTATTTTAAGAAAATTTTGATATTATTTTTATATTAAAAAAATGTTAAAATATTAATTTTTTTTTATTATTTTATAAAAACTTTCTTTAACATGATTGTTAATTAATACCCTAAAAATACTCTTCAACATTACCCAAATTTTATGATTTGCTAATTAGGTGATGGTTAACCGATTTTATGATTTGCTAATTAGGTGATGGTTAACCAATCACCGCATTATAAAACTTTCTTTAACATAATTGTTAACTAATACCCTAAAAATACTCCTCAACATTACCCAATTTTATGATTTGCTAATTAGGTGATGGTTAACCAATTTTATGATTTGCTAATTAGGTGATGGTTAACCAATCACCGCATTTAGGGCATTGGTTAACCGTCTATATTAGAAAAATTTTGACATTATTTTTATGAAAAATAAAAAAAAATTACTAAAATATTAATTTTTTTTTTTTATAAAAATTTTCTAAAGCCGTTAACGTTACCAATTTTTAATTGCAATTCAATGATCAGAACAGTTTTTCTGTTTTTTTGGGACCTTTCAGTTTCAATGGACCGGTGGGTGTGTTAGCTGAGATTAATTAATCAATCAATTTAAAACTTATCCATTTTGAAAAGAAAAAAAAAATATCATAGATAGAGAATCTTCCAGATCATGTATGCAATTATATAATATTGACTATATTAGTTGGCATACCGGACACGATGGAATTGTTGAGTGTGACTTTTTTTTTTTTTTCTTTTTTGATAACCTTGCTGAATGTGACTTGAGTGACAAGTCCATGTCCAAGTGGTTTGAGTCATCGCGGTGATCGGAGAGATAAAACGACGGCTCACAATTAATACTACCACCAAACCACCATGGCCTATGATGGTTTAGGCTTTAAATATAGAAAAACAGAGTGACCCAGAGTTATAATAAGCAAAACGATAAAGCCTACTTCTTGTTTAGCACCAAAAAAAATCTAAAGTAATTGGAATCAGAAATCATTACTACCAATTAACAACAAAACAAATCCTGAAATTTAATAATAAGTAAGAAAGTACTTCTATAAACCAACTAGGTATTGGTACAGAAAAATAAAAATAAAAACAAATTTTTAAAGCCATCACCCACTATTCTTCTAATCTCTTATTTACATTTCTCTTTCATAGTGGTATATCTCAAAATCTGTCTTCTGAAACTTAGTAGCAGTAATATCCATGGCCTTCAAAAACTATTTTCCCTTCATTCCTTCACATGATAGAGCAAGCATTTGGGTTTTCATCACTGAACATAGTTGGTGCGTGTTGCAAGTGCCCACCCACAGGTACGCCCACGGGTCCGCCCACGGGTACGCCCATGGGTCCACCCATAGGTCCACCCATGGGTCCTCCATATCCGTGCCCATATCCATACTCACTCCCATTAGCATGCCCATACCCATTAACAAACCCGCTACCATACCCGTATCCATTTTCATAATATCCAAACCCAGGATGTCCCAAAACCTCCATTCTATTCTCCATCATTACATTACCGCCGCCGCCGCCACCGCCACCACCACCACCACCTTGCTCTTTCCCACCATCCCCTCCACCCTTCTTCTTTCCACCGCCGCCATCCTTCTTGTCACCGTCACCACCACCGCCTTCTTTCTCTTTCTTTGGGGGCACAACTTCCACTGACCTCTTGAGCCTCTCCCTCAAGCTTTCAGCTAAAGCCTTTGCATCCATAGTACCCTTCACAATCACCAATTCCTTCTCTCTGTCCAGTGTCATTTCTTGCACACCTACAATAATCAAAGCACCACCATCCAAATTAATCTAAATCAGTTTCATTAATTAAATTAGTAGTAGTTAATTAACTTAATTAAGTATTAATTAATTAATAAAAACTTCAGGTTTCACCGTTACTGTAACGGAACCTCACCTTTGGTCTTCAAGACTAATCTGTTAATCTTCCCAATGCACCCCTGGCAGTGCAGTGACAGCTTCAAAACCGCCGTCGTCACCGGAGCCTGTACCATTCAAATTCATACAAAAATTATTAATTGTTTTTTTTTTAAACTCAAAATTAATAATAATCTTATTTTCAATAACCAAAAAAAAAAAAAAAAACAGAAATTGTATTGTAACGAATTTAATAGGTCCAATCTACTAAAATTGAATCCCAAAGTCCGACACAAAAACTGAAATAGCAAGTTAACCAAAGTTAAGGCTCTGATACTATAATAAATTCTGAAGGACATCCAAAATAAATTTGAATGACAAGCTTGAGACACTAACATGCGCACCGTATTAATGGTTAAACTGCGCCTATTAATAGTACAAGAAAACCAGCGCTAACATGCGCCGGATGCGCAAAACCCAGCAACTTTATTGAAAAAACAAAGGCTGAGAGGAGTGAGGAGTACTATTTTTTAATATCAGTGAATACCTTAAAAAAATACTACTACTACAATACAAAACAAAAAAGTGAGAGAGAGAGCGGCGCATGTTAGCAGATAGAGATACCTCTTTGGGTTTTTTGTCCTCGGCTTTCTTCTCAGGTTTGCTGTCGTCGGCGGCGGCTTTGTTGTCTTTCTTAGGAGGCAGAGGAGAGACAAGCTCCACATTCTTCTTCGTTTTCTCAGACAGCTTGTCTCTCAGTTTCGTGGGGTCCACTTTTCCGACCACCGTCAGCTTGTTCAGCGCCATCTCCGTCTTTACATCCTCCACGCCTGAAAAGGAAGAACCAATCACCAACGTTGTTTCAGTACAAAGGAATCTCAAAATCGTTAAACCCTTTAAAGGGTAGTTTTGGAAAAAGTCAGAATATTAAAAAAATAAATAAATAAATAAATTTTGGACTTTCAAGAGTATTTTGAGGAAAAAAACGGTTTCCAGATTCGATTTTGTCAAATCTGACTAGGAAAAAAATAAAATTTTCTGCATAAACAAACACAAACTTATACATCTACTTCCTAATTTTGTAAACAAATTTTTGACAAAAAAAAAGAAACTACGACGCAATAGATTGTTAAACAAAGATTTGTTGGAATCGGAGAGAGGTATTTGATACGAAACCTTGGAAATCTTTGACGCATCGCTTAATCTTGGTGGCGCAGCCTTCGCAATGCATGTCGATCTTGTAAACCGACGTGAGAGAATTCGAGTCCTTGTTTTTCTTCTCTCCTCCGCCATTGTCCTTCTTCTCCTCCGCCGCCACCACCTTCTCGATCACCACCTCCTCGCTCTTGGCCTCGGCCTCATTGGCCTTCTGGTTCTGGTTTGGGTTCTGGTTCTGGTTGCTCTTGTTCTTGTTCTTCTTCTGTAACACAAAATCGACCAAAGTACTCAACCCCATTATAACACACACATGAACCAAACAAAACAAAAACAAAAAAATCAAAGAGCAAAACAGAGAAAACGATGCATAAATAGTAGTAATAGCAAGGAAGAACAGAGCCGACTCACCTTGGCCATTGCAGAGTCGGTTTTGGGTTTTTGGTTTTTTTTTTTTTTTTTGCTTGCTCTCCTCCGAAACCGAATCGTAGAATGAAAACGTGTCTGGTAAACTCCGTATTTAAAGAGGAAGGAGGAAATGGTGTGTTGGTGAGTGAGAGAAAGAGAGAGAGAGAGAGAGAATAGGGAAATGCTAACGTGGCATGAGTGATTGATCATGATGATGATGGTGTTGAAATTGTTTTTATGTTGTGTATGTATGTATGTTATGTGTGTGAACCGTGTGTACTATGATGTATTGTGCGTGCATGTACATGATATGGGATTGGTCGGTCTAAATTCTAAAAAAAACTTGTGCCATAAGGTTACTGTTAAAGACTTGTTGTGGGGGTATGGCACACGTGCGACGTCGTTTTAGTGGGCAGAAGCGAACGCAGAATTGAGAAACTTCTGGGTAATTCTGTGATAGGACGATGGGATTTGTGATGGGGGCCTCAAGACTAGCGGGCTTATCATTTTTTGGGTATCCTTTGCCTCTTGTTTTTGTGTGCGCACCATCAAGTTCTCGTTTGGATTTGTTTGTTTCTTTGTTTGTTTATGCTCCAATAATTATTTTTTTTCAAAAATTGCATAACAAACCATTAAAAAACAAAAGGGTCACCTATCTATGGTAATTTTCCTTTTTTTTCCCCCTAAAAAAAATCAGTAGTTTCTTTTTTATTTTTTTAATTTTAAGAAGTAACTTACTAGTAAGTTAGCAAATATGATTAAAAATCTTATCAATTTTAGTATTTTACTTTATTTTTCACTAATCACATAGACAATTGTTCATTATTATTTTCACCTTAAAAGAAAACCAAAGTTTAAAATGATATATATATATATATATATATACACACACATGGGCGGCTTGTAGGACACACTCCCTAATTCTTTAGGGTAGGCAGGAACTATTTATTAGGAGTAGAAATTTTGGAGCTTTCTCCTTCCCCTTTTCTTCTATAAATAGTTACAGGCATTGTAAAATAGTGATAAATACAGTGAAATACTGACAGACAGATAATAGGGGATGTTTGGTAGAAGAGTTTGAATAATGTTGTTTGAGTGTTTTTGATATACGTATGGATAAAAAAATGTGTAAAAATGTATATAAATATATTTGAAATGCTCAAAAAGTTACTCAAAATAGACTACCAAACAGGCCCAATCTTATTATCACGACATCAACAATCAATATTGTATTGGAATTTAATTTTCAGTACCCGGTTGATCAGAGCTTCTGGGCCAAAATCATGTTGGCAGTTTCACTGCTAACTTTTTTGCATTTAATTAACACTTCAATTACCAGTTTTAAATACACATGAAAAAGGAAAAAATAACTCAAACTAAACATGACCCTCATGTGTTTCCCTAAAAAACTGAACATTGAAAAAGCGAAGAAGCAAGTAATTGTGTCTCATATGGCGGAGCCAAGGCATTTTTTTTATTATTATTTATTTTCGGCTGGAAGGATACAACAACAGAACAAACAAAACAAAAACTCAAGCCCCGTCCCAATCCCTAATGGAGAGCATCAAGTCTGACTGTCTTAGGCATAACTAGGCCTTTTTTATTTATTTATATTAAAGCAAAATGTCCATTTAGCTAAGCAAGCAAATGAGGTACTGTATTTTACATCTCTTCTATCCATTTTTTAGCAATCAAGAGTCACCTCACCCACTATCAAATATTTGATCAATATTGTATTGGAATTTACTTATTTTCAGTACCCACTTGGACACAGATTTTGGAGCCAAAATCACGTCGGTAGTTTCAAATCACCATTTTTAGGCATTTTGTACACTTTTGAAATACTGTTTTTTAGTTTTGTAAATGCGAAAATGTGCATTTTCACGTTGCATTTTAGAGTAGCAATTTCAAACCGCCACTTTTTCAAAAGACCCAAAATCAAAATGTGGAACCAAACTCACCCTCCTTTTGATGAGCAAGTTGTGGGGAAAAAAAAAAAATCAGTAATATATGATGTTTCTAATAGATAATTTAAGTACAATTTATCGTTTGTCCGAAAACAAGTAAAATGTTGTAATAAAAATGACAACTTGGGTCAAAATGGTAGGTCAAAAGTGAAATTTGATAATATCCTGAATGCCTGAATGGTCATTGCCTTGTTTTTATTTTAAATCCTTTTTCTGCTGAGAGGTCTATGTGATGTTTATTGTTAAATTAAAAGTCAAGGCCAAAATTTTTTGGGACCCAAATGTTGACTAAGCTTTGCACTAATAGCCTATATATGGGATGGAGCCCAGTTTGTGGAAAGCATACCAATGGGCCGGACTAAGAGTGAGTTCTATGGGTCGGCTATGTGGCCCAGATCAGTGACGGCTTCAAGAATTTTGTTTAGAGGGGTTATTAAAAAATTTTAATAAAAAAAGAACTTGAATATATCAAGTTACTGACAAAAAATAAATAAATAATTTAATACATGAAGTTTTACAATTTTCTTTTACAAATATTCAAATTTTGAATTATTATATGATAGTTCATTATAAGTATTTATTGCCAATGTGGGTAACTATAAGCCTATAATCATTTTATTTTGTTAATTTATCTAACATTTTTATTTTTAGGTAGTTTTTATTATCTATTTTTTTTGTTTTTATAAAAAAAAATTTAACTAAATGACTAAACTAAACTCATTGGCTTTGTATTAATTATTGACTCGCACAACCAAACTCATTCATACATAAAATTATACACTAGTGTCTACTTAACCAATCAAATGCTTGGACAACCACTATCTTTACATTTTTTTTTTCTTGAATTTTACTAACTTTATAACAAAAAGTTGTTATAACATGATAACAATATACACACATGTAACAAACCTTATCTATTTCCTAATTATTAAATTATATAGATTTATATTATAATATACACACAAACATCCACACATATCATAATTCACACAAATAATATTATAACAAAAAGTAATGCACACAATCAATATTAGACACACTCACATACATAATATAAATTTATAAAAAATAGTGACACTTACAATTCACAAACACTTACTTTTTTTTCTTAGAGTTGGAAATACTTGTAATAAGAGTGTGTAAAATTTAAGTAAGGGTGTGCTAATATATTTTTAAGAAAAAAATTATAGTATTAAACTAACAAAAAATATATATTATATATATATATATATATATATATATATATATATTGGAAATCAGGGTGTTCATTTGAACCCCCTGAGAATAGTGTAGAGCCGCCCATGGCCCAGATACCAGATAACGTCAACCATTAATCAAATTTAATCCAGTTTTAATATGGCTCGGATGGTGATACATAAGGGAGTTAAGAAAATATCTTCATGTGAGCAAAGAGTAACGCTACAGGTTTATAAATTATAATATATCAGAAGTATAGCAGAAAGTTGATTTTACGAAGAAAAAATTACACGAAATGACTGTACATAATGGATGTGCATGGAGTATAGTAATAGGCCTCAAGTAGTTAAAGCACTAAACTACAAAAATGCAGTAGATTTCAGTTAGCTTAAATAGTAAAATTTCGTGTGATTTAATAAAAGATTTGAAATTTGATTCCTACTTACACGAAAAATTAATTTTTATCTTGAACATGCTGATAATGAGCAATCATCATATAGATGACTATGGAGATGTAGTATCTTGCATGGAGAGATAATTACTTAGAAAGTGTTAAATGTTGTTAACTTGTTATGATAAGGCTCTATTTTTCATACATAGCTTATACCGGTAATCATTTCAGTTAAGCTACGTTTTGGCACATCTCAATCTGACGTGACTCTGTTTGATAGATACCTCAAAAGAGAATATGTTTAAAATAATGTTATTAGTTAGGAACACAACATTTTTATAATCATTAATATGATATGATGTGATTAGAATAATCTTACTTTTATTATCGTCCATTCCTAATACTATTTTTATTATATACTAATCACAAATCATTTTAAAATTATGAAAAAAAAAAAAAAAAGAGAGGTGTTCTTAGAGTTATTAATTTTATTAGCGACCATTACTGGCACTACTTTACTTTTATTATATACCCATCGCAAACCATTTTAAAAGTATGAAAGAGAAAAAAAAAGTATTCTTACAGTCATTGGTACAGTGATATGTTTAAGTCTAATATCTGGCTGTGCCGACAGTACTGATATCAGAATTCCAGCATGGGCTCCTCTCTCCAACATCAGGTTCATTAGTCTATTACAGACTACTTAAAGTCAATTAGTGATTATTTAACCTGTTGAAAAATATAACCAAGAAAAACAAAAAACCTTAGTTCTAATTTTTTTTCTTGGTATATGACAAAAGTTTAAGGTTGGTCAAGAAAAGTTGCTGGTTCACACTCCACGTTTCGTTATGTGTCACCAGATTGCAGTAGAGAATGTGATTTCGTAGACTGCCAAATTCAAGCAATCCATTTCAATCTAAGTGGTGGACCCTTTGTGGAAAATGTTGACAAAAATACGCATGTGTATTGTTTTTGTCACATTGTCATTTCTCAGATCTGTTGTCGTGGAAAACAAAGAAGGAAAGAAAAGAAAACATGATGGGATTCCTATATAGAATTTTCAATATATATCTATTCCCACTCCTAAATTTTCCTGTTCAATTCTCTTACGCTTGCACCAAATAAACTTTGCAAATCTATTTGAATCCGTCACACACACATGGGTTGGGTTCAAATAGGGGAGGCAAAATTAGACACGACCTACAAATCCGATATAACATGATACAAAATTAGCAGGTTATGAGTTGAAGCTTAATGAGTTCATATCATATTCGGTTTGACATGACTGACCCATTTAATAAATGGGTTGGGATAGTGTTCAACCAATGGAACTTGTTTGACCCATTTGACCCATTTGACTAAATGACATTTTACGAATATACCCTTCAAACCTTAGGTATATAAACTTATTAGTTGTTGTGGTTTATTTTCTTTGACATATTGTGATTAATTATTTGTGATATTGAGATATGCTTTAGTTTTGAATGATTATTTGTGATGTAGTTATTCGTTAGTTCTGGATTTTATATTAAAAATATTTCATTTGTTTGTTTTTTCATAATTTTTTTTTTCATTTTAATAAAATCTGATAAACAGGTTGACATGACTGACCTATTTAATAAATCAGTCGTGTTAGAGTTGAGGAATCCTGACTCATTTAATAAACATGTCGGGTTAGTGTTAACTCATATTGTTAGATACTCATGAGTTGATGCGACACGAACCCGACACATGAACACGAATTGTCACCCCTAGGTTCAAGTTACACCTAAGCAATGTTACACCATCCAATATTTTTTAATTATATGTGAATTTTGATAAATCCACCACTAGATTACATTATCCTCGTATATTATCAATACTTACAAAATTTTAAGATGATCAAAGATCAATAGTCATATCATCAATCAATTTTTTTAATTCAAATTTTTGTAGTTTAAAATAATGTATAAAATATGAGTTTATGGATCGAATGGTAAATTACATCCGATTGACATGAAAATTGGCATGCATGTTAAAAACATTAATATAACATGTAATTTAACAGTTGGATTTTCAAAATATAAATTCGATAACAAGTTACACCTAGTGTAACTTAAATCCAACCTTATATATATGTATGTGTGATAGATTCAAGACAATAACAAGTTATTGGATGATATAACATTATTTAAAGTTACACTAGATATAACTTAAACCCAACCCCATTTATATATATATATATATATATATATTTCTTACTATTATCCTTTTAATTCATGAATTTAGGATATTTGGTTGAACTACATTTTATTTTACTGGTCAGTGGTCAACTTTCATGCTGGGAAGTATCAGTCAATGCATGCATGTATATGCACAAACACTCTCTGAACGCTAGTGGTCTACCATATTATCGTGCGAGTTTCTAACTCCTAGGAAGCTGAATGAGTCAAATCCAATGCAGGACATCTATATATTTCAGTGGACAAAACTTTCTTGAATGATTCCACCCACTAACACTCTTTACAATGTGTTTGGCTAAAAGGGAAGGGATAGCGTAAGCAGGGAAAGGAAAAAAGAAAATATTTTTCACTGTATGTGTTTGGATGTACGAAAATAAATATAATGTTGTTATTTTTGTATCTTTAAATATATGACATGTATGAAATAATATAAGGGAATATTAACAATTTTATAATATAAAAGTCAGAATCACCTCAAAGTCCCTCTCCCTTCCCTCTCTCTTTCCATCCAATTTGAGATGACAACAAGAATCCGTGCTCCATGGAAAATGTTTCCTCCCACTTGAGTCTAATTTCCTTTATCTCATGTCAACTAAACGATTGAAACGTAGTCCAATCTCTTCATTCCTCATCTTTTCCATCCCTCCTTTTTCATCCCATCAAATATATGTTAAAAATAAAGATCTTTCTGTCTACTTAATTTGTTGGACCCTCCAAAGCCTTGTTAAAATCATGAGTACGTAACAAATTAAAAATAGTTCAAAGCCATGGCAATTTTCAACATTAATTATTATTGTTTCATGAAAAATGAATGTCATAAACTTTTTAATAAGACTATTAACTTAATTGTCTCAATTGTTATGAGGATATAGTACCTGGTTTGTCTTTCTAATTTCGTTTGATATGATTAATTGATTAGGTAGAAAGTCATTACGCGTAATAAGAGTGAGATAGATCAAATTGATAACACTAAATTTAGTTGGCATAAAAACTGATTGAAAGTCATTAGGTTGATGATATTTTAAGAGAATAAGGACTTTAGTATGGGTTACTTAATTAGAAAACATTTACCCTATGAAATTTCTTTGCCACATCTAACATCATAAACATTGAGTTCCATTCCATCTAGTGGGAACATCAAGACAGACAATACAAGACCGTTACTATGAAGTTTTTTATTTCTCCACACGTTTTAAATTTCTCATGCTTAGAAGGAAAGGACTTCACATACCTTACCATATTAAGATCTCTCTAAAAAAAATAAATAAATAAAAAAAGATCTTTCAAACCTTTTGTCACAATATAAGGTTCACAATGTATGCACGACATCTCATATAGTAGGACTATTACAATTGGCATTATCAATTATGACAATAAAAATTATATCAATGTCCAATTCAAGCAAACAAGCCTCCTTGGTCTTTCCAGTGACTCACCCTTGTGAAAGTCCAAATCATTGTGAAATGAGAAGTAACACTCATGTAATCAAGGGTTTGCACTGAAATCCATGTCTCAATCATGAGACAGAACCTTTGAGAAGTTCTATCAAAAATATTCCTCAACCTTTCCTAACCCAAATAAGTAAAGTCTAATACAATCTCTAGCAAAATTTGGTTGCGATCATGCGATGGCACAGGAAAGTTGGGTTACATCATATTACAAATTAAAGTAGTGAAATCCTTCATTTTCAACAAACTTGAATGATATAACTCATCTATTATCAGCATCTTAGCAAGTGTTTGTCTACATATTAACCCTATCATAGCATCGTAAGTGCTTTTTGCTTCCTCACTTGTTTCAGTTTTAAAGGATATTTGTTTCTTATCTTGACCTCCGAAATGATTTTTTTTTTTTTAACCTTATTGTAAAGGACGAAACAAGTTTCTAGTAATCTCTAGCAGATGGCATGATATTTTAACCCAAAAGCATAAGTTTGCCCATAATATCTACGTTCTGCCTTTTTATCACTGACATCATTAAAGTATAATTTGATAAATTGATCCTTCAAAATTGAAGGTTTTTTTTTTTCGATTGTTTCTTCTTACTCACCTTGGCTGGCAGTTTTGAAGTACCCTCAGCAAAATATTTTGAGGGCTTCTTTTTTCGATTGTTTCTTCTGACTCACCTTGGTTAGGAGTAAAGTAAATCAGTAAATTACTACATATTACATTATTCATTGTCGTCTCATGGTATGGGCTCGACGAGCCTACACCAAAAATCTTCTTTTTTCTTTTAGCCAAAAAAAAAAAAGAAGTAAATCAGTAACCAAAAATAATAGAACCTATGAGATAAACGATGGTAGGATTATGGGAACACTGTACAAGTAAATACTAGTACCTTAGAAGTATCCAAAAACAGCAAAATTGATTTCAATATATCAATAAGATTATTAATAATCTAAAATCTAAATCACTTGCCAAAATGCAAAACCCCACCTAAAATACTTCACACTGCTAGCAACCTCAATTAATAATATAGGCTATACATTGCAACCCTGATGAAAATGAAAATCTCAATAAAATAAGGACCTAAGAATTCATGATGCCATTACTGGGATGAGAAGGATAGTACTATTTTGGACTGATTACAATTCTGTTATCATTTTGGGCCCATTTCACTTGGGTCGAACTTAAAAGGAAATGGACTCTTGGGCTGAGCTTATAACAGGATGTGCTTCAAGGGAGAAACCATAAAAAGACAAAATCGGCCCACTGAACAGCAACTCAAGGAGGAAAAGGCATTGCAGATCGGCCACACCTCATTGATATTATGCTATTATGGGCCAACTTGTTAAAGATATTAGGATTATTATGTGTTTGTGTATTGGGTCAAGAGAAACCCATTCTCTATAGGCATTCCATTAGAGTTGTGCTAGCGTTGGATTTCTTTGCCACAAACAAAGAAGGCTGACCATTGGGCTTTCTCCTATAGGACTCCACTTGAGGTGAATCTATGAACCTCTGTTCTTCTTTTCTTTCTTTCTTTTCTTAGGATATTTAGTGTTGGCTCAATTCTGTATAAAAAAATAATAGTTGTAATTGCATAATATCATTGTAATTATATTTCCATTTCAATTTCAATTGCAGTGCCAATGAGGATTAAAAGTCCAGATAAAATTCTTTAAAGTGCTACAACAAGAATTTTAATCGAGCAAAATTCACTTTGGTAAGCAAGCTGTTGAGCAAGAATAATTAGTTATATATAGAATGGTTTCGCCCAAAACTCGGTCGAGTGAGACTATTATGGAAAGTTAGATTTATTTTTTCTTGGTTATTTTCGGTAGCCAATCAAGCCTCAATTGTGACACCTATGTGAACAAAAATAAAACCTTAAAATCATCTATTCCCTTAAAAGAAAACATTATAGCCCCCCTATCTTCACCCTCTGTAAGTTGACACATCCTTGAAAGAAGATTTCATCTAAACACCTTGATCATCCTCGAGTGTACGTATTGGATTAGTGTTGAAAATCATATAGGCAATCACAAATCTTAAAGTAATCTTAAAGAATCCAAGATATTGGATTTGTAGTTGGCGATTGACTAGCATCATTTGATTGCTTTCACGAGAACCGATTGATACAACCATGTAACGGCAAGAGCGGAGAGCTCATATACTAGTACAATTACTTATACCAGAGGTTTTGTTATATGTATTGTGTTGCAACTATCTTCCTAATGAATTTGGTGAATTGGCCGCAACCCCAGAGTGTTTCATTATTGTATTCTTATTATCCATGAAACCGTTTAATTAACTACTTGGATTCTAAATTGCTAAATCAATAAATTGGTAGTGAGCCGTGTTTAAACCATGGTTTTGAAACCCAGACCGTTCATTGAACCGTAAAAAGGAGAGGTTCAAGGTTTTTGAGATTGAACCAAAGTTGAACCGGGATCGAACCATGATGATGTCATAATTAATTAAAGCCTAAATATAGATATTAAATTTATAAAACTAGCAAAATTGACTAATATATCTATATATATTAGGGAAATTTAATGATTTTCAAGTACATATTTAATAATTAAATAAGAAAGTTAATAAAATAAAATAATAACCATGAAAACATTAAAATTTATGATTAATTTTTTAAGTAAAGTTGAATATCTTTGAAAGATTTTAATTATATATTTTTTTATTTCTTGTAAGAGATGGATAATTTAACGAAGTAGAATAAAATTGTGTTAAGCTGTTTTTATTATTAAAAAAAAAAAAAATTGTTAAGGGGTTGAACCGCACGGTTCTTGCCACAGGTTTTGCACGAACTGTGCGGTCCAACCTCAGTTTTAGAGGTTCACAGAATTGCTATATATGCCCGATTCTCTATGCTTAAAAAATCGAATTTTAATCCAATTCCTAATTTTCATGGTCCGACCTCCCAGTCCAGTCCGGGTCTAAAAACAGTGGTTTAAACATTAACTTTCAAAATGAAAGCCACATTTTATAACAAAATTAATTGTCTTTAAAGACTAATAACAGTTATTTAGTCCATTTTGAAAATCATCACTTTTTAATTGTCTTTTCATCATTTATAAATATTCGTTTTCATATTTGTTGAAATATAACAAGAACATAAGGAAAATCCTAAAAATTCTCCAAAATTACTATATGTAGGATTCATAGGCTTTGTTATATCCGAGAGATGATTTGCCAATAACTTATCAACAAACTATTTTGGAGTGGGACAAATATTTTCTTAAAGACAATAATTCAACATGCATGCCTTAGTGTCAAATTAATTCTTCTTATTTTCATCCCATTTGTATAACAAATACTTCAATTTTGAATATATATATATATATATAGAGAGAGAGAGAGAGAGAGAGAGAGAGAGAGATGAATTACCAGTAACCTATTAACAAACTATTTTGGAGTGGTGAGTTCCAATTAGCTTAATTGATAAAATCTCTAATGGTTGAATAAGAGATCAGAAATTCAATTCCTGTCTACACCAAAGATCAATTGGTATCTTGGTCTAATGATAAAGAGCTATTATTAGAAGTAGACGCTATAGATTGAAACTCTCTAAAAAAAAAAAAAAAAACTATTTTGAAGTGGGGACAAATATTTTCTTAAAGACAATAATTCAACATGCATGCTTAGTGTAACATTTTTTAGAGTTATAACAAGTGTAACTTGAACTTAACCCATATATATATATATATATATATAAATATATATATTGCTAAAGTAAACACTATATAAGGATTTCAAATACAAATTGAATTCAGTCAAGGCTGATCAACGACGACTAGAACTATAAATAGAGTTGGAAAACTTACATGTCAGTAAGCATGTTGTGAAAGTAATACACCTTAGCGTACGTAGAATTTCCACCCCTATTTCATCAATATATAATTGGCTATCTATAGGCTACATGCATAGGCATGAACCACGATAATAAAATTATATTGTTCAACATATGACTTGAATCATGTTGAAAACAAAAGAACGAAAATTTCTGCAAGTGAATAAGAGGTAATGCACTGAATATATATGTAGGAGGGTGATGATAATGTTGCTCAAACATCTAGTTGTAACATATCCTTGAAAACAAATAAAGAAAAGGTATGTGGAAAGCTAAGAGCTATAAACAAAGAGAGAATCATCAAGTATTGCTCACACTGGTCATGATATAGTTGGGGAAAAAAAAAACATAAATTCAATACTAACAATTGAAATCCTTTTTTTATTTGTAAGAAGTCATTGACCCAAAATTCTGATAAGGAAATGGTACTTCTGATTTTAGTGAGATCTGTGATTAATGGCTTCGCATACTACATTTTCCTTTCAACTTTTTGTGTGTATGAAAATTATGCATATACTTACCCTATGCCAATACACATATAATTGATGACATAAAGATCTTTCGTTAATCTCTTCTCCAAAAAAAAAAAAAAAAAAGATATTTTTATATGGAAAATTTACTAATGCCTTCTTTAATTTTTTTTTTTTTTTTAAATCAAATCAAATCCATTAACCAAATTAATTAAAGCATAGAAATGAATCATCAATTAAAAGGTATGGGCTAATTAATAAATAAAGTTAATACCAACTTGCATACATTCTGCTTGCATCAGATCTGTTAGAGATATATATTAGACATATTAGCCCAATGTAATAGGCCCAAGCCCATTCCTGCTTGTACTAGTAGTCTAGGGTTTAGTCGCCTATATATACTCATGTTAGGGTTCATTGTAATATAGGAAGTTATTGTACTACACTCTCATACAATAAAGATGTAACCCTTAAGGGATTCCTTCGTAGATGTAGGCCGTCAAGGCTAAACCACGTAACCCTCGTGTTCTCAGTGTTCCTCTTCTATGCTTCCTCTTCCGCATCCACTCTAGCATACACAACATGGTATAACACATTATATTGCTAATATTTAACAAGATCAATGCATATACAAATTTAATGGTGAAGGAAGTAACATAATTATAATAATCAAGTATATTTAAAATAGGGGGAACAAAGCCTCTAAACACTTTCGGGAGCGCCTGTAAAGATGTTAGAATCACTTACATGCAAGTACGATGACTAATGCTCTTGTATTGGAAAATTTTGAAAAAGCTCAATATTATTCATTGGATGTGGTCTATGCTTTCATGAATGATTAATTTGTGCATGGCTTTCATGTAATTGAGCCTATTGAAATCACAATATATACATCCAAAAGACAAAGGTCAAAAAGTACTCAAATGTCAAGTAATGATTTCTATGTTTGACAAAAGCAATGCAATGTAATGCAATCCTAAAAGTATATAATCATTATTCTCATTAACCATAGGACCATTAACATTGTCATCACTAAATTTGTAACCCTCATCATCTATTTCATCTAAACTAGTAGTCACTCTCTCATGAGGAGCATTTTGTGATCTTGAACTTGTTGCCCTCCCTAGTGACCTCATTCTTGCTTGAGTCTTCTTTTGTGAGGAAGAGCAATATATGGATTGCCGATTTTTTACTTTTTAGAATTTGTTAAAGCATGGAGGGTGGGCTTAATTAGGTGCATGATATCATACCATAATATTGATTTAAGTATAACAAATTCCTGATGTGTATCAACAACAGTAAGATCTAAAAAAATTATATTTCACATTTAATTTTGTTTTAGTTTAAATAAATAATTAAAAAATTTCTCTAAAAAATCGCTTTAAGCTTATTGTAAAAGCTCCAAAAGGCGTGCTTTGGGCAAGCTTTTGCAAATAAACCTTGATTTAGAGAGAGGCAAATAAATAGTGTTGAGTTTTTACCAACGGTAATTGTAAGCAATTAAACAGTTAGAAAATTGCATAAAAACTAAAAAGGCAGTTCCAATGAGTATTATAGCACAACCTTTTCTCAACTTGTTCAGACATCAAATAAACCAACATATAAATGAAAAAAGGCAGTTTGTTAAGTCTATAAATTAGTGTATCCATCTGACATAATCATATAGCCCAAATGTGTTTTAACACTTTTACTGCTATCTCATTGGATCAGTACTTACAAACTGTTATCAAGCTTTTGAAACAAGAAATGTCAAAGTTGTCAACCCTAACTAATTGGGATCAAGGCTTCCATATCAAACAATCACTATTATGGCTTTTACCCAATTTGGGGTTTAACCATTCACACTAACATGTTTATACTCTTAAAAAAACAAAGATCTATGAGAGCATATCTAATAAACTTTACAATGTCTGCTGAAGTCTACCCTCTTGTCTTGTATCAATATATTTCCAAAGTACATACCAAAATAAGTGTGGTATGGGTTAGTCATTTGTCTAGGATCAACCAGGAATGATTTACTATTTTTTTTTTTAATGCCAAAGCCTTGTCTTGGAGTAGCAAGAGTCTTATAATTTAATAATATTAACGGCTCTCTTTTACTAGCTAGGGTTCAAACTCCCTCTTTCCTCATTGTTTAACCTTTAACAATAGAATGAATTATAAGAAAAAACAAAGTCTTTTCTTTGATTAATATATTTCCATTGGTTTGTATAATTTATTGTAAAACAAGCAGAATGAAAATACAATTATACCTAAAAAAGAAGATAGTTTTTAAGTTAAAACAAATAGAGCCTTGACATTTAGCTATCCTCTTTTTAGTTAGTCACTTTAACATAATTATGCGGTCATGTCGGCACTGCTTTTTCTCATTTGATTATATTAGGTGGTGACGACTGTATCAAGCTTTTCAAAACACTATATAGGGATATGTAAAGGTAGAATTTTTAACTCTATGCAATAGGCAACAATTTGGTATGGATTGAGTTTACAAAATTTTTTAAGTTCTGACTTTTTGTCCTCCTAATGATATTTAATTTGTAGGCATCAGGAGTGCTCATTGATGTACCCTCTCACAGTGGCGGAGTCAAGAAATTTTCTCAAGGAGGCCGGTAAATATTTTTTTGTATAATTTTTAGATTTATTACCAAATGTAAAAGAAGATTAATGGATAATTTCAAAAGCTAGGGGGACCATGGCCCCCCTTGACACCCCCCCCCCCCCCTAGCTCCGCCTATGCCCTCTCATTCACATCTTATATCTTGCTTGAATGGTTATATATAACCGACACGAGTTTTATGTTTTCATAGGGTAACATCTAATAAAAAAAAGTTGCAAACCCTCTGTTGCGGGTGTTTTTCGTCACCCATATGATGTTCGGAGAGTCAAGACCAAGACTCGACTTTAGGATTGGAACATGGCCCAAAGGCTATCGGTGAAGTGTGAAAGGTACATTTTGTTCAAGGTCTAGGTTGCATCCAACAAAAATTATAATAAGGCCCCAAAAATACCTCCTACAAAATAAGCTAGCACAAATGATGGCTCACTACAACAAGTGCTTAAATAATAGTCTAGCGGTAAGCAAGAAAAACATCCAACGGTAGATGTTTGGAAAGCCAATAAACGTATTTGCATAGTAAAAATTATGCATTTCCTCCATAGTTGGTTAATATAAAAGTTGGCCCATTATAACAAGTACACAAGAGGAAAAATGGTCCAGCAGTGAATATGACAGACCTCTAGAGGTAGACGTCTAACAAGTTAATAAGTGTGTTTACATACTAAAAATCATATGTTTTTCTTATTATTATTAAGCCAACATACGGGAAAACTTCCATGGTACCCAAAACATTATGGCTTCCATTATAATAACAATAAACAAGGATTAAAGACTTCATAATTACAAGTAAAAGAAGAAAAAATAGGATAGAATGAAGGGAGAGAAAGAGTGTCCATCTAGTGTAGCAAATGTTTAAACAAGATCTCCATGTGCCATATCATGCCCATAATGATGAATATATATGTATAGTAAGTGATGGAAATGAATTTATGGAAAGTATGAGTGAATATATTGAAGTATGGAAGAGAGATGAAGTGGTGTTTAGCCATTTTTGGGTATGGTGTAAAGAGGGGTTGTTTATGACTATTTTAAAGTACTGAGATTTTTTGAAAAGATAGAATGTGATGTTTATGGATAAGTGTATATGAGCGTTTATGGATTAAAGGCTAGTTTCTGAACTAAGGGATTGACTTATGGGCTGAAAATAGCATGATGGGGGAGGAATTTTATGATAAGATTGTCCACCATGAGTTGATGGTAGTTCCCTTTTATAGTGAAAATTAAGGGATTGATTAAAAAAATATAGAAAGGACCAGGTTTGACAGTAGCAAAATCCTAGAATATCTTTTCTGAAATTTGGCCCAAAATGGTGAAACTTGTTTTTTGGGTGTTTTGCTTATTTGGGTAATGCAGCTGAAGGCTAAGATGCTCCTAATTTAGGCATTAAACACTGGGATTTGGAGATTAATTTTGTCCAATAGGATTAGATCAAGTATAAGGACTAGAGATCTTGATTGCTGCCACTAGGATCAGAGCTTAAGAGAGTTGGTTGACACTCCAAGCCAAGTGTCAACCATTGATGCATCTGTTGGAAGCTTCTATTGGACACCCATTATGTCCTCCAAACCACTTTTCTCTAATTTTCCCCTTTAGGATTCATGGACTTGGTTCATGAACTAATTACATACATTTTTAGTAATAAAATAAACTATTTGGTTGAGAATTTCATGAGCTTGGAGGTCTTGGTTATGGCTTCCTTGAGTTGTGACCAAAACTTGGGGAAGAATGGTATTTATTGCCCATTAGCTTTTTAGGTGTCAGCCTCTGGTGCTCTTCACGTCAGAGTTGGCAGTGGGACAGGTGGCCAGCTACTAATTTGGTTTTGGAGCTTGGTTGCTTCTTGAGGTGACCTCTAGCGAAAGACAGAATTGAATGAAGTTTTCTAGTGGGAACAGTTTTCACACATGAACTGTTTTGGTTGAGATTTCATGTTAGACTTAGCCATGAGAACTGAGTGTTTTGGTGGGCCTCTGACTTGGTGGTTCTCTCCACTTGGGCCTATCCTTTTGCTTTCTCATTGTGAGCCCTACAAAATGGACAAAACTACCACATATTGCCATGAATTTTTATTCCACATAGACTTTAGTTGTTAGTAGAAATAAAATGAACTCATGAGTTTTAATAAATATTTATGATAGGTTTTGGGTATTAATTTCCATGAGTTTTAAATAACAACTTGTATAGTTTCTCATAATTTTTGCTATGGATTATTTTTGTAAATGATATTTTTTGGGGGGCTTTTAAATAATGACCTCCAATATTTCTTAAGAATAATATTTACCATGGGTTTTAAATAGAGGCAATATCCATGAGTTTCAAATAAAATATGGTACCAACCACTATAATGGAATAATGTGATATTCTCATGGGTTTTTCTATAGATAATCATAATATGCTTGTAAGGTGAATAATTATCATGAGTTTAGGAAAGATATTATGAATGTTGTGATGTAAGATAAATAGTGACCATGGTTTCTTATATAAATTCCATGGGTTTATATTATGCTTGAAATAAATAAATGTCATAGGTCTAAAATAAATAATCATAACTTTCCATGAGCTTTTATATTAGTAACACAAATTCATAATTCTCCACGGTCTTGATATATGTTTGCCATGAGTTTTGGAAAAATGAATAGTGTTACGTAACATAAATAATTAAAACGGGTTTATAATATGGTATGAAATAAATAAATATTATGAGTTTAAAATAAATCATAACTTTCCATGGATTTTTATATTAGTAACACAAATTCATAATTCTCCATGGGCTTGATGTATGTTTGCCATGGGTTTTGAAAAAATTAATAGTGTCACGTACCATGGGTTTTATAAGATAGATTTCATAGGCTTGTAATATTGTAGTAATAGGTTTAAGAACTTAAAACATTGTTAATCATTGGACTTTAAGTGAAATACTTATGATATAGTATTTTGCCAAGTATTGATAACTTTGGGCTTTTTTACAAAATAGTGCCAAGTAGCTAGCTTGGATTTTTAATATTACCAATGAGAATTAGGCTTTTGATATTGCCAATGAAAATTAGGCTTTTGAAATATTGCCAAGCATAAGTAGCCTTGGGTTTTGAAAAAAAATGTGATGTGTGAATTGGATTCGTAGGGCTGTTTTTGCGCTTAACTAAATAATAATAATAAAATTGGATAAGATATGAGTTTTTTGGCTGATAGCTTACATCATGACCCAAATAAGATATGAAATATTTGTGGTTAACATAATAATAGGGCAAAAATATTTTGTAAAAGCCCAATAACTTCTTAGTGGTGTTTGAAAATAAATAGGTGATACTTAAACAGTGGCGACTCTAGAAATTTTTTTCAGGATGTTTCTTAAGAAGCATAATTTTTTTCAATGGCGGCTTTAGAAATTTTTCCCAAATGTATTATTGTTTAGTTGTTTCATTAATTTGTTTGTCTTTTATAAACTATAATTTGTTATATTATTGTTTCATTAATTATAAAATTATTAATTGTTATTTAGCCTAACATAATTTAATTTGTTTGTCTTTTATAATGTATTGGTTAATTAAATTATTAATTATTGTTTATTAGTTTCTTTCCCCAATTAATTATTGGTTAATTAATATCCCAAACAAACAAAATTAATTAGTTCAACTAATTACTATAGTTGTTTGATACTTGGAATATCACACTATTACTTAACCCAAAAAAAAAAAAAAAAATTCAATAAATTGTGCAGCACAAAATATTTATAGGCCGTATAGCTTAATTCCAAGTCTAAAAAAGAGAGATTTATTATATATTTTATGACTATTAGTTGAATTAATCAACTAGCACACAACACACAGTCATATTTATTACTGTAATTATTAGTTGCACACTTGCACTAGCACTAGCACTAGCACACAGTAAATTAGATAAAGCCAATTGATTGCATCTCACCAAAAGACACCAACACCAACACTAAAAGACAATTAATAATCTCACCTACACCAACACCAACACCAGATAAAGCCAAAAACAGGGTAAATATTAATAAAGAGATACTAAGATGAAGAGAGAGAGAGACCAAAATGGAGAGAGAGAGAGAGAGACTGAGACAGAAAAAGAGTGAGAGACTGAGAGAAAAAGAGAGAGAAATACCTTGATACCGGAGGAGGGAGGTTGAAGGCTGAGGCTGAGGCAATGACCATCATTGACGACCGATCTCCGATGAGGGGTGACGATGTGCTCTGGATTGCGACTGGACTGATCTCCGATGAGGAGCAATGAGGTGCTATGGACTGCGATTGGACCAATCTCTGATGAGGAGAGGCGTTGCTCTGTTTTTAGGTTTGCTTTAGCGTGATTTCTGATTTAGTGATTTAAGGTTTCTGATTTAGTGATTTTCTTTTGTATTGGGGTTTGGTTTTTTTTTTTTTTTTTTTTTTTTTTGGAGAATCTGTGGGTTTGCTTCCTTTGTAATCTGTTGGGCTTGATGTTGGGCTTGCCATCTGTTGTTTTGCTCTGTTACAAATTTTTTTTTTTTTGCTTGAAAGTAGAACAAATAAATTTTTTTTTTTTTTTTTAATTTGAGGGTGTTTCAAATTTTGATTGAGGGTGTTCCTAATTTTTTTTAAGGGTAAACAAATAAAAAAATTTAATTATTATATATAAAAAAAAATTTCCAGGACAGGGTGTACGGAACACCCTGAGCATAACGTGGCGTCACCACTGTACTTAAATAATATTAGGTGTTAAAAAAAAAATTGTACCCTAACACCCTCTATTTCCAGATAGAATTGCCATCGTTTGGAACAATTTATATAGCTTTTTTCTTAAAGAAATTTTGTTGAAAACTTACTAATATATACTTGTACTTAAAAATAATAATAATAATGTTTTAAAAAACTGTAAGAAAAATGAAAATGCAAAAAATTAGCTTATAAGCCACAGTCCCAAACACATTTGTACATGTGAAACTGCATCCAACCCCACTGGTATGAACAATATTTACCCATGCACTGACAATGTGGACTGCAAAAGGTATATGTCCATCATTAAAAGCCTGGTCCTAGAGAGATTTTTCTCCGGGTTATCTACAGATGGACTTTCCCAAATAATTATGTTCTTAATTTGGGGATATATATATATATATATATATATATATATAGCAACAATAAGTACACAACAAATTAAAAGATGAGTAGGGGCTAATCTAAACAAATTTAATTCAAGGCAAGTTACTAACAATCTAACATAGTTCTTCAAAGTCATGTCATGATATCATGATCTGTCTGAGCTCAACCTAGTCATCAGGCGGTGTGTGACTGTGTGAGTATATTTCTCGTTGCTTTGTTGTAATTCTATATTAGATTTTGTGGAAAACTGGAAATCAATACAAAGTGCAAGACTAACAAAGCTAGAATGGCCACAAGAAGAACAAACAGAATATATACAAATAGTTTTTTTTTCTTTTAAATATTAATAATAATAAAAAGAGAGCCTTTGTTATTGCTTGACAAGGGGAAAAAGGCATAAATATAGGAGTATTAGTTAATTTGAGGACCATATGTGTCTTCAAATTCAGCAGTTCTAGGCTTATATATGTTTGTCGAAATATTCTGAAGAAATTGGCTACTTCTAAAGGAATAGGAGAGGGATTATTTTGTAGAAAATTGTGAGTGAAAGCTTGCTTGAAGTTTGCATTTTATTTGTTTTACTATCAACCATGTAAAATATTCTGGTTCTTTTGATTTATCAGTAGACACGATAACGTATTTTTATACCTTTTCTTTCTATTCTTCGTGAGCTTAATTCTATTGTGATTTTCTATTATACTAATATTCATTTTTCATGCTTGAGTTAATTAAACCTCTTAACACTAACTAATTCTTCCATTTTTAGCAAAGGAGATTTCTCTAAATTGAATCAATTTCAATGATAAATATTCTTTATATGTTGTTTTTTCAACCTGTAAAATAACGTGGTCCTCTTGCCCACAGGTGGTAACAGTTTCCTCAAGAATTTATTCTTTGCACTGGTGTGTAAAAATTTTCAGCAAGAGGAAGCAAGATCTATATTTTTCACTATATTTTAAACGTCCAAAGCACTCGAGAACTCTAAAAACTGTGCAAAAGTGTGCTGTGTCTGAGAGAGTTTGTTACCTTCAAAAGCCTATTTTTGCGAGTCTTCATTACCTCATCAGCTGGGCTTCATTATCGATGGATCTTGCCGGGTCAAAAGATTCTCAGAGAACTCTTTTGAGACACAAATACAAAGAAAGAGATGATGATGAGTGATATTTTCAGCTCCAAAAGTCTCTTAGTGTGGATGTAGACTCTTTACTTACTTTAACAGGTCCCTTCTGTACAATCTGTACTGATGGATCTTAATTTGGTCCTGAAAACCCTTTTGGTGGAACCAAAAATATAAAGAGAGAAAGGTAAATAATATCATGAAAAGCACGTACTGCCATACTGTTGTGTGTGTTTAAACTTTCAAGTGCCAAAATGGCATTCACCTGCGTCTGTACCTGCACCTATTGCTTGGTTCATCTCCCAATTTTGCCATGCTTTAAAGCTAGCTTTGGTTTTTGAAGTCATATATGAGAGAAACAAGTATGTAGGTGCAGGTGCAAATGCAGATAAAGGCTACATATTGGCCTATACGCTCTCACAGGCTCCAAATTCTAAGAAAGTATAGCACTGGACAACTTAATTTGTAAATGACAAGAAGATTTATATAGAAAACAAGAGGGGTAGTGTGAGACTGAATACAGAAGAGACCTCTAGGATCATGTGTGTGGACAGTGGACACCACAGATTCTTGTATTTCAAAAGGAATAGTAACAACATGAGGGAAAGAAAGAAAAAAAAAATGAAACGACATAGAAAACAGCTTAAAGCAATGATGACAGGAACACAACAAATTTTATAATAGATAAGCTTTTTCCTTGCATTTGAATATTAGATCAATACGAGACTAACGCGTGGTCAATATGAGACGCGCAATATGTTCACGTCTTTTCTAATACTCCAATACACTAAACATAAGTCAAATTTTACTCAGAGTGAAATTATCATCATTATTGGAACCACGACCTCTATATATATATATATATATACTGTCTTGTACAAATCGTAATTTGTCATATCCATAATTATATATATATAGACAAAATTCAACTAAAAAATTAGTTGTAACCTAAGTTTACAACCTTTTTCAATAAAATAAATATTACTACATAGAAAAAAGCTTAAAGCAATGATGACAAGTACACAACAAATTTTATAATAAATAAGCTTTATCCTTGCATTTGAATATTGGACCAATATGAGTCTAACGCGTTGTCAATATGAGACGCGCAATATGTTCACGTCTTTTCTAATACTCCAATACACTAAACATAAGTCAAATTTTACTCGGAGTGAAATTATCATCATTATTGGAACCACGACCTATATATATATATATATATATTTTGTCTTGTACAAATCGTAATTTGTCATATCAATAATTATATATATATAGACAAAATTCAGCTACAAAATTGGTTGTAGCCTAAGGTTATAACCTTTCTCAATAAAATAAATATTACTACATATTTTGGAATGCTAACCGTTGAATTGCATGTTATTTACGCTCTTAATACACATCAGATTTTGTGTCAATTTGATATGATTTACTATATGATCTATAAGTCTATATTTTATGCATAATTTTAAACTAAAAAAACTTGCAATTTAAACAATTTATTGATGACATAGCTATTGATCTTTAATTTTCTAGAAATTTTGTAAGCATAAAGAATATAAGAAGAAGATGTAATCCAATGGTGAATTTGTCAAAATTCACCTCTAATAAAAAGATATTGAGTAAGTTTGTAACTTTAAACTACAACTAATTTTGTAACTAAATTTTGTTTTATATATATGTAAGGATACAATTCTCTGGCAACCCAATAAGGATGTTGGGCTCGCGCATGAAAGATCCCTCACAATATGATTTGTAGAGAGTGGGCTTGAAAAGCTAGCCGCTGGTCACGGGGCGGTGCCCGGTCCTTGTTTTAGAGGAATTCATATGGAAAAAAGGAGTTGGGCTTGAACATTTAAGCCCTAAGGCGTCGCACCCTATGGGATGGGACTCCTCGGAGTTGATCCGAGGACCATTGAGGCCTTATCCCGGTTCTCCAATGACGGACTTTCTTCAGTGAAGTCCGGTGTTGTTGAGATGTTCTCCCCCATGTGATCTTTCTTTTTCGGAGGTGGGATGGGATCCCCCCTCAGATTTACTTACTTTCTTCTTTTATACTAGCTTGCATTCGCTGTCCTTCGTCCACGTGTAGGGTCAATCTTTACAAAAACTGACATTTGTCCCATCAGTCCAATCCCGGAATTGTTGGGGATGGTTCGATAAAGCTAAAGAGTACGGCTCTGTCAGGGGCAGCTCATTGAATGGCAGTGAGAGCAGCTTTCCCGGATATTCTTTGATTCTCTTTTAAGCTTGGCCCTATACCGGTTTTATCCTTCTTCTTTTGGTGAGGTTTTGGATTTGCCGAGGACTGAGTTGTCCTCGGCTGCACCACAAAAATGTTTGGTGCTCTGCATTGTAGAGCTTGGGCCATAGTTCTTCTCGGCTCGGGCCTTTGGACTCTCTAAGAACAAATGGGCTTGGTCCGTGAATTATTGGGCCCCACAATATATATATATTAAAAAATTACTAATATATGCTTTAAAAATATACACTAACAAACCATTTTAAGAAACTTTTTTTTAAAAATAACTAAATTTTTTTACAATTGTTTCAACTCTCCATAAAAAGCTTTATAAAAGGACAAGTACATGCATTAATATATTGAGACTAAAAATTTGTGGTTGAATGTAGACATTAGTACTAGAATTGTATGCCCCAAGCCACCAACCAAACGCCATGCAAACACCCCCAAACACGTACAAAGTAGGAACTTTCATTAATAAAATAAATATTACTATATATTTTGGAAAGCTAATCGTTAAATTGCATGTTATTTACGCTTTTAATACATATCAAATTTTGTGTCAATTAGATATGATTTACTATATAATCTATAAGTCTATATTTTATGCATAATTTTAAAATACAAAAACTTGCAATTTAAATACTTTATTGATGACATAGCTATTGATCTTTAATTTTCTAAAAATTCTGTAAGCACAGAGGATAGTAAGAAGAAGATGTAATCCAATGGTGGATTTATCAAAATTCATCTCTAATAAAAAGATATTGAGTAAGTTTGTAATTTTAAACTACAACTAATTTTATAACTAAATTTTGTCCTATATATATATATAAAAATATATATATTAAAAAAATTACTAATATATACTTTAAAGATATACATTAATAAACCATTTTAAAAAATTTTAAAAAAAAACACTAAATATTTTTTTACGATTTTTTCAACTCTTCATAAAAAGTTTTATAAAAGGACGAGTACATGCATTAAATATTGAGTTAAACTAAGAGCATTAATATTAGCGGTACTAAAAGTTATATTGTTATTTTTAGTACTATTAAATATAAATTTATGACTATATTGGTGGAGCCAAAGTCAAATAACTTGGCTCCACAGCTACCATGCATAGCACACGGTAGCTCACAGGCTTTATATTAAATATATTATTATATTTATGTGTTCACATGTAGTGAATATATTATTTTATTATATTAGATATATTGTTTTATTGTATTGTTCATATTATTTTATTGAGTTGAAAATTAAAATAAAACTACTGATATGGAATATTTTGTAAAATGAAAGTGTAAGATAAATAAAGTAATTTTTTGTGAAATTATATTGTTAAATTTATGACGTTATCAATATAGATGCTCTAAGTCGCCATTACAAGTGGAATTATCAGAGGATAAGGATTTTGAATGCAAAGTAGACATTAGTACTCGAATTGTATGCCCCAGCCAGCAGCCACCAACCAAATGGTCTAGAGCCACGTGATGCAAACGCCCCCAACACGTGGGATTTGGTAGACCCACGAATCGCCTAATGCCACGTGCACTTCTACACCTGACAGTCCACTTGAAATGGACTGTGTACATGCTGGATATGTTTAGAGATGAGGAAGTGACAGTGGCAGTGACAGTGGGGAGCTTTTGAGCTTGGAACATTGCATAAAGGAGCAACAAAAGTTTTGGAATGGTAATATATACTAATATTTTAACAAATATTCATTATTCTCTATCAGTATCTCTATCCAAGGAGAGATTATTGCTTTGGCAATGGGGACTTCTCAACTTCCTTGCCAGAACAGTTGACCATTGTTTGCCCAGAATTGGTCCTAGGGTTGGGACTGGGTTGCATTTATTTCCTAGTATGGTTTTAGTTGCATCTCATTGCCATTGGGACCAACCAGCTCACCCTTTTTTGTTTTAGAGTGCTTGTGAAAGTGATCTTCCTTGTTGGCAAGTCCTTTCTAGACATATTCTATTAAAGTATTCTTTCAAAATGAGCATTTGGAGCCATTAGATTTGTAAATAACAACAAAGTATTTGATCCAGATCATCCTTTACAAATTACAAGATTTAGTTAAAGTTTGCATTCAACAGAGCTATTGTATTTTTTCATTTTCTGGACTCCCATCACAATCTGCAAACTAGAACTCCATTTCCAATTAAATGAAATGTTCAAACTAATTTCTTATGGTTCTTCTATAGGTAATTCGGGCCTTGCAGGCAGTGGTGGTCATATAAGAGACCATAATGGATTATGGATTATTGGAAATTGTAGATCAGTAGACAATGTTTTATCTGAACTTAATTTAGACCTTAAATATTGAGAAGCACTTGGACTCTTTAGTTGATTTTAAATTTTGACAAATTAATTGCAATTTCAGTTATCGTCAGTTAATTATCCTATATTAGGGTCATCACTAAACATAATGTATAAAGTGGTTTAGTAAAAAACACAATCGATTGGTGACAAAATGAAAAACCTATGGATGCATTCAAAAGAAATAATAATAATAATAATAATAATAATAATAAAATAAAAGAAGTCATGAGGTTAACCCTAACCCTAAGAAGGAATTTTACTATTAGAATTGAAGTTATACAACTTGAATTATACTCTTGATCCTAGTCAACTTAAAGACGTAACCCCACTATCTGCTCCAAGCCACTTAGACTCTTGTAATCTAAAATCCTTCCACAAGCCACATTTGTGACTCCAATGACCGCCTTGAAGATTTAATCTCAAAAGCAAACACATACTATGATTCACTTTGTTGCTTCAACATTGATCACCTATTGGAAATATCATCTTGAGATTTTCAATTTGAACACACGAGTTAGAATGAAAATAGAGGCTTAGGGCTTCTTCAATGATAGCACGCAAAAATACTCTTAAAACCTCATTTTTAAGTCGACTTTAGTGAACCCGTATATAGTTTATCATGTGAAGCACACATACCAAGTCAACAACCAACTTTGATTAAACTCATCTAAAAATAGAATTTCCGTGTATCAATCAAGTAACACAGTCGAGTTCGTCAATAAGAGAAGTTCAAGATCAAAGATGAGAAACAAATGAGAAAATTACATGTCAAACAATATTACACACCATAGAATTTTCCAACTCTAAAGCCCCCTTTAGCAATTTTGTAACAAAACTCATCCCTAAGATAAAAACAGATGGACCAAAACATAACAATGGACTTATCAACTTACAATCAATATTTGAATCTTGTTCCCTTATATTTGATGTGAACTATGGAAGAAACAAAATTGGTGCACTTTCCATATTCCAAGAGGTAGAAGGTATTAGGATTCGGTTGGTAGCGACCTCCACTAGTTAAATGAGTGAGCTCACGCATAGAGTTTTCTGAATAGCAATTCAATTATGGTGTTCCAAGAGTCATTACATTTTTTATATATAATTATTTTTGTTGCAATTTTTTAGGCTTTTTTGTGTCCTTTACATATGAAGTAATTTTTTGTTTTCTGTAAAAATTTTCATACCTATCAAGAAAACAACTTTATATAAAATAACTTGAAATAAAATAAATCAATTTATAAACTTTTAAAAAAAGGGTCCTTAATAAGTCGGCAAATAATAACAAGACAAGAGTACTATCTCTCGCACGTGATTTTGGGGCATGTGTGCAATGGTCGCTATCCATCTCCAAGTGGGCCTGATAACAAGCCCACCAAAAACAGCAAAATCTCTTTTTGGCAGGCTTTTGTCCTCTTTTGTTCTTTTTTTTTTTTGGGTAACGTTGTCCTCTACGTTAATTCTCCTCTATTTTTCATATGTTAAAATTTAGGATCACAACTATTTTTCCCGTTATGGTCAAAATTTTGATATAATAAATTATGAGTTGCTACTATTATTTTTACTTGAATGTATCTTCTTCTTCTTCTTTTTTCCCACTCTCAATCTACCATGTCAAATTATCAAAAAATTTGTAGCAAAAAAAAAAAAAGTTGTGTTCCTCAATTTTCTCCCTAAAATATATCTTGGGCTCAGAAATTCTTTTATATGCTGAATGCCATCATATCAATCTCACACTCCTTTCACTTTTTATTGACATAAAGTTTTACACTTTTTACACTATCTCCAACAAAATTCCACTTCAAAATTAGCGGCTTGAAAACAACTGCACGGTATGCAATGAAGGCCCGCTCCTTTGAGTCCGCTTGGATTGAACTTATTGTTATTAAAATTAAAAACTGAAAATTAAAAATATTGTAGTAAAATAATTTTTAAATGTGTGAATAGTATCGTGGGACCCATTTTTAATATTTTTTAATGTATAAACAGTGCTGCTACAGTGATGAACAGTGCGTAAATAGTGACGAAACAGTACATGAACAGTAAAATTTGTCTTATAAACAGTAAATTTTGCTCCCTTAAACGCGTGAAAGCAAAAAAAAAAAAAAAAAGGGAAAACGTGACGAATTCAACGAAAACGCTGAATCCAAACCCACACTTTGAGTTCAACATTTTGTTGAACTCACGAGTACTCATTTTTTTAGCCCGTTGGAACACAGACCATTGGAGAAATTATCTCTTATAAAAATTATATTAAATTTGTCAAGAATTTTGTATTTCAATTGAAATCTTTTAATATTTTGAATAAAATCGTTAATGGTTAGATTAAAAAACAGAATTGCTCATGGTTAAAATCTCTTTTCCATTCTAACTATCAAATTATTAATAAAAAATGTTTTATCAAATTATCTATGTAATAATTAAATGTAATAATGCAATGAGTGAATATCATGCAATTCAATTCTATATTCATTTATTAGAATTAATGAAGAAATCTCTCACATAATATTTAGACGTAAATGCATTTTTAGTCCCTACATTTTGCACTTTTTTCATTTTGGTCCCTACATTTTATTTTTAGCACTTTTAGTTCCTAAACCAATTAACGCCTGACATTTAGATCCTTTCTGTCACTCAACTAACGGCAAAAGCTGACGTGGCTGACAGTGGAATAAAAAAATAATATAATCACACACATTAATTAATTAAATTAAAAACAAAGATTAAAATTAATCATAAAAAATTAATTTATCAATTAAAAAAAACAGCAGAATTAAAATTCAAAAAATACATAAATTTAGATCTGAGTTCATCTTCAATAATAACACAATGAACAAAAACCCAAATTTAAATATAACAACACACACCCAAATTTTCTAGCATTTTCTTGCCATTTCTTGTCAAACAAACACAAAAACACACACAAACCGTGGCAACCAATGGACTCAAGGTAGTGAAGAACTCCACCCTTGAACTTAAATTAGTTTTAAGGAAAATTAAGATACTCTTATACATTTTCTTGGCAACCAAACAAATTTTTCAGTTTCACCAAAAAAAAAAAATTTCCAGATCTGACAAGCAACCAAATTTTTTATGTCAATCCTAAGATCTAAACATTTTTCACAAACCCATCAAATCCCCTTATACACAAACCCAACAAATTCTCTATCACAAACCCAAAAACTTCCTTTCACAAACCCATATTATCCCTTTTCAAATTTATCAAAAATTCAAAACAAATACAGCAAACTCAACCCAGATAAAGAGAGAGAGATGAGAAAGTGAGGAGGGAAAGGGGTTTCCGATCTAACTGGAAACTCATACGATGGCGTCGGCAGCGATGACCTACCACCTCACCACGCTCCTCAACCTCACCCTCACACTCACACCCACTCTCACCACCAGCACTAGCAAATGATTCTCAACGATAACAGTGGCGGGGACGAGGACCATGAAGTCGAAGTTGAAGTCAAGGTGAGTCGAGATGTGGGTCCAAGACGAGAGCTGAGACGTGGGTTCAAGCCGAAGTCAAACAAGCACTTGTAGGAGTAGATTTCGTCGAAGATGAGAGAAGTGGAGGAACTTGCTTAAAGAGTTCAAGAAGGCTAAGCACCAAGATAGAGGGAGAAAGAAGAAAAAGAGGAAGAAAGAAAGAAGACTAAAGAAAGAAAGGGAGGCGGAGAAACTGAGAGAAAGATCTGGGGAAGAAGAAGAAAAAGAAACTAGGCACAAACATAACAGATCTTAGTTCCATCATTTTTTTTTGTTTTTAATTTTGTTTTTTATAATTTTTATAATTGATAAATTTATTTTTTAAGGTTAGATGCTGACGTGAAAGCTGACATAGATGCTGATGTAATGCTGATGTGAGAGCTGACATAGATGCTGATGTAACATTTTTTAATATTATTTTAATGGGCATGTCAACATTTACTGTGTCAATAGTGCACTCTATTTGCCACATCAGCTTTTGCCGTTAGTTGAGTAATAGAAATGACCTAAATGTCAGACGTTAATTGATTTAGGGACTAAAAGTGGTAAAAATAAAATGTAGGGACCAAAATAGAAAAAGTGCAAAATTTAAGGACCAAAAGTGCATTTACACCTAATATTTATTCACTAACAAGACCCGGTATAATCGTAACAAGAGAGAATTTTTTTTTTTTTTTTTTAAAGTTCGATGCTTCGTGAGTGTTGAGGTATACACCCATTCCATCTCCTTTGGAGGTAAAACTTGAGGATAACGTGCACAAATCTTCTTTGTTGTCGTCTATTTTCATCTGAACTTTGTATGTCACAAAAAATTCCTTTTGTTGAACTCTTAGATTTCATGTTTATTGGACAGATTTCTCAATAAGGTGGTAAGAAATTCCTATCATCAACTGAACAGTGTATTCAGATTCTTACATTGCAACAAAAGAAAAGGAAGAAAAAAAAGAGGGTAATCATATATATGTTTTATTGTTGAATGAAAATTTTCTACAGTTTAAGACCAACACAATCTGGTTTAAAAAGAAATGTATCCACTGTACGGAGGAGCAGGGCAGGAAGGGGTACATTACCGCAGCCATTGTTATTCCTTAGAAGTTCTACACCAACACATTTGGATTCTAACTTAGAACTGACTTCAATTTCACATTTTTGACCTTACTTTCTCAATGAGCTCTCTTCTGAGGATCTTTCCTGAAGAAGACTTGGGGACTTTATCTATGAATGTCACACGTCTTAATCTTTTGAAAGGTGCAACCTATAACAAAGAGTAGATACATGATTTCAGATGCATGCAAACGATGTTGGCATGTCACACATTCTGCAGAAGAGCAATATCATATCATATGAAATTCAATCCTAAACTTCCTTTTCCCAGACCCTTACCTGACTAGCAATGAATTTCTTAATATCTTCTTCAGTCAGTGAACTGTTGGGTGAGCGTACAACATATGCGATTGGGACTTCACCAGCTTCAGCATCAGGAAATCTGCAGGGTGGAAATGACTCAACTTTCAATAATGTGTTTATTAAATAGGAATTGACATACATTTTTTAGTGGACTGAGTGAGTAATGCATATTTTTCATGGCTTATACTTACGGAATGACAACTGCATCCAATATCTCAGGATGAGAAACAAGCAACCCTTCAAGCTCCGCTGGTGCAACCTAAGGGAAAAAAATGGTGGAAAGTTTATCAAGCAAACCATACCAAAGAAAAAACCAGATCGTTTGACCAAAAAAATATAGTACAAACATTCTCTGTTAACAGAAAAGTCAAGTCTACACAACGTAACACAGTTTTAGGAATGGGAAACTTGTTGATAATGCTCAACCATAGTTCAATGTTTATCATGATACTGAACCAAAGGCCCCTTCCAACTATTTAAAACATTTGTGCCAAGCTAAGTTACCTGAAAACCTTTGTACTTGATAAGCTCCTTAATTCGGTCAACAACATAAAGATTCCCATCTCCATCAAAATATCCGAGATCTCCTGTGTGTACCCATCCTTTTTTATCTATAGTCAGTTTGGTGGCCTGTGGATTGTTGTAATAACCTGAAAATGAGAGCTTCAATGATAATGTTACATATTCTGAATGAATAAAGTAAGAAAATGCCTAGAACATGTTAAAGAAATGCAGATCTCACATGCAAAAGAATTGAAAAGGCTATAGCATTTGAAACTTATTAAGTTGTATCACTTCCGGTACAAAGATCAACTATATGGAAGAAACAGGCCAGACACTATCGCAGGCAACAGTTACTGATGACTTTTATGTAGCAAGCATGACTGAACATGTCGTACAGAGAAAAGTACTAATTCTCATCCTTGACATGAAAGTGGAATAGCAGCAAAGTTTATAAGGCATATCAAAATATGTTTAAAATGTATATTCCCACTGCTTAATCTCATGATTGGTAACTGATGCGGGAGATGAAAGAGAATTATTATTTAATATTATTTATGTTTGCAAGTCAATTGTATTTTTATGTTTTAGATCCTAGTAGTTTATTGAGCTTTTAGTATTTTAATTTAGAAGTAAGGTTATTTTTGTAATAAGGCAATTAGGGTTTCCTAGCCAGCAAGGGTATTTTTGTAATAAGGCAATTAGGGTTTCCTAGCCATTTAGAACTAGGGTTTAGTAATCCTTTATAAGCAACCTATTGTACTCCTTGAGGAGACAGTTGATATTTTGATGAATGAAAACAATGGCCGTTTGGTCTTTCTTTGGTCTGGTGTTGACTCCAGGTCTATCCTAGGTGCTGACTCCTAGTGGTTTCCCGCTTGGTGCTGACTCCAAGCAAGGCCTAGGTGCTGACTCCTAGGTCATATCTTTTATTTTTCCGTTCTTTCAATTTTGTTCTGGTTGTCCTGCGTCAGTAACCCTCCTAAAATGCCTTTAATATAATGATTATATCAAGTCAAAAGGTCGCCCTTCTTTCAATGACATATGATTTGGTACCCTAAGAGCAATTAGAGACGCTTAATGTCAAATATGCACCAAGAGAGAGGGTAGTTCAGAGAGAGGCATACGATCATATGGACAAGAGGCCTTATTGCTCATGGTAGGTAGCATATTAGCACTAACATTGCCTCCATATAGAGATGAGCTGAACAGCCATGATTTGGCTGCTAAAGTTGTATCTTCAATAAGCATGCGATGGGGATCAAAGTGGCAGCTTTTCAAATATAACAAGCAGGCCAGGGAACCAATGTGTATATGTTCAAATTCCCTTTGCAACCACACTTCTGGATACTCTTTATTTGACAGAGTACCCCACCTGCCATCATTTGGCATGAGACTGGACTACCTCACCCGCTTCTTTTAAATTCCAATAGCGGACTGATAAATGCAGTTACAAGTTACAACAATCCTAGAGGAAAAAAAAATCTATATATGAGACTGAATTGGTCAAAGTCTTGGAATTATTACAAAATTCTGATCAAAATAGCTAAAACAATTGCAATTCTGAATGGTAAGATAACATGTTATCCCAAGATCATCTTACTGATGACGTTGGATAAATGGTACTTATTGTGGGCTTATTGTTAGGACAATTTCATGTAAGGTTTAAAACTTCAGAAGAAGGGTTAGTGTTCAAAATAAATAATAAGGTTTTGGTAGGAAAGGGAACTATTTGATTTTGGATTACAAAAGAGATGGAAAGAAACAAAAATTGAATTTGCTCACAGGCTATGAACGGTAATATTAATCATGCATGTGAACAGTAACACGAGCAGTGTACATAAATAGTACCCATAAACAGTATCGTAAATAATGATAGAATGCCAAAGTAGAAGATAAAGGTAGGAAAGATCACACTAAGACCAACATGCCTTAAATCCAGTAACTCCCAAAATTTTCTATTAATCAAACTCTCCGTATTTCATAAATTCCCACATTTATATAGAATCCAGAACTTAATTTTTCCGAATAGCACCAGAACTCCAACTTTGACTAGTTAAAATGTGCCTAATTGAATTGATCTACAGTCCACAATAAAAATGAATAAACTAAATAAGACTTATCTATAGTTAATATTAATAACATAAAACCCAAGGGCAACATCTATAACCTACAAGCCACAACCAATAATTGCAGAATTATGACAATACCCTTGACTATAGAAGTACCAGACAAAACATAAAATAAAAAATTAGTTATCTAATTAACTACCACAAGCACTTTTTGTGGACGGTGCCTCAATGTTAGGCTTCCAAAGAAAGATGATACTTGTTCCCTAAAATGCAATGGTTGCTCCATCAACTTGTCTGATAACAAATGGCACTACCATATGAAAAATAAATTTAAATAAATTTCCAATCCATGAGAACCAACCCCCAAGGTATTGGATTGGGTTGGTTTCATGGGATTGGTGGGATAGATGCACACCCCTAACTAGGACCAAGGTATCTCAAAGATTTGCACAAGTTGTTATCATTCAGAACATATGCATAGGATTTGTCTGACATCAGAAGTACAACTTTGGTATGCTTATCAAACATGTTTCCATATTTGAATACAATAAATTGCCACATCTATGATGCTGGAAAACTAAAAATAATTTAATTAGTCAATGGTCTGACTTTCCCACATCTATATGTTGGACATCAAAAAAAAATTTAATCAGTCAATGATGAGCTACCTGGCTTTCCCTTTCAACCAAAGAGCAGAATATTCTACTATAAAGCAGCAAATATACCCATGTAAACAGGTCCAGGAATGCAAGGATCAGGACTGAAACAAATAAAAAGCACTCTACCTTGCATCATATTAGGCCCCCGAACCCATATCTCCCCTAACTGATTAGGAGGGAGAGGCTTCAATGTATCTACACTGACTATCTGGGATTCAACTCCTGGAGCAAGCATTCCGGCTGAACCAGTATTCCGAATTCCTACTCTTGGATTCTCCACGGAAACAATTCCACAAGTTTCTGTCATACCGTAGCCCTGAAAGAAAAAAGCGCTCTAAATAAAAATGGAACTTTTCCATCACCTGCTGCTCTAACAAAAATGAAAAGCATGAAGAGAAAGATATTTAAAATCAAAAGCCAAGGCAGGCAATGAATTGCCAAAAAAAACTTCCCAGAATGTCAGCAGTGCAAAAGTGTAATATCTCAATGAAGTATTCTTGAATTTTCAGTGCCTAGACTGAAGAATTCGACAAGCCACTAACTAGATATACTGCATACTAGAGCCATTTAGCCATTCCCAGCAACTCTAACTCAGTTGTCACAAAGATGGTCTCTCTGGTCAACAATCCTGAGATTCCTTCATAAGTTCAACTGTTGAAATACAACTCCAGCAGTTTTCATTAAACTATTATTCTTCTCTCTTTTTCAAATTAGGGTACAAAATAGCTAGTAAATCAATTCAAATACATGACATTTGAGAGACAGGACTAAACAGAACAAAGTTAAATATAAAAATTGACATTTCCCCCAAAACAGAAAAACAGTAGTTATTGTTACAGTTCATTCAATTTGCAATACGTATAACAAACTGCTCCTTAAAGTATAATATCTATGAGTATGTTTATTGTATTGGAGTCTAAAGCCATCTGCTAAACTATCGTTATTTGTTATTTTCTATAATTTACTGTAGGTAAACATGACCACTTAATAAATTTGTTATTCCAATCATTGTGCATTTTAGGGTCAGCAAGTACATTTTTAAAAAAGCAACAAATAGAACTTTTCAAAAACATAAGGCGTTACAGACATTCCATCAAACAACTAACACTCATAACCAATTCATAAAGCTAATTTAGAAATCCAAAACATATCATATTCAACTATTATCATTACTTTTTCTTTTTCTCTCTCAGATCCTCTCTTAAAGTAGTGCCAAACTGTTCCTATCATGTACCAGATCAATTGTGCATGGGTCATGTGTTTCTCTCAACATTCATATAAGACTTCCAGGCATGGATTGTGCGCTCCTCTCATGAATTCATATAAGATTCCTAGGCATGAATTGTGCACACGCGCATGCACACACACATACATATAGACAGAAATTTAAATTAAATATAGTGTAGTGTGTTAATATTACGCAACTCAATAACTTTTTTATTGTATTTTGAAAAATCTTCAAGATTATATCGTCTCGCTATACCCCCTACCATCCTCACAAATTTTCAAAATAATCAAATATATAAATAACTATCTTGTCTATGAAAAATTCACTTTCAATTTTTTTTTATTAATTAAAATTATACACAAAGCATGGATCATGGATGTACACATTAAATAATAAATAACAATTGGTAAACATTTAGTTTTTTTTTTTTTTTTTTTGAGAAAATAAAAAATGGGGGCCTTTATGGCTATATTACACCCTCGGGCAGGGCGCCAGATGGTCTTGGACGAGATAGCCCGATCTCGGGGGCCCGCCTATACCACTGTGTGGGAAGTTACCCCATTAAGGATGCCCACCAACGGACTCCTACGGGCAGCGGGATTCGAACCTAGGTGTGGTGCACGAAGTGAACGAACCTTTAGTTTGATTGTGCGTGTTAAGAATAATGAAAACATATGTAATCACTGGTAAGATTTTTAATACATTAATTCAATAATCATCATAGAGATTGACAACAAAGAGTTACACAAATCTATAGTTGACAAAAATGTGTCAACTCCTGATTAGTACATAATTTTTTTTTATTTAAAGTTGACACAAGGTACAAGTGGTAGTCATACTTTGCATAGAAAAAGATTTATATTTTAAACCATATATTTTAATTGGGCAAATTACAACATACCCACATGTAATTTGACCAAAATTTAAATTGTTTACCTATGGTTTGAAATTTGACACTTTACCCACTTGAGGTTTGATCAAAATTTAAGTTGTTTACCTGTAGTTCGACATCTCATGATACAAATGTTCAACAAAATTCTTTTTAATCTTTTTTTTTTTTAAGAATTTTTTTAATCTTATTTGATCTTGTATTTTTATATTTTTTGTATTTTTAGAGGAAAGAGACATAGAAGTGGTGCAAACTTACATATTTAGAACTTTTTTTTTACAGAGATGGGTTATGAAACTTTAAGTGAGCAAATCTTAAATGGGTAAAGTGTCAAATTTCAAATCACAAGTAAACAACTTAAATTTTGGTCAAACGATAGGTGTGTAAGTTATAATTTGCCTATTTTAATTTGATAAACTCTTAGATAATTTTATCAATAATATATATATATATATATATATATATAATTTGATAAACTCTTAGATAATTTTATCAATAATAAAATTCCTAATACACTCCTCCATCAAATCCTTACCCAAAGGCGCAGCACCAGACAAGATTTGCTTCAACGACGACAAGTCGTACCTCTTCACCACACTCTGTTTCGCCAGAGCCAATATGATCGGCGGCACCACCCAAAGGTGACTGACCCTATACCTCTCTACCGCCGCCAACACCTTCTCCAGCCCAAACCTCTCCATCGAAACCACCGCATTCCCAATCTGCAACTGCCCGTACATAATCAGCGACAACCCAGCCACGTGAGACATCGGCAACACGCACAGGAACACGTGGTGTCTCTCTCCGGACACCTCTTGATCCATCGTCACCATCAGCGACGTCGCGATGAAATTCCCATGACTCAAAACCACGCCTTTGCTTTTCCCCGTGGTTCCCGACGAGTATAGCAACGCGGCGGTGTCGTTTTGCTTCACGTGGTTGATGTTCAGCTCGGAATCTGATGATGATGATGATGGGTTAAGGTTTAGCAAATCGTTGAAGTGGATAACGTTCGGGTTTGAAGTAAGGTTGGTGTTTGGTCCTAAAATGACAGCTGGGAGGTTGAAACTTTTGACTTTGTCGAACAGTTTGGCAACGGTAATAACTAACTTTGGGTTCGAGTCCTTGACTTGTTTGGAGAGTTCTTGGGTTGTGTACAGAGGGTTGGTTGTTGAGGCGATTGCACCTATTACGACGATGGATAGAAAGCAGATTGGGAATTGGATTGAGTTCGGAGCGAAGATGAGGACAACATCGTTTTTGGTGACGCCTAGGCTGAGCAATCCTTGTGACACTTTCGCGATTGTGGATTTTAGTTGCGAGAAGGTTAAGGTTTCGGAGGTTTCTGCGTCTATGAGAGCAGGTTTGTTTGGGTACGAGTACGAGGATGCGTTTCTGAAGAGAAATGTGACTATGGAATGATTTGGGTCTTTTGGTAACACTAGTGGTGGTCTCATTGACCTGTATATCCCATCTCTCCCATACCCAGATTTCTCCATTTGTATTGGTATTGTACTCTATGTTGCACGGACACGGATACGGACACGGACACGACACAGACACGGACACAGGGATACGCCAATTTTTTAAAAATAAGGACACGACACGGCGGGGACACGACGGTTAAATAATTAATTAAATTTTATATTTAGGCATATTTTTAAATATTTTTAGACATAAAATACGTTTATGTCTAGAATTTAAATTAGGCAACTGATTGAGCTGATTTTTCACTTTCAATATTCATTTTAGTAAAATCACCTATAATATTTAACTTTAATAAATAAATAAATAAAACTATAGCAGGACATACAAAAACAAAAATCACTAAATTTATAATGGATTTTACTAATATGCGTCCTAAGGGTACAAAATAATAAACCAATTTTGAAAAAAGTTTATCAAAAATTGAAAAAGTTTTGACAACTATTTTAATTCTTAATAAAAAATTTTCAAAAATAGATTTGTTAACAGGACCCATTTATAATAAACATTATAATTTGAGGCAAAACAAAAGGCTGAAGGGCTGAGTAAAGAAACACAGTAACGAGATAGTGAGAGTGGGATTAAAAAAAACAAAGCGTGTTATAAGTAACCCACTAACCCATACAGTCATTCACCCAAACCAAATGGCCGAATATCTGAAAAAAAAAAAAGAAAAGAAAAAACAGAGAGAAGCTTAAAGAGGTAGGACCTGACGCTGAGAGAGAGAGAGAGATCGAAAGGGACAAACACGGCGTCGACGTTGATGGAGCTCGCCGATCGGCCCGATCTAGCTCCGGCAAGGAACAGAGGGCAACGGCAGCAGCGGGCAGAGCAGAGGGTGGGTGGGTTGAGAAGTGAGAACTTGAGATGTGGGTTTCGGGACTTCTCAGGCTTGTTGTTTCACAAAATCAATGTTATTGGTAAGTCAAAATCTGTGATTTCCTTTTTTTTTTCACCGTTGGCGTGTCGGAGCCGTGTCGGAGAAGCGAAAAAAAAAAAAAAAAAAAAAAAAAAAAAAAAAAAAAAAAAAAAAAAAAAAAAAAAAAGAGACACTCGCCGGACACCGGAATCTAGCGAGTCGTACCCGTTCCGGTGTCCGACACGTGTCCGACACCGACACGACGCCAAAAATGGCGTGTCCGTGCAACCTAGATTGTACTTAGCTCAAACAACTTGTAAAGGAAGAAAGGTTATCAAGAGGGAATTTTGGGAGTGGAATTATATATAAGTTTTGGATTTTTGGTGTGTGAGATGGTATACCATGTATCAGATGCATATTTCCTCCCCTTACGTGAAAGTAAAACTCCACTTGTGGGGTTTAACTTCATGTGAGAGGGGAGGAAACATGCCATCCATGCATGTTGCATTTTCTCGTGAGGTGGGTGGGTCAGAGCTAATCCATTAAATAAGCTAAAAATGAAAATAATGTTTAGGGAAAATTAAGCAATTATTTAAGTATTGACTTTCAATGAGTTTGGACTTCTTTTTTTGGGGGTAAAAGGAGGAATATATTAAAGAAACAGCCAAAAGAGGCTCAATAGATTTGTTTAGATACAGCCCATTAACATCAGCATTAAGAAAATCTAGAATGAAAGAGTGAATGTGGTTTCAAAGTGGAAATAAATTTAGGAATATGTGGTGGTGTAATTGAAAGAGTTTCTATCATAGGACTATTGGGGACGACGAGGCGAGCTTTGAGTTTTTCTTGCTAAGACTTGTTATTATTGGATTTTAGAGCATTCACACTAAAATTGCTAAAATGACTAAAAAACTAATTTAGCTATAGTGAACTAAAAAAATTTTGAGTTTAAGCTACAGTAAACTACATCTCTAACAGCTCATTGTAGCTGAAGGTTAAAATAGAATAATCTTATATTATTTGTGAAACACGCGTGCCTCTCTCCCCTCTCTATCTTTTCCTCTCCCTATTCCTAAAATTTTCTATCTCAACCATGTAGACACGCCTGATTTCTCTCCCCTTCACCCAACCCTCTCTCCCTTTCTCCCATGCATGACCGAACCTAGCCTCGCTCCTCTTCTCTCACTGGCTGAACCCAACTTCCCCATGGACTTCTTGGTTATAGACATCTTCGCTTGCATGTTGAGACGAGCTACAACAGCGTCGAGGCAAGATGCGAGGCGGAGATAGTTCATCTTCTCGTGCATTTTCTGGATTGCGTTCTCGGCATAGATTCGAACTCTGTCGATGTTGCCTTTCTCCATGGCTTTCTTGATCTTCAACGCTTGTATTTCTCTTCCTTCTCGCATTTCTTAGCTTGGCGTTGGAGCGATTTGGATGTGAATTTCAACTCCATGATCTGGTGCAAAAGCTTCTTTGTATTTCATGAGATCTTCTTTTGCGACGATTAAAAGAAAATCTGTGGTGGGCATTTTGAGGTTGAAGATGAAAGGGTGTATGGGAATTGTATTTTGCTGAGAATTTTTCTGGGTTTTCAAAGTAATTCTATGGGGAGGGAATTGTGGTTGGTGGCTCGCCGTGAAATATGGTTGTTTGGCTGCGCGTATGCGTGTTACGTGGTTGTGGGCAAGTGTTAGGCCGTGTTGTGGTTGTTTGTGGGTATTTTGAGGTTGTCAGATGATGTTTGTGGGTAGAAATGATTTATATTATTTGAACGTGTTACATGAGGCATATATTTAGGATTTTAGAAAATAAGTTTTTAAAAAATTATATTTACCTCTCTGAAAATTATACTTGTCCCTTCAATTTCAAATCTTAATTCCGTACTGATAAGTTATATTTTTAAGTGATTTGGTAAACAGTACTATATTTAGAAACTGAAATATAAAAAAATCAAAAACAAAATAAAAAAATAAAAAATAAAAACCAAAATTTGAAGTTTCATGAAAAAAAAACAAAATAATATTAAAAAAAAAAAAAACAATGTATATGGTTTCAAGATCGAATAGTGACTAATTTGGATTTAGCAGAGAAGAGCAAAGAAGAGAAAAAAATAAAAAGAAGTAGCATGTTACTTAGTGAGAGCCAAAAAATAAAAAAAAAAATTGCTTGTAACAGGGGTAGTCTTGTAAAACAAATTGGACCAGTTTTCCACCCATGTTTTCTCTCCATTTTAAAAAAAGAGATCGATTTTTGGTGAGGCAAAAAAAAAGAAAAGAAAAGAAAAGGAGGGAAAATGCATAAGTCCGACCAAAAATTTTCCATCCATTCCCTCCTACCAAACGACATCAAATTTTATTTTTTCTTCCATTTTCCCTCTTTTCTTCCTTATCCTCTCAATTTCACTTCCAACCAATCACAGGTTTAGTTAATTTTATCAATAAAAAAAATTAAAAAAAAAAAAAAAAAGTACCTGAGCAACGACAGCGTTTGGGATATTCCTATTACACTCCTCCATCAAATCCTTACCCAAAGGCGCAGCACCAGACCCAATGTGCTTCAACGACGACAAGTCGTACTTCTTCACCACACTCTGTTTCGCCAGAGCCAATATTATCGGCGGCACCACCCAAAGATGGCTGACCCTATACCTCTCCACCGCCGCCAACGCCTTCTCCAGCTCAAACCTCTCCATCGAAACCAACGCATTCCCAATCTGCAACTGCCCGTACATAATCACCGCCAGCCCAAACACATGAAACATCGGCAACACGCACAGGAACACGTGGTGTCTCTCTCCGGCCACCTCTTGATCCATCGTCACCATCAGCGACGCCGCGATGAAATTCCCATGACTCAAAACCACGCCTTTGCTCGTCCCCGTGGTTCCCGACGAGTACAGCAACGCAGCGGTGTCGTTTTGCTTCACGTTGTTGATGTTCAGCTCGGACTCAGATGATGATGGGTTATGGTTGAGCAAATCGTTGAAATGGATAACGTTTGGGTTTGAAGTAACGTTGGAGTTTGGTCCTAAAATGACAGCCGGGAGGTTGAAACCTTTGACTTTGTCGTACAATTCGGCAACGGTAATAACCAACTTTGGGTTCGAGTCCTTGACTTGTTTGGCGAGTTCTTGGGTTGTGTAGACAGGGTTGGTTGTTGAGGCGATGGCGCCTATTGCGACGATGGAGAAAAAGCAGATTGGGAATTGGATTGAGTTCGGAGCGAAGATGAGGACAACATCGTTTTTGGTGATGCCTAGGCTGAGCAATCCTTGTGACACTTTTGCGATTGTGGATTTTAATTGTGAGAAGGTTAAGGTTTCGGAGGTTTCCGCGTCTATGAGAGCGGGTTTGTTTGGGTACGAGGATGCGTTTCTGAAGAGAAATGTGACCATGGAAAGATTTGGGTCTTTTGGTAACACCAATGGTGGCTTCATTGACCTGTATATCCCATCTCTCCCATACCCAGATTTCTCCATTTGTATTGTACTATTTAGCTCAATAAACTTGAAAGGAAAAAAGGTTATGAAGTGGGAATTTTGGGAGTGGTATTATGTATGAGGTTTTGGGTTTTCGGTGTGAGGTGGGGGTCAGATCCAATCCATTAGATAAGCTAAAAATGAAGATAACGTTGAGGGAAAATTAAACAATTATTTAAGTATCAACTTTCAATGAGTTGTTTACCCAAGAAAAACTTTCAATGAGTTTGAACTTTTCTCTATAAGAAGACGAGGCACAAGACAAATCACGATATAGATGATGACGTGGAGATCTGTCGTGTTGAGAGTAAATGTGGCGTCGTAATTGAAACAATTACTGTCACAGGACTAATCTATACCCTAGGGGGACGACGAGGCACGCTTAGTTTTTAAACTAGTTTTTTTTTATGAATTTTTTTTTTTTTTTTAATGAACGCTTACTATAGACTAGTTATTATTGAGCATTTAGAATTAAGTTACTAAAATGACTAAAAAGCTAATTTAGTACTCAACATACTAAAAACACTCACTACATCAAAAGTGTCTAACTTAAAAAATTTTAAGTTTCAGCTACAACCTACCATTAGGAATCTAGGTTGGATTTGGGGCAAGTTTCTTTATGCCCGAACCCAACCCACCACCCTCCCCGTTAACTAAATGATTTTTTTTTAACCCCCAAACTTGCCTCGTTGAGCCCCCGTAGGCCCCGCCCTGCCATACCACTTCAAGGCCTAATCTAAAGCCCCTAATCCATGACCAAATGTTTAAAAATAAAAATCAATTTTATATTTTCCCAATTTATGATTTTCCCTTTCAAAATCACAATCACAATCACAAACACAAATCCTATCACAAACACAAAAATCACAAACACAAACACAAGGCCCAATTTGAAGACCCTGAATCTTGGCCCAATCTATATATATATATCAATATCAGTATATCACACAAATCTACAATAATTTAATTTCATATTTCTTAATTTCCCTTTCAAAATCACAAATCAAAATACAGAACTTCTAAATATTTTTCAAGATGAAATAATAAATAAATAAATAAAATGTAAAACACTCTAAAAACAAAAACAAAAAAAAAAAAACCTCATTTTTCCAATTAAGGCCAAACCAGAACCACCACAACTGCGGTGATCCATCCGCTCAAAGTGCAGTAGACCTAATATAATGTGTCTCTGTGAAACAACGCCGCTCAACCCATTCCAACAAAGACCCAAATTGTAATCATCCAACACACCCCTGAGACTCACCACAAGCTCTTAACTGTACCAATCCTCACCAAATGAAAACATCACAAAAATGGTGATTAGGGTCATTCTTCAATTGAGATTCTATTGAAAATTTTCTTTTAGAACAAAATCCAATATCATCAATATTGCAGCAACTTCTCTTCCACAAAACAAAGGAATATCCCCCATCCCCACCCAAATGGAGGAGTGAGTGGCACAGTGGGGGGAGGTAGGGAGGAGGGAGCGGTGCGGTGGAGTAAGCAACAACAAGAAGTGAGAGTGAGAGTGAGAGTGAGGGAGATGGAGGGCGGCTAAGAAAGTGATTACGGTTAGGGAAGTGAAAATAGAAAAATGAGAAAGAGCAATATTTATAAGGGTTTTTAAAAATTTTTAATATTACATATGTATACAGGTTGGGTTTAGGGCAGATATGCATAATACCTGCACCCAACCCAAACCCACCCCGTTTGCTTTATGGGTTGGGTAAAACCCGCCCCATTAAGGTTGGTTCGGGTCAGGTTGGATACCCTTGGGTTGGACAATTTTTGCCATTCCTACCTACAGTGAACTGCCATCTATAATAGCTCACTATAATTGAATGTTATAACAGAATAATCTTAGTTTATTTGTGAAACTAAGGTGCCTCTCTCCCATCTCTGTCTTCTCTTCTAACGGTTCCTAAAATTTTCTATCTCACCCACGCAAACACACCAACCTTTCTCCCTTTCACCAACCCCTCTCTCCCCTTCCCCCATGCCTAACCAAACGCAGCCTCGCCACACTTGACTAAACCCAACCTCGCCCAGCCTTCCTCCTCTTCTCTCTCTAACTGAACCCAGCTTCCCCATGGACTTGTTGATCGTTGACATCTTCGCCTGCGTGTTAAGATGAGCTACGACAGTATCGAGGCGAGAAGCGAAGCGGAGATAGTTCATCTGCTCAATGCATTTCTGGATTGCATTCTCGGCGCAAATTCGAGCTCTGTCAATGCTGCCTTTCTCCATGGCTTTCTTGATCTTCAACTTCTTCGATTTCTCTTTCTTCTTGCATTTCTTAGTTTGGCATTGGAGTGATTTGGATCGATGTGAACTTCAACTCCATGATATGGTTCAAAAGCTTCTTTGTTTTTCATGAGATTTTCTTTTGTGTCGATTAAAAGAAAATTTGTAGTGCGTGTTTTGAGGTTAAAGATGAAAGGGTGTATGGGAATTGTATTTTGCTTAGAACTTTTTTGAGTTTTCAAAGTAATTCTATGTGGAGAGAGTTGTGGTTGGTAGCTTAACATGAAAAATGGTTGTTTAGCTGTGGGTATGGTTGTTATGTGGGTGTTTTGAGTTGCGGAATGGTGTTTGTGAGTAGAAATTGTTTATATTATTTTAATGTGTTGTATATTAAAATAAAACATTTGACGTAAGATGTATTGTTAAGTAAGATGGTAAAATAGATGAAGCAGCTTTTTGAATTGCTAAAAATTAAAATTTTAGCAAACTTGTTATGAATGCTTACCTTTGGTTTTTCTTTTTCTTTTTCTTTTCTACAGTCCTATCTAGAGACGAAATATAAAAAAACAAACAAAATAGTAAATAAACAAAAACCAATATTTAAAGTTTCAAGATCCAATAGTGACTAATTTGGATTTAAAATTTGATACATCTGCTAAACTCCAACGATCATTGAGACACAGATAGAGACGTATTTTATTATACATGGACTGTATATAATAAAAAAATGTGTAGAATTTAAACAATTTTGCCTAAAATTAACCTACATCAATCATGTATAATTATTGTAAGGACACGATTCGTAACGAACCATAACAGTGTTGGGCTCGCCCGTAAAAAGACCCAAACAATATCATTTGTAGAGCGTGGGTTTGAAAGACTAGGCCTTGGTCACCAAGCGGTGGGTTTTTCGTGATATCCATATATGGTTAAGTTGTCTTCGCCCTTAGAGTCTTTCTCCTGGAGGCGGGCTGGGAGGCTCTGGTTTTTAGCCATTTTTCCCAGCCCCTTTCTCTAGATTCCCATCTTTCCCTTTTATACTCGCATGTGTTCCTTATCCTTCGTCCACGTGTAAGATCGACTTTTCCTAGACTGATACTTGTCCCATCAGCCCATACCCAAAGTGGTTGGGGGTGGTTGTAAAAGCTGAAGAGTATGGCTCTATCAGGTACAGAGTATTGAATGGCAGTAAGGGCAGCTTTCCCTGGTCGTTGTACTTTCCAGTGTATCCTTCTCTATTGACCTAGATATTTTAGATTCTCTTCCAAGTTGGTCCTATATCGTTTTTGCCCTTCCTTTTGGTGGGACCTCGGACATGCCGAGGACTGAATCGTCCTCGGCTGTATCCCAAGGCTATTTCGTACTTGTATTGCTGAGCCTAGGCCATAACCTTCCTCGGCTTGGGCTTTTGGACCCCAACGAATAAATGAGCCTGATCCACGAATTATTGGGCCCCACAATTATGTAGATGTACAAGTCTGCTATTACGTTGATATTATTCATTTTGTATTTAGTCGTTTATTCTTTATTTATGTATCTCGAGAATAAAGAAAGAGAATAGATGGTACTTGTTGTATGTGAAAAAAGGAGAAACAATTTTAAAAATCACGAAAATTTGATATTTTAATGAAATGTAATGTAAAATAGATAATCTGATAGGGGGTGTTTTGAAAAATAAAAATGTAAAATAGAAAAAGTAGATTTTTATACTAAAATAGACAAAAAAATTTGCACCCTGATATGAATGCTCCTAGACAATAAAGAAGCATGAAGGGCTACAAAAAGAAAAAATGGGCGTCATCAAGTGAAGACTAATTATAAGACCTGAGCTATTATGATTTATGAAGCTAGATTGTTAAAGAGTCCTGGTCTTGCCGATGCCGAGAACCCCCAGAGATTTCTAAAGCCTTGATTAAATGTAATTTAAAAAAAAAATCAACAAATAGAACTGTAAGGACTAAAATCGGATTGGTCCCAAAACCGGATTGGGCTCAAACCCCAATGACCCAAACAATAAATTTGTAGAGTGTGGATAGAAGAACTAGATCTATCTCAGAATAAAAACGATTAGATTTAACGATTCAAGACGATTCGACACAAGTAAGATTAGAAAATCTATCCTCAGAATCAATTAAGAGTTTGTATCATATGGTTTTGTTGAATAATCAAATTATACAAGAGTTATAGTCCTTCTCCTTGATTTTTTCCTCTCCCCCTTTCTCAGTACATCTTTCCATGTTATATACTACAACCTTGGTGTCATCCTTACCACACACGTGTAGGTTAGATTCGGGAGACTCCTTCCTGTCCCATCCAGCACCTCCCAGAACCATCAACCAGTAGCTGTAAGGCTGCTTGATCACTGTTCAGGCATCACTTCTACATTAATGCGGCCAGAGAGTTGGTTGGGAGGCATTTAATGCGGAGATAGCAGCTTTTAAAAATATTTGTTTACCTTTCTTTTTTTTACCCCTAGTCCAATGTCCCACCCTTAGTTGTGGTGTAGCTCCGAAGTAAGTCCGTGATGATATGACACTCAAATCTTCCTCGGACACATGTTGCCGAGAAGGCTTTTTTCCTCAGATGCTTATTGAACCTATCTCATATTGTCTCTACTTCTCTCTTCATTTTGTTCTCCTTATAACCTTATTTTGACATCCTCAGATGGTCTAACGTCCTCGAATAGGGCCATAGGCCCAATTCATACTGTTTTAAAAATACTTCCTGATTAACTGACCCCACAAGAACTTTTCAAAAGCATAAGAAGTTACAGTCGTTCCATCAGACAACTAACACCCATAACCAATTCATAAAGCCAGAATAGAAATCCAAAACACATCATATTCAACTATTATCCTTGTTTTTATTTTGCTCTCTCAGTTTCTCTCTTAAAGATTCTTAGGCATGGTTTAAAAAAAATCACACTTCCTTACATGTTAACTCTTGATTGGTACATAAATTTTTTTATTTTTTTTTATAAAGTTGACACAAGGTACATGTGGTGGTCAAACTTTGCATAGGAAAAATTATATTTTAAACCATATATTTTAATTTAATAAACTTGTAAAGTAGTTTTGTAAGGACACGATTCGTGGCGGACCGTAACAGTGTCGGGTTCGCGCGTGAAAAGGCCCTAACAATATCATTTGTAGAGCGCGGGTTTGGAAGGCTAGGCCTTGATCGACAGGCGGTGGGTTTTTCATGGTGTTCGTACAAGTTTAAGTTTTCCTTCACCCCTGGAGTCTTTCTCCTGGAGGTGGGCTGGGAGGCTCTGATTTTTGGCCATTTTTCCCAACCCCCTCTCTATGTTCCTTATTTTTCCTTTTATACTCGCCTGCGTCCACTATCCTTCATCCACGTATAGGGTCAACCTTTCCAAGGCTGATACTTGTCCCGTCAGTCCATACCCAAAGTCGTTGGGAAGGGTTGTAAAAGCCAAAGAATACGGCTCTATCAGGTTCAGAGCATTAAATGGCAGTAACAGCAGCTTTCCCTGGATATTTTAGATCTTTCTTCCAAGTTTCAGTCCTATACCGTTTTTACCCTTCTTTCTGGGGGTACTTTGGGTTTGCCGAGGACTGAACTGCCCTCGGCGGTATCCAAAGGCTATCTTGTCGAGTTTGGGCCATAGCCCTCCTCAGCTTGGGCCTTCGGATTCTCCCCGGGTAGATGGGCCTGGCCCATAAATCATTTGGGCCCCACAATAGCCCCTCAAAACCCGGCTGTCCAACCTCTTGGTTGGAAAGGGGGGTTTTGGTGATGCCGAACCTCTTCCTACGGCCCAATCAATTTGGCCTATTAATAATGCTGGCGGCTCTTCATCTGTCCAAGAAATGCACCGGTCTATGAGACAGTTTTTTGATTTCGCGCTTGATGCGTTCTTATCGTTTGGGTATCCAAAACGCGCTTTTAATGACCACTATTTACGAGACTACTTTAATTCGGCGGTTTGTTTTGATGGGGTGGAGAAACGGAACCGGCATGTTTGTGTTGGCAGATTCCTTTGGAGATCTGAACCTATTAAATGTCTCCCGCTCTACCCTCTGTATAAGAGGGAAGGGAGGAGGTTATTGTTTTTGTAAAGAATCCCTTTTCATCCTTCTGAGATTTGAAATACTTGGCCTCCCCTAGGGTTCATTTTACCCACTGGTTTATACACTAAATCGTGATACACTTTACCATAACAACGAGTGATGCAGGAGCCAAACCCCTCCCATAAACGCCATGTTCCAATAAAGCTCATTATGGCTCGATCGGGACAGGGATGGCGAAGACTCAAAATCAACCTCACCCTTCTTTCAGTCCAAATCCGAAGCAGGGACTTGTCACGTCAAACTTTCGGCGTGACTGAGTCGAGAACACCCATCATCAGTACCAACCGCTCTCCTATGAGCATACCTAGTATGGCTCCAGTGTGTTGGGAGTCAGGATCGAGGCAGGGACTAAGTGTCTCTACTTCTTCCTCTCTTCCTTCACTGGTGCTATCCTCCGTCTCCCTTTCTTAGTCTTCCCAGCACCAGATCCATCCTGGTGCTTTCACTTCTTCCTCTTTTACTCCTTTTTCTTTTTTTTCATCTCTTCTCTCTTCTTCTCCTCCTTCTTTACTCATGTCCTCCATCTTCTTCATTCATCTCCTCCATCTTCTTCATTGATTTCTTCCTTACTATTTCCTTCTTATTCATTTTTTCCCAAAGAAGGTTCTTATCGTAATATGAGCAATATTGAGGCAGAGATTGGAGAGACTTTGAAGACGAGTTTAAAAAACGTCTGACATTTTACTTATCTGTACTACGGATGTAATTGTTGCTTAGGCAGTTCACATTTTGTATAGGCTCGTTTGAGCCCTTCTTTGTACGTTGTAATAATTTTTCGTATTAATAAAAATTGTTGTTATTTTATTTCGCATGTTTTGTCTCTATGCCTTTTTTTTTTAAATTTACAAACGCTGCTCGGCACCATAATATAGCATCTAAATCAATGACGACTAAGACCAAAATACTTGATAATAAAAAGATGTCGCCATAACTTTAATAGAAATGCTTGGCACAATAAGGCCGACCAGTGAAAAGTAATACTTACCCCATGCTAGCCGAGGAGAAAAACGAAGGTTTGATGCCGTGTGAGGAATAACCATTTGAAGATATATCACCCACCAAATGAACAGCCTTCTTATACGACTAAATGCTGGGGCGTTCCACCACCTTCCTTACACCTTTATTGGCCTTAACCTTTTATGGTGTTTAAGCCGTGGATGAAGTGACCTGACATTTTTATCAAGTAACCCATCTTACGAAATTCAAACCTTTTCTTATCCAAGTATTTGGTTTCCCCATTGGCTTGGGTCCGAGGACCATACAAGGTCTTGGTTCTGTCCAAAACTTGTAATAATTATAATTTTTTGTACTTGGTTTCCCTATAGGCTTGGGTCCAAGGACCATGCAAGGTCTTGGTTTTGTCCAAAACTTGTAATTTTTTATGTACTTGGTTCCCCATAGGCTTGAGTCCGAGGACCATGCAAGGCCTTGGTTCTGTCCCTGGGCTCCTATGCTGAACGGGCCTGGGCCGCGAATTTACTGGGCCCGCAAATTAAGAGGTATTTCCGTAGTCTTTGATCACGCGGTACTTTTTGGCGTCCCAGTGTTCGAGGTGCGCCTTTTCGAGACTCCTTTAACCTCAGGGTTGCAGACGACATTGGAAATCGAGGCAGAGACGTTTTGTCTGTAGCGTTCCTTGGGACGCTGCGTGAATTAAATGCCACCGGTTTACTTCTGGGTATAAATGGGATAGGGGATCACTTCACTTGCACATGAACTCTCCTGTTCCCTTCAGAACCATATTTCTTCCATATCCGCGATCTCTCTTTCTAGTGCCACTACCTTAAAGCAAGATGTTTGAGGCGTGGATGGGGATGAAAGGTCTCCGCACGCTTCAGAGGCACCGAATCCTTAAGGTGATATGGTATGGACAAGGATGGCACAGATTCAAGCCAGTCCTCCGTCTTGACAGGAGGAAGATGGTATTCCTCCTTCTTTTAGTCAAAATCCGAAGCAGGTTCTGGTTATGACAGATTTTTGGTATGTCAGAAGAAGGAATTTCCGCCATCAGCGCCGTCTGCCTTGTAGCAGGCAAATTTTTGCGGGGGCTCCCCAACTTCCGGCTCCCTGCACCTTTTCTGTAGATGGTGTTAGCCTGAGGTCAGGTTTCCTGCACCTTTTCTTCATCGGTGCAGGCCCCAAGTTGGGTTCTTTGGCTGCCTGAGTTATGGGCATGTAGAAGCGTCGAGGAATAGTTTCCTTAGACGACATCTTGGAACAGTAGCCAATCTCTCATCTGCGCCTTTTCTTCTTCGGCTTTTCTTCATTCTCTTGTATTTTTCTTTACTTGCGTAGTTAGCTTTAATGTAAGCTTGCTTCAGTTTTTCGTTGTACACTGTACTGTTCCTTTGTCTTAATAAAAGATGTGTTTATTTCTTTTTACATACTTTCCTTCTCTGCAACAACTACTTGGTGCATGAATATTAAATGTAAGCTCGCCTTTAATGATACTCCAGGCGGAAAAATGCCTTAACACAGAGTCCTACTGGTTTAAACTCACAAATATTATCAAGTATAACAAGGTTAATCCTCAATAAATTAAACTCTTGGAACTAACCGAGATAATCGCTGAGTGCTGCGCGATGCATGCTAGACCAATGTCCGAGAACGATAAACTCTAAATAATTCGTCCGAGAGGGTAGCCGAGTAGCGAGAGACTTTGATTGTGCTTTTGGGTAATATATTACACCGTACCGCATCAACTCCTTTGGTACTGGGGATCCGAGGGTAGACCGGGGAATCCGTGCAATCGAGGGATTAACCCATCTGTTAACGAAGAGTTTTCTTCCCATGGATTTTGAGGTTTATGTGCCATGGATTTTGAGGTTTATGTGCCATAGTTTTTTTTTTAAAATAGTTGGTTCCTCATCCAAGTAGTTGGTTTCCCCATAGGCTTGAGTCCAAGGACCATGCAATGCCCTGGTTCTGTCCAAAACTTAGTTTTCCTCATCCAGGTAGTTGGTTTCCCCATAGGCTTGAGTCCGAGGACTATGCAATGCCTTGGTTCTGTCCAAAACCTAGTTCTGTCCCTAGTTTTCCTCATCCAGGTAGTTGGTTTCCCCATAGGCTTGAGTCCGAGGACCATGCAATGCCTTGGTTCTGTCCAAAACCTAGTTTTCCTCATCCTAGTTGGTTTCCCCATAGGCTTGAGTAGGTTGAGTTCCATGCAATCCAAAACCTAGTTTTCCTCATCCAGTAGTTGGTTTCCCCAGGCTTGAGTCCTATGCAATGCCTTGGTTCTGTCCAAAACCTAGTTTTCCTCATCCAGGTAGTTGGTTTCCCCATAGGCTTGAGTCCGTGGACCATGCAATGCTCCTCATCCAGGTAGTTGGTTTCCCCATAGGCTTGAATCCGAGGACTATGCAATGCCTTGGTTCTGTCCAAAACCTAGTTTTCCTCATCCAGGTAGTTGGTTTCCCCATAAGCTTGAGTCCGAGGACGATGCAATGCCTTAGTTCTGTCCAAAACCTAGTTTTCCTTATCCAGGAAGTTGGTTTCCCCATAGACTTGAGTCCGTGGACCATGCAATGCCTTGGTTCTGTCCAAAACCTAGTTTTCCTCATCCAGGTAGTTGGTTTCCCCGTAGGCTTGAGTCCGTGAACCATACAATGCCTTGGTTCTGTCCAAAACCTAGTTTTCCTCATCCAGGTAGTTGGTTTCCCCATAGGCTTGAGTCCGTGGACCATACAATGCCTTGGTTCTGTCCAAAACCTAGTTTTCTCTTTGTGTGGGATCTTGGCTTTAGGGGAGTTAGCTCCTCAACCAAGCCCCTAGAGTTTATCCATACGATTAACGCTATCAAGTGCCTAGTTTGCTCTTTACGGGGGACATTGGCTTTAAGGGAGTTAGCTCCTCAGCCAAGCCCCTAGTCAAGAAACGTAGCCCCTAGCAGAACTTTATACTAGAACTCTATAACCAACAGTTAGAAATAACGAAGAAACTCTATCGACCCACATCCTATACCAACACACAAGCCTTCCCCACAGACGGCGCCAATTGTAAGGACACAATTCGTGGCGGACCGTAACAGTGTCGGGTTCGCGCGTGAAAATGCCCTAACAATATCATTTGTAGAGCGTGGGTTTGGAAGGTTAGGCCTTGATCGACAAGCGGTGGGTTTTTCATGGTGTTCGTACAAGTTTAAGTTTTCCTTCACCCCTGGAGTCTTTTTCCTGGAGGTGAGCTGGGAGGCTCTGGTTTTTGGCCATTTTTCCCAACCCCCTCTCTAGGTTCCTTATTTTTCCTTTTATACTCGCCTGCGTCCACTATCCTTCATCCACGTATAGGGTTAACCTTTCCAAGGCTGATACTTGTCCCGTCAGTCCATACCCAAAGTCGTTGGGAAGGGTTGTAAAAGCCAAAGAATACGGCTCTGTCAGGTTCAGAGCATTAAATGGCAGTAACAGCAGCTTTCCCTGGATATTTTAGATCTTTCTTCCAAGTTTCAGTCCTATACTGTTTTTACCCTTCTTTCTGGGGGTACTTTGGGTCTGCCGAGGACTGAACTGCCCTCAGCGGTATCCAAAGGCTATCTTGTCGAGTTTGGGCCATAGCTCTCCTCGGCTTGGGCCTTCGGATTCTCCCCGGGTAGATGGGCCTGGCCCATAAATCATTTGGGCCCCACAAGTTTAAAATAGAAGTTTATCAATAAAAAAAATAATGTGTGGTTTATAACAAGTTGTAAAGTACCTGCATAACGACAGCGTTTGGGACATTCCTATTGCACTCCTCCATCAAATCCTTGCCCAATGGCGCAGCAGCAGACCCAATATGCTTCACCGACGACAAGTCGTACTTCTTCACCACACTCTGTTTCGCCAGAGCCAATATTATCGGCGGCACCACCCAAAAATGGCTGATCCTGTACCTGTCCACCGCCGCCAACACCTTCTCCAGCTCAAACCTCTCCATCGAAACCAGCGTACTCCCAGCCTGCAGCTGCGCGTACAGAATCACCGCCAGCCCAAACACATGAAACATCAGCAACACGTACAGGTACACGTTGTGTCTCTCCCTGGCCACCTCTTGATCCATCGTCACCATCTGCGACGCCGCGATGAAATTCCCATGGCTCAAAATCACGCCTTTGCTCGTCCCCGTGGTTCCCGACGAGTACAGCAACGCGGCGGTGTCGTTTTGCTTAACATTGTTAATGTTCAGCTCGGAATCTGATGATGATGGGTTAATGTTTAGCAAATCGTTGTAATGGATAACTTTTGGGTTTGAATTAAGGTTGCTGTTGGTGTTGGAGTTTGGTCCTAAAATGACAGCTGGCAGGTTGAAACCTTTGACTTTGTCCAACAATTCAGAAACTGTAATAACTAACTTTGGGTTCAAGTCCTTGACCTGTTTGGCGAGCTCTTGGGTTGTGTAGAGAGGGTTGGTTGTTGAGGCGATTGCACCTATTGCGACGATGGAGAGAAAGCAGATTGGGTATCGGATCGAGTTCAGAGCGAAGAGGAGGACAACGTCGTTTTTGGTGATGCCTAGGCTGAGCAATCCTTGTGACACTACTGCGATTGTGGATTTTAATTGTGAGAAAGTTATGGTTTCGGAGGTTTCCGCATCTATGAGAGCAGGTTTGTTTGGGTACGAGGATGCGTTTCTGAAGAGAAATGTGACCATTGAATGATTTGGGCCTTTTGGTAACACTAATGGTGGTCTCATTGACCTGTATATCCCATCTCTCCCATACCCAGATTTCTCCATTTGTATTGTACTATTTAGCTCAATAAACTTGGAAGGAAAAAAGGTTATGAAGTGGGAATTTTGGGAGTGGTATTATATATAAGTTTTTGGGTTTTCGGTGTGAGGTGGGGGTCAGATCTATTCCATTAAATAAGCTAAAAATGAAGATAACATTGAGGGAAAATGTTACAAGCATCCTCAGATAACCACGTTGCAGAGAATGAAGACTTGCATGGCCACGATGCTAAGGAAGAAGACTTGCATAGCCACGTTGACAAGAAGATTTCCATAGCCAGCCACGTTGCTAAAGAGAAATATATGACGTTTCCTGATATCACTTCTTGTTTAAATTGGTTTGGTTTTAATTGTTTAGGATCGGTGGTTTAGATTGGTATTGTTTAGATTGGGTTGTTTAGATTAGTTTGATTTCAAGTTCCAATAAGCTAAGCATTATCTTAGCAAGGGTTTCAAATAAAGGATGAGCTATAATAGCTATCCAATATAGGTTGGTAGTAAGTTTATCATTATCTTGTAATGTGTATTTATATTTAGAAGTATGAAATAGAATGGTAGATCAGTTTATTTCAATTAAATTCTAAAGGTGGCCCAGTTTCTCTCGAAGAAAACCACTTAAAGCGCACTCAACCACTTTCTAATATCTATTTCATCAAAATAGGTAAGAGAGGAAGAGGTAGAGGATGTGAAATCCAAGTTGAACATAACAAAAAATTAAACAATTATTTAAGTGTCAACTTTCAATGATTTGTTTACCAAAAAAAACTTTCAATGAGTTTGAACTTTTCTCTATAAGGGGAAAAGAGACACAAGACAAATGATGATAGTGATAATGACGCGGAGATCTGTCGTGTTGAAAGATCAATAAATGTGGCGTCGTAATTGAAACAATTACTGTCATAGGACTAATCTATAGCCTAGCAGGGACGACGAGGCGAGCTTAGTTTTGCTTACTATAGACTAGTTTTTTTTTATGAACTTTCTTTTTTTTGATGAACACTTACTATAGACTAGTTATTATTGAGCATTCATACTAAGTTAATAAAATGACTAAAAAGCTAATTTAATACTCAACACACTAAAAACACTCACTACATCAAAAGTGTCTAACTTAAAAAATTTTGAGTTTCAGTTACAACCTACAGTTAGGAATCTAGATTGGATTTGAAGCGAGTTTCCTTATGCTCGAACCCAACCCACCACCCACCCCGTTAACTAAATGGTTTTTTTTAACCCCCAAACCTGCCTCGTCCAGCCCCGCAGGCCCCGCCCCACCATGCCACTTTAGGGCCTAATCTAAAGCCCCTAATCCGTGGCCCAATCCATGACCAAATGTTTAAAAATAAAAATCAATTTTATATTTTCCTGATTTATGATTTTCCCTTTCAAAATCACAATCACAAACACAAATCCTATCACCAACACAAAAATCACAAACACAAACACAAGGCCCAATTTGAAGACCCTAAATCCTGGCTCAATCTAAATATATATATATATATATATATCAATATCAATATATCACACAAATCTACAATAATTTAATTTCATATCATTTTTCCTTTCAAAATCACAAACCCAAATATAGAACTTCTAAATATTTTTCAAGATGAAATAATAAATAAATAAAATGTAAAACACTCCAAAAACAGAACCACAAAACACCTGGAAACCCAAAAAAAAAACCCTCATTTTTCCAATTAAGACCAAACCAGAACCACCACAACCGCGACGATCCATCCACTCAAAGTGCAGTAGCCCTAACATAGTGTGTCACAGCGAAACAACGCCGCTTAGCCCATTCCAACAAAGACCTAAATCATAATCATCCAACACTCCCACGAGACTCACCACAAGCTTTCAACTCTACCAATCCTCGCCAAATGAATACATCACAAAAATGGTGATTAGGGTCATTCTTTAATTGAGATTCTATTGGAAATTTTCTTTTAGAACAAAATCCAATATCATTCACACTATAGCAACTTCTCTTCCACAAAACAAAGGAATATTCCCCATCCCCACCCAAATGGAGAAGTGAGTGGCACAATAGGGGAAGGCAGGGAGGAAAGAGCGGCTACAACAAGTGAGAGTGAGAGTGAGGGAGATGGAGGGTGGCTAAGAGAGTGATTATGGTTAGGGAAGTGAAAATAGAGAAATGGGAAAGAGCAGTATTTATATTTAGGGTTTTTAAAATTTTTTAATATTACATATGTATACGGGTCAAGTTTAGGGCAAATATGCATAATATCTGCACCCAACCCAAACCCACTATGGGTTGGGTTTTTAAAACCTAAACCTGCCCTGTTTGCTTTACGGGTTGGGTAAAACCCGCCCCATTAGGGTCAGGTCGGGTACCCTTGGGTTGGACAATTTTTGCCATTCCTACCTACAGTGAACTACCATCTACAGCAGCTTAGTGTAGTTGAATGTTATAACAAAATAATCTTAGTTTATTTGTGAAACTAAGGTGCCTCTCTCCCGTCTCTGTCTTCTCCTTCTAATGGTTCCTAAAATTTTCTATCTCACCCATGCAAACACACCAACCTCTCTCCTCTTCACCAACCCCTCTCTCCCCTTCCCCTACGCCTAACCAAACGCAACCTTGCCACACCTGATCGAACCCAGCCTCGCCTAACCTTTCTCCTCTTTTCTCTCTAACTGAACCCAGCTTCCCGATGGACTTGTTGATCGTCAACATCTTCGCCTACGTGTTGAGATGAGCTACGACAGTGTCGAGGCGAGAAGTGAGGCGGAGATAGTTCATCTGCTCGATGCATTTCTGGATTGCATTCTCAGCGCAAATTTGAGCTCTATCAATGCTAACTTTCTCCATGGCTTTCTTGATCTTCAACTTCTTAGATTTCTCTTTCTTCTTGCATTTCTTAGCTTGGCGTTAGAGTGATTTGGATCAATGTGAACTTCAACTCCATGATATGGTTCAAAAGCTTCTTTGTTTTTCATGAGATTTTCTTTTGTGTCGATTAAAAGAAAATTTGTAGTGGGTGTTTTGAGGTTAAAGATGAAAGGGTGTATGGGAATTGTATTTTGCTAAGAACTTTTATGAGTTTTCAAAGTAATTCTATGTGGAGAGAGTTGTGGTTGGTAGCTTGCCATGAAATATGGTTGCTTAGCTATGGGTATGGTTGTTTTGTGGTTGTGGATAAGTGTTTTGTTGTGGGTGTTTTGAGGTTGTGGAATGGTGTTTGTGAGTAGAAATTGTTTATTTTATTTTAATGTGTTGTATACTAAAATAAAACATTTGATGTAAGATGTATTGTTAAATAAGGTGGTAAAATAGATGAAGTAGCTTTTTGAATTGCTAAAAATTAAAATTTTTAGCAAACTTGTTGTGAATGCTTACCTTTGGTTTCTCTTTTTCTTTTTCTTTTCTATGGTCTTGTAGGGACTAGGGCCCAAAATAATGTATTGGGTCTTGAGCCTTATCCGAGGACACTAACAAGTTCGAGAAGGAGGAGATAACTATTAAATGACTCCCAATAAAAGTCTCATTAGTAGGGGATGAAGGGAAAGAGGTCCGAGGAGGAATTCCTCCTCGGACACGACAAATGCAATCCAAGTATATACTCTAGCAATTGAAATGCATCCCATGAACATCTGAGAGGGAAGGAAACTCGAAATATCTAAGGCAAAACTGCTACCACCGCATTAAGTGCACTGCAACTACTTTTCTGGCCACATTAATGTGGAGAGGACCTCTAAACAGTGCTGTCTTGGCTACCACAACTCACAAAAGGCTAAAAGGGGTGTCTGATAGGATGGGCACTCAAGTAGGGCTCCAGATGATCAACAAGTGTAGGGTCTAGATGATTAGAAATGAGCTATATAATGTGGAAAAACCCCCATGAGAAGGGGTGGTGAAAAAGTAGAGAGAGAACACTATAGCATACTTAACTATCTTAATATCCAACTGTGATCAATATACGTTAACTTTGGCCTCCTCAGACTAAAAATCTATTGACACCAATGTCTCTTATTTGTGCTTAATTGTCTTTTAATTCAACATTAGTTGTTACCCAACTCATTAAGATCTAGTTCTTTGACCCATATTCTATAAATTCATTGTATTGGGCTCATTAGACCAAGACTCCATACAATTTGAGCTTGGGCTCCAAATCATGCCCCTACCGTTCCTACCTAGAGACGAAATATAAAAAACAAACAAAATAATAAATAAACAAAAACCAATATTTAAAGTTTCAAGATCCAACAATGACTAATTTGGATTTAAAATTTTATACCTCTACTAAACTCCAACAATCATTGAGACACAGATAGTGGCATATTTTATTATACATGGATTGTATATAATAATAAAAAAATGTAGAATTTACACAATTTTGCCTAAAATTGACCTACATCAATCATGTATAATTGTGTAAATGTATAAGTCTGCTATAGTAATTGTATAAATTTACATTGATACTATTCATTTTGTATTTAGTTGTTTATTCTTTCTTTACATATCTTGAGAATGAAGAAAGAGAATGGATGATACTTGTTGTGTGTGAAAAATGAGAAACAATTTTAAAAATCCAGAAAATTTGATTTTTTAAAGAAATGCAGTATAAAATAGATAATCTAATATGGAGTATTTTGAAAAATAAAAATGTAAAATAAAAAAAATATATTCTTATACTAAAATAGACAAAAAATTTTATGAAGCCAGATTGTTAAAGAGTCCTGGTCTTGCCGATGCCGAGAACCCCAGAGATTTCTAAAGCCTTGATTAAATGTAATTTTAAAAAAATCAACAAATAGAACTTTTCAAAAACATAAGATGTTACAGTCGTTCCATCAGACAACAAACACCCATAACCAATTCATAAAGCTAGAATAGAAATCCAAAACACATCATATTCAACTATTATCCTTGCCTTTATTTTGCTCTCTCAGTTTCTCTCTTAAAGATTCTTAGGCATGGTTTAAAAAGAATCACACTTCCTTACGTGTTAACTCTTGATTGGTACATAACTTTTTTTTTTTTTTTTTTGACAAAGTTGACACAAGGTACATGTGGTGGTCATACTTTGCATAGGAAAAATTATATTTTAATTCAATAAACTTGTAAAGTAGTTTAAAATAGAAGATTATCAATAAAAAAAAAATAATGTATGGTTTATAACAAGTTGTAAAGTACCTGCATAACGACAGCGTTTGGGACATTCCTACTGCACTCCTCCATCAAATCCTTGCCCAAAGGCGCAGCACCGGACCCAATATGCTTCACCGACGACAAGTCGTACTTCTTCACCACACTCTGTTTCGCCAGAGCCAGTATTATCGGCGGCACCACCCAAAAATGGCTGATCCTATACCTCTCCACCGCCGCCAACACCTTCTCCAGCTCAAACCTCTCCATCGAAACCAGCGTACTCCCAGCCTGCAACTGCGCGTACAGAATCACCGCCAGCCCAAACACGTGAAACATCGGCAACACGCACAGGTACACGTTGTTTCTCTCCCCGGCCACCTCTTGATCCATCGTCACCATCTGCGACGCCGCGATGAAATTCCCATGGCTCAAAATCACGCCTTTGCTCGTCCCCGTGGTTCCCGACGAGTACAGCAACGCGGCGGTATCGTTTTGCTTAACATTGTTGATGTTCAGCTCGGAATCTGATGATGATTGGTTAAGGTTTAGCAAATCGTTGTAATGGATAACTTTTGGGTTTGAATTAAGGTTGTGGTTGGTGTTGGAGTTTGGTCCTAAAATGACAGCTGGCAGGTTGAAACCTTTGACTTTGTCCAACAATTCAGAAACGGTAATGACTAACTTTGGGTTCGAGTCCTTGACCTGTTTGGCGAGCTCTTGGGTTGTGTAGAGAGGGTTGGTTGTTGAGGCGATTGCACCTATTGCGACGATGGAGAGAAAGCAGATTGGGTATCGGATCGAGCTCGGAGCGAAAAGGAGGACAACGTCGTTTTTGGTGATGCCTAGGCTGAGCAATCCTTGGGACACTTTTGCGATTGTGGATTTCAATTGCGAGAAGGTTAAGGTTTCGGAGGTTTCTGCGTCGATGAGAGCAGGTTTGTTTGGGTACGAGGATGCGTTTCTGAAGAGATATGTGACTATAGAATGATTTGGGTCTTTTGGTAACACTAATGGTGGTCTCATTGACCTGTATATCCCATCTCTCCCATACCCAGATTTCTCCATTTGATTTTAGATCAAAAAACTTGTAAGGAAGAAAGGTTATGAAGCGGTAATTTTGGGAGTGGTATTATATATAAGTTCTTACGCTTTTTTTGGGTGTGAGGGTCAGAGCTAATCCGTTAAATAAGCTGGTCCTGGTCCATCAGCTAAAAATGGAGATAAACGTGTTATCAAATAAAATAAAATAAAATAATCGGAGATAAAAGGAAAATTAAACAATTATATAAAGGGTTTTTACTAATTTTATGCTCTTTGGGCATATTTTAGTAAAAATCATTTTAAGAAAATTTTTATTGAGAATTGAAAAAGATAACATTTTCAATTTTTGATAAATTTTCTCTAAAATATATTTTTTTAAGGCCATACATCAATCAGACCCTTATTTAAATTAGAATTAAATTTCAATGAGTTTTGGGACTTTTCTCAATAAAGGGACAAGATGGATGATGATAATGCCAAGGAGATGTGTCCTATGATAGTATTTCTTTCAATTACGCCACCACATATGTCTGCATTTATTTCGACTTTGAAGCCACATTCACTCTTTCCAATTAACACCACACATCTCCACGTCATCATGCTATCCTTATAATCCCAGCCAATAGGAGCATGCCAGCACATTAAAACTTGCTTACCTCAACTGAACTGCCAGCTCATCGAGTCCTATGACAATATCTCTTTCAATTACACCACCACATATGTCTGCATTTATTTCGACTTTGAAGCCACATTCACTCTTTCCAATTAACATCACACATCTCCATGGCATCATGCTGACATTATAGTCCCAACCAATAGGACCATGCCAGCACATTAAAATAAGTGATATAATAGTAGGGTTCTCAACTTAATGGCTTAAAAGCCATAAAGACAACAAAACAAAGCAAAGGCAAAAGACAAGTGGTGGATAGAACAAACCAGAATACTATTTTATTTGGTTTCAAGTAAAAGCATGGTGGAAATGGACTTGGAGGAAAGTGATAAAGGTATATTTTTTCTTGTATTTTTTTAATTTAATTTATGTTTTGCAAGAATGTTTTATAATTTGTGGTGATATACTTGCTCTCAAATAAAACTATATAAAAATGTGTTGAATTTGTTGTATTTACATGATATATCAATTTTATAGTTTAGCCCAAGAAAAATATCATAAAGATTTTGCTTCTTTTTTTTTTCATATATAAATGATTTATTTATTTTTGTTTTTTACCGTATTTATTGTTAATTTTTTGTTATTATAATTTTTTTTATTGAGTATCCATAATCAACCCAAAAAATTTAAGACTAAAATATTGTTGTTATTGTTGTTGTAAGGATTCAATTTGTAACGACCCTAAACTGGTATTGGGTTCGCACATTTAAGGCCCAAACAATAAAATTTGTAGAGCGTGAGCTTGAAAGGCTAGGTCTTGGTTACAGGACGGTGGTTAGTCATGGTACTCATACAAAGGTGAATCATCTTTGCTCAAGAAGTCTTTCTCCTCGGCATGGCCTGGGAGGCTCTGGTTCTTGGCCTTTTTTCCCAGCCCCCCTTTCTGGATTGCTCACTTCTCTTTTTATATTAGCCTTTACTCTTCCTTCAACGTCCACGTGTAGGTTCAGCTTTCCAAGGCTGATACTTGTCCCATCAGCCCATACCCAAAAGTGGTTGGGGGTGGTTGTAAAAGCTGAAAAGTATTGCTCTGTCTGGCGCAGAGTATTTAATTGCAGTAATGGCAGCCTTTCCTTTGTCCTTTGTCGCCATATTGTCCAGGGGTCATTTCTCCATCAATGTGGAGGTGTTCAGTTTTTCCTTAAACTGTTCCTATACCGTACTTGCACTTTCTTTCAGGATCGCGTTGGGATGCCGAGGATAGAATCATCCTCGACTATATCTCTAGACCATTTGGACCTTCACTGTATGTCCTCAACAATATCCCTCCTCGGCTCGGGCCTTGGGACCTAAAGCAAAGTGGGCCGGGGCCACAAGTTCTCTGGCCCCACAATAGCCCCTTAAAATCCTGTTGTCCGACCCTTTGGACGGAGAGGAGGGTTTTGGTGACGTCGAGCCTATGTCACGGCTTGCCGAGTTTTGTCCTTCATTAATGTCGGTGTCTCTTCATTTGCCTGGAGAATACTCCTGGTTATGAGACATTCCTTGAGTTTTACTCACGTCGTGCTTTTGCCGTTTCATTACACGAGGCGCATCTTTAATAAGTTCCCTTCACGAGGCAACGCCAATCCAACAGTTGTAGACGGTGTTGGGAGTTGAGTGAGAATTATCTCGTTTGTAGCTTTTCTTGGAAATCTGTACAGATTAAATGCCACCAAACTTGCCTTCCATATAAGAAGCAAGGTAGGAGGTCATTTCCTTGGCGTCCTTCAACCTTTTCAAATTCCTAAACCACCTGCTGTGTTCAAAGTCCTCACTGCCAGTGGGATTAAGCCTTAGGAAGTGATATGGTTGGGGTGAAGATAGGGGTGAAGGGACCACACCCTCTCCAGAAGCACTGGGTCTCTCCGAGACTCAAGATGACCCGATCAGGGCAAGGGAGACAGAGACTCAAAGCATTTCTCCCCCTTGACAAGGCGGGAAAGAAGCCTCTTCTTCCTTTAGCCAAAATTCGAAGCAGGTGCTGGTCGCATCAGATTTTTGGTGCGATAGCACTGGGGTTGCTCATCGTCAGTACCATCCACTCTCTCTCGAGCGCTGCTAACATGGCACTGGCCTGATGGGGGTCAGAGCTGGCACAGGGACTAAGCATCCCCGCTTCCTCCTCTCCTTCTTCTCTGATGCCTCATTTTGCCTCTGCTTCTTCTTCTCTTCCATCACTAGGGGCATCCTGGTGCTTCTGCTTCTTCTTCTGCCTCTTCTCCCCTTCCATCAACGGGGTCATCCTGACACGCTTAGTCGCCATAAGAGCAGAATTTTGAAGGATTTACTGTTCCCTTGTATCTTTTTCCTTTTTGCTTTTCTTTTTGCTTTTGTAGTTAGCTTCTGGTATAGGCTTACTTAAGCCCTTCATTGTACGCTGTACTATTTCTTTGTATTAATAAAAGATGGCTTTATTTTATTCTAAGTATTTTTTTTTCTGCAATAGTTATATTGTGAATGGATGTGCTATTTATTTATTTTTATTTTTTTTATTCTGAACGATACTTAGGGCCAAAACCCTTGTTAACAAAAAGCTATTATTTTGAACTCATTGAGATTAATAGGCACAATAATGCCGACCTGAAAAAGGTTATACATACAAGACTAATTGAGATAACAGTTGAATGCTCTGTATTGCATATGAGGTGCTCATCCGAGGATGGGTAACCCAAAATGAACTATCCGAGAAGGTCGCCAAGTGCTAAGGTGCTTTGCCACGTTCCTAACAACATTCATAGCCTTAACCATTTTTGGCATTCAGTCCGAGGACCAAGGTGTGATTGCACCAGGCCTAAATACTTGTTTACATTAGTTTCCCTAGAGTTGGGGATCCGAGGACAGGACAGGATTTCCATTCTATCTAAGACTTAATTCATTTTCTAATGACTAATCTCCCCATAGATTTGAGTTCGAGGACCATGCAATACCTTGATTCTGTATAAAACTCATAATCTTCTTTAGGTAGTTGATTTCCCAGTAGGTTTGAGTCTGAGGACCATGCAATACCTTGGTTCTGTCCAAAACTTAGAATTTTCTTTAAGTAGTTGGTTTCCCCATAGGTTTGAGTCCGAGGCAATACCTTGGTTCATAGTTCAAAACTTAGATTCTCTTTAAGTAGTTGGTTTCCCCATAGGTTTGAGTCCGATGACCATGCAATACCTTGGTTCTGTCCAAAACTTAGAATTCTCTTTAAGTAGTTGGTTTCCCTATAGATTTGAGTCTGAGGACCATGCAATACCTTGGCTCTGTCCAAAACTTAGAATTCTCTTTAAGTAGTTGGTTTCCCCATAGGTTTGAGTCCGAGGACCATGCAATACCTTGATTCTATCCAATTTCCCCATAGGTTTGAGTCCAAAACTTAGAATTTTCTTTAAGTAGTTGGTTTCCCCATAGGTTTAAGTCCGAGGCAATACCTTGGTTCTGTTCAAAACTTAGATTCTCTTTAAGTAGTTGGTTTCTCCATAGGTTTGAGTCCGATGACCATGCAATACCTTGGTTCTGTCCAAAACTTAGAATTCTCTTTAAGTAGTTGGTTTCCCTATAGATTTGAGTCTGAGGACCATGCAATACCTTGGCTCTGTCCAAAACTTAGAATTCTCTTTAAGTAGTTGGTTTCCCCATAGGTTTGAGTCCGAGGACCATGCAATACCTTGATTCTATCCAATTTCCCCATAGGTTTGAGTCCAAGGACCATGCAATACCTTGGTTCTATCCAAAACTTATAATTTTCTTTAAGTAGTTGGTTTCCCCATAGGTTTGAGTCCGAGAACCATGCAATACCTTGGTTCTGTCCAAAACTTGGATTTTTCTTTAAGTAGTTGGTTTTTCCATAGGTTTTAGTCCGAGGACCATGCAATACCTTGGTTCTGTCCAAAACTTAGATTTGTTTTTAAGTAGTTGGTTTCCCCATAGGTTTGAATCTGAGGACCATGCAATACCTTGGTTCTGTCCAAAACTTAGAATTCTCTTTAAGTAGTTGGTTTCCCCATACGTTTTAGTCCGAGGATCATGCAATACCTTGGTTCTGTCCAAAACTTAGAATTCTCTTTAAGTAGTTGGTTTCCCCATAGGTTTGAATCCGAGGACCATGCAATACCTTGGTTCTATCCAAAACTTAGATTTTTCTTTAAGTTTCGAGGATTAGCCCCTCGACCAAAGTGTAGGGTGTTGACATGATGTTGAAAGCCCCTAGAACTGCCCGCGCCACTGGTGCTTCGAAGCATAGCCCCTAGTGGAACTTTATATTAGGGCAACAATAGCGTGCTGCTGGAAATGACGGAGAGGCTTTCTCAGTCCCTTGTTTGACAGGAGCTCGATCCTATCACCGCTTGTGCCAACGCACAAGCCTTCCCCACAGACAGCGCCAATTATAAGGACTCAATTTGTAACGACCCCAAACTGGTATTGGGTTCGCACGTTTAAGGCCCAAACAATAAAATTTGTAGAGCGTGGGTTTGAAAGGTTAGGCCTTGGTCACCGGACGGTGGTTAGTCATGGTACTCATACAGAGGTGAACCATGTTTGCTCAAGAAGTCTTTCTCCTCAGCATGGCTTGGGAGGCTCTGGTTCTTGGCCTTTTTTCCCAGCCCCCCTTTTTGGATTGCTCACTTCTCTTTTTATATTATCCTTTACTCTTCCTCCAACATCCACGTGTAGGTTTAGCTTTCCAGGGCTGATACTTGTCCCATTAGCCCATACCCAAAGTGGTTGGGGGTGGTTGTAAAAGCTGAAAAGCATTGCCCTGTCTAGCGCAGAGTATTTAATTACAGTAATGGCAGCCTTTCCTTTGTCCTTTGTCGCCATATTGTCCAGGGGTCCTTTCTCCATCAATGTGGAGGTGTTCAACTTTTCCTTAAATTGTTCCTATACCGTACTTGCACTTTCTTTCAGGATCGCGTTGGGATGCCGAGGATAGAATTATCCTCAGCTATATCTCTAGGCCATTTGGACATTCACTGTATGTCCTCGGCAATATCCCTCCTCGGCTCGGGCCTTGGGCCCTAAAGCAAAGTGGGCTGAGGCCACAAGTTCTCTGGCCCCACAGTTGTTGTTATCCATAGTCAATCCCAAAAAAATAAATTAATAAATAAATATTAAAAAAATTGGTATTAAAACAGTGTTGTTGTTATTGTGCCTAAGCATTAGAGTTTGGTGATCAAGTGTACTATAGGCCTTTAAGAACACATACAAAATTGTAAACATGGTGCATATGGAATTTTTTTTTTTTTAAATGATATAATTATTGTATTGTAATTTCCTTAGAATTTTGTTTCTAATATTTATATTTGTCGTAAAAATTGTTGTAATTATTGTATTGTAATTTACATCTATGTTGCAAGGTACCAATGTTGTAGCCCAAATTAGTCAGGTAAATTGACACAATTCATTCATTCAATACTATTTGAAACTATATGTACAAAACTTTGTTTTGATATAATGTGTTCTTATAGAATTCATTTGCTTCCCAAATGAGCTCATTGATTTATAATTCCAAGCAACCAGATTACACATATAGTCAAGAGATAAATTTGGAAATTCTTGTGGCATACTTGTTTTATCAATAGCGACATTTATTTCTTGTCCTTAAGGATTACTTACATTATACATTTTATTTATTTATTTTTCTTTAAATTAGATTGTCAACCACATAGAAAAGCTACAAAAATAAGACATGGGCAATGGCCACAATGAACTAAGTGTTGAGGTACAAATTTTCGGGCCTTGATTTTATTGGCCCACTCACAAAATACCCACATGAGTCCACACATTATTTAAAACCCACATAAATATTTCCCATATATATTACGCAAATATTCTCCATATTATTGGGCCTTCACAAAATACTCCGTACCCAAGCCCATAAATTGCCATTGGCCCTCTCACAAATATTATCTATTATATCCCACATATCATCCAACTGAAATTCTCCACAAAATATGCACATCACACCACTACCAAAATTGGGCTGCAAATTACACTATCCCCACACAAAGCCCAACATCATTTGGCTTATGGGCAAAACTCAAAGAAAGCCCAAATTCCAAAAGTCCCACTACAACATGGCTAATTCCCAAAGTCCCACTACGATGTGGCTAATTTCAAAAGTCCCACTACGATGTGGCTAATTCCAAAAGTCCCACTACGATGTGGCTAATTCCAAATATCCCACTACGATGTGGCAAATTCAAAGCTTGCTACGATGCAGCACTATTCACAAAAACCGCTATGATGCAACACTATTTACAAAGCCCATTGCTACACGGCAATACTTTACAAAATCTCAAAATCATTTTTACAAAGCCCAAATTCTCATTTGGCATCTATTTTCACAAAACCCAAATTCATATTTGGCATCTATTTTCACAAAGCCCAACTTCTTATTTGGCATATATTTTCACAAAGCCCAAATACTAATTTAGCACTATTTTATAAAGCCCAAATATTATCTTGGCAATTCTTTCATAAAGTCCAAATACTAATTTGACAATTATCTTACACTATTTTTATAAAAGCCCAATTGCTAATTTGGCATCCATTTTACAAAACCTAAAACCATTCTAGCAATTATCTTACAAAGTCCAAAATGACATTTTGGCAAAAATAATTACTTTATACTCAAAGCCCAAATGTTAATTTGGCACTTATTTTTGCAAAGCCCAAATAATCTTTTGGCAGCTATTTCATAAAACCCAAATGCTATTTTGGCACATATTTACTAAATTCAAATATTATTTCAACATTTGTTAAATCTCCAACTCATGGGAAATACAAATTGTTCATTTCTCAAAAGAATATCTCTTTAACAAAATTTTATGGGAACTGTAAGGACACGATTCTCTGGCGGCCCAATAAGGATGTTGGGCTCGCGCACGGAAGATCCCTCACAATATAATTTGTAGAGAGTGGGCTTAAAAAGCTAGCCGCTGGTCACGGGGCGATGTCCGATCCTGGTTTTAGAGGAATTCAGGTAGAAAAAGGAGTTGGGCCTGAACATTTAGGCCCTAAGACGTCGCATCCTATGGGATGGGACTCCTCGGAGTTGATCCGAGGACCATTGAGGCCTAACCCCGGTTATCCAACGACGGACTTTCTTCAGTGAAGTCCGGTGCTGTTGAGATGTTCTCCCCCCACGTGATATTTCTTTTTTGGAGGTGGAATGGGATCCCCTTTCGATTTACTTACTTTCTTCTTTTATACTCGTCTGCATTCGTTATCCTTCGTCCACGTGTAGGGTCAGTCTTTACAAACACTGACATTTGTCCCATCAGTCCAATCCCGGAATTGTTGGGGATGGTTTGATAAAGCTGCAGAGTGCGGCTCTGTCAGGCGCTGGGTCTTATCTGGAGGGGTAGTAAGGATAACCTCCCCAAGGTATCTTGGATCTCCTTACGAATTCGTCCCTATACCAGTTTCACCCCTTTGTTCTGGTGGGACTATGCATCTGCCGAGGACTACACTGTCCTCGGCTGCCTCCCAAAATTCTTTTGTGCTCTGCGTTGTAGAGCTTGGGCCACAGCTCTCCTCGGATTGGGCCTTCGGACTCTCTAAGGGCAAATGGGCCTAGTCCACGAATTGTTGGGCCCCACAATAGCCCCTCAAAACCCTTCTGTCTGACTTCCGGGTTGGAAAGGAGGGTTTTGGCAAACCCGGGCCCTCAATATGGCCCATTTAGTTTGACCCCGCATTTATGTGAGCGGTTTCCCAGGAAGTCAGCCGGTTTTCAAGGGATTCCGTTTAATCCGCTCGTGATCTACTCCTGCCGCTTGGATGTCCCAGACGCGCCTTTAAATGAATTCCCTTTACGAGGCACATTTATGTCCGGCGGCTCATCTGATAAGGTGGGGAAACGGAACGGGCGCCTCTTTTCTCTTCAGATCCTTTTGGAAACTCTGAACGCATTTAATTCCATCCGTTTTGCCCTTCCTATAAGAAGGCAAGCAGGTGGCAGTGACTTTCGTACAGACTCCTCTCCTTCCTTCTGAAATCTGAAATCCGTATCCCCCTTTAGCGTCCACTTAGCCCGTTTGTTATATATCATATCTGCATACGCCCTCCATAACGAATGATGAAGGAAACACGCTCCTCCTCAAAACACCATATTCTGACAAAACTTGAAATGGCTCGGTCAGGGCAAGGGTGGCGCAGACTTAAGATCTGTCTCGCCTCTCTTTTAGCCAAAATCCGAAGCAGGGGCTCGTCATGTCGACTTCTCGGCGTGACTGAGTCGAGAACAACCAAGACCAGCACCACCCGGCTCCTCACGAGCGTACCTAATATGGCACCAGCGTGTTAGGAGTTAGGGCTGAGGCAGGGGCTAAGTGCTTCTGCTTCTCCCTCTTTTGCTCCTTTTCTTTCTTTTTATCTCTTCTCTCTTCTTCTCCTCCTTCCTTACTCATGTCCTCCATCTTCTTCATTGATTTCTTCCTTACTATTTCCTTCTTCTTCGTTCTCTTTTTTTTTTTTGAAGTGAGTTCTTCTCTTAGTATGAGCAACAGTGAGGCAGAGATTGGAGAGACTTTGAAGACAAGTTTAAAAGGCGCTTGACCGTTTGCTTATCTGTACTGTGGATGTTAGTACTGCTTCGGCAGCCCCTCTTTTGTATAGGCTTGTTGAAGCCTCTTTTTGTACATTGTAATAATTTTTCATATTAATAAAACTTGTTTCTATTTCACTTTGCATGTTCTGTCTCTTTGTTTTTATAAATTTGTAAGCGCCGCTCGGCACAATCATATAGCATCTAAATCAATGACGACTAAGACCAAAATACTTAATAATAAAAAGATGTTGCCATAACTTTAATGGAAGTGCTTGGCATAATAAGGCAGACCAATAAAAAGTAATACTTACCCCCTTGGCTTGGGTCCGAGGACCATGCAAGGCCTTGGTTCTGTCCAAAACTTGTAATAATAATAACTTTTTGTACTTGGTTTCCCCATAGGCTTGAGTCTGAGAACCATACAAGACCTTGGTTCTGTCCAAAACTTGTAATAATAATAATTTTTTGTACTTGGTTTCCCCATAGGCTTGAGTCCGAGGACCATACAAGGCCTTGGTTCTGTCCAAAACTTGTAATAATAATAATTTTTTGTACTTGGTTTCCCCATAGGCTTGAGTCCGAGGACCATACAAGGCCTTGGTTCTGTCCAAAACTTGTAATAATAATAATTTTTGTACTTGGTTTCCCCATAGGCTTGAGTCCGAGGACCATACAAGGCCTTGGTTCTGTCCAAAACTTGTAATAATAATAATTTTTGTACTTGGTTTCCCCATAGGCTTGAGTCCGAAGACCATACAAGGCCTTGGTTCTGTCCAAAACTTGTAATAATAATAATTTTTTGTACTTGATTTCCCCATAGGCTTGAGTCCGAGGACCATACAAGGCCTTGGTTCTGTCCAAAACTTGTAATAATAATAACTTATTTCCCCATAGGCTTGAGTCCGAGGACCATACATGGCCTTGGTTCTGTCCAAAACTTTATGCTCTTTCCTCAGGTGTCTCATAGTCTGCCGAGCAGGTAGTTGTCCTCGGCAATGGTTATTCCTTGGTGTGGGCCATAGTCCGTGGGCTTCCCTACAGAACGGGCTTGGGCCGCGAATTTATTGGGCCCACAGATTTAGAGGCATTTCCGTAGTCTTTGGTCACGCGGTATTTTTTGGCGTCCCAGTATTCGAGGTGCGCCTTTACGAGGCTCCTTTAATCTCAGGGTTGCAGACGGCATTGGAAATCGAGCCGGAGACATTTTGTCTGTAGCGTTCCTTGGGACGCTGCGTGAATTCAATGCCATCACCTCATCTTTTAAATAAATAGGAGAGAAAGTTGCTTTACCTTCGCACGAATTCTTCAGTCTCCTCTCTTAGTACATCATGTTTGAGGCGAGGATTGGGGCAAAGGAGCTCTCTCCGCCACGAAAGCGTCGTGTCCTCCTGAGACTCCAGATAGTGAGGTACGGGTCAAGGAGGCGTAGACTCAAGAGAATATTTCAGTTCGAGAGAGGGGAAAGGATGTTTCTCCCTCTTTTAGTCAAAATCCGAAGCAGGTTCTGGTCATGCCAGATTTTTGGTATGTCCGAAGAAGGAATTTCCGCCATCAGCGCCGTCTGCCTTGTAGCAGGCAAATTTCTGCGGGGGCTTCCCAACTTCTGGTTCCCTGCATCTTTTCTGTAGATGGTGTTAGCCTGAGGTCAGGTTCTTTGGTTGCCTGAGTTATGGGCATGTAGAAGCGTCGAGGAATAGTTTCCTTAGACGACATCTTGGAACAGTAGCCAACCTCTCCTCTGAGATATCTCCTCGGCATCATCCTCACTCTTTTGTACTTTTCTTTTGCTTACGCAGTTAACTCTAACGTAAGCTTGTTTCAGCTTTTATTGTACACTGTACTGTTCTTTTGTCTTAATAAAAGATGCGTTTGTTTCTTTATACATACTTTTTTTTTTGCAACGACCACTTTGGGTCTGAATATTAAGTCTAAGCCTGCCCTTAACAGTATTCTGGGCAGAAGAACACTTTAGGTCAAACCCTTATTAGTTTAAACTCGCAAATATTATCAAGTATAACAATGGTAATCTTCAATAGATTAAATTCATGGAACTAACCGAGATAGCTGTTGAGTGCCGCGCGATGCACGCTAGACTAATTCCCGAGAATGATAAACTCTAAACAATTCGTCTGAGATGATAGTCGAGTAGCGAAGGACTTTGTGCTTTCGGGTAATATGCTGTACCGTAACGCATCATTCCCTTTGGTACGGGGGATCCGAGGGTAGACCGGGAACCCGTGCATTAAGATTGACCCAACTGTTAACGAGAAGTTCTCTTCGGATGGATTTTGAGGTTTATATGCCATAGTAGTTTTTTTTTTATAGTTGGTTTCCCCATAGGCTTGAGTCCGTGGACCATGCAAGGTCTTGGTTCTGTCCAAAACTTATGATCTTTTTATGTACTTGGTTTCCCCATAGGCTTGAGTCCGTGGACCATGCAAGGCCTTGGTTCTGTCCAAAACTTATGATCTTTTTATGTACTTGGTTTCCCCATAGGCTTGAGTCCGTGGACCATGCAAGGCCTTGGTTCTGTCCAAAACTTATAAGATTTTCTTTTTTTTTGCTTGATTTATTTTTTTCGACCATAAGCCCCTACACCAGGGCGGGGAAAGTTGACTCGAGGCTGGGAGCCCCTTGAGATGCCCGCGCCCTTAGTACTGCGAGGCGTAGCCCCTAGCAGAAGCTTTCGTCAGAGCGACAACTATATGTCACCGGAAACGGAGGAGATCCCTGAAATTTCTGCTTGCCAATGAGTTGATTCCACCGCCACCTGCGCCAACGCGCAAGCTTTCCCACAGACGGCGTCAATTGTAAGGACACGATTCTCTGGCGGCCCAATAAGGATGTTGGGCTCGCGCACGGAAGATCCCTCACAATATAATTTGTAGAGAGTGGGCTTAAAAAGCTAGCCGCTGGTCACGGGGCGATGTCCGATCCTGGTTTTAGAGGAATTCAAGTAGAAAAAGGAGTTGGGCCTGAACATTTAGGCCCTAAGACGTCGCATCCTATGGGATGGGACTCCTCGGAGTTGATCCGAGGACCATTGAGGCCTAACCCCGGTTATCCAACGACGGACTTTCTTCAGTGAAGTCCGGTGCTGTTGAGATGTTCTCCCCCCACGTGATATTTCTTTTTTGGAGGTGGAATGGGATCCCCTTTCGATTTACTTACTTTCTTCTTTTATACTCGTCTGCATTCGTTATCCTTCGTCCACGTGTAGGGTCAGTCTTTACAAACACTGACATTTGTCCTATCAGTCCAATCCCGGAATTGTTGGGGATGGTTTGATAAAGCTGCAGAGTGCGGCTCTGTCAGGCGCTGGGTCTTATCTGGAGGGGTAGTAAGGATAACCTCCCCAAGGTATCTTGGATCTCCTTACGAATTCGTCCCTATACCAGTTTCACCCCTTTGTTTTGGTGGGACTATGGATCTGCCGAGGACTACACTGTCCTCGGCTGCCTCCCAAAATTCTTTTGTGCTCTGCGTTGTAGAGCTTGGGCCACAGCTCTCCTCGGATTGGGCCTTCGGACTCTCTAAGGGCAAATGGGCCTAGTCCAAGAATTGTTGGGCCCCACAGGAACTATATCTATTATTTCCATAATCAAACTATAAAGCCCCATGAATATCACCCATGGCAAAACTACTCATTTTGTAGGGTTAACAAAGCCTAAGCAAGCTTATCAACAAAGCCCAGCTGGGTCAGACCAGCCCATAAACAAATCTCAGCAATTGAAGAACAGGTGAACTGGTCAGCCAAATCTCAGTAATAAATAAATAGCTGGAGCCCTTTCCCATCAGGTCCCAACATGTCTAATCAGTCAGAAAACAGACATGTGTCCACCAGGGGATGAATCCTTCCTCCACAAGCTGAAATCCTATCATCTCTCAAGTAACATAAAAAGCTTAAAGTGATGTGACAAAAAGCTAGGAAAGCTGGGAAAGCTTCAGTCAGCTGTTACTTCTTTCTCCTTCAGCTCATTCAGTCAAGAAAACAAAGCTGTCATGACCAGACCAGTGAAGCTCCTGAAACGACACAAAATCAGCTCATTTTCATACTAAAAATATGTATTTTCTGGTTCATGAACCAAGCACATGAACCCCAAATGGGGAAACTTAGGGAAATGTGGTTTGGAGGGAACTAAAGGGGATCCCAACAAAGTTCTCAGTAAGGGCTCCAAGGTTGACACCTGGCTTAGGGTGGTCCTATCTGCCCTAGGGAACTCTGATTCTAGTTGTAGCATATCCAAGATCATTAGCCTAAAGCATGCTCTAATCCCATCAGCCAAGGTTAATCAGCATTCAATACTAAAGCCAGAAACCCAGCTGTGATTACCCAAAACAGCAGAAATCTTCTAAAGTTAAGCTTACTACTCTTAGCTAAAAATCTTAAGAACGATTCTCTAAAGATTTTCTGGAGATTAAGGAAGATTTAGCCAAGATTATTTGCTAATCACCCCCTGAAAAACCTAATATAAATGGAACTCTTCATTAATGCTTCAACAACCAACAACACACTAAGACTTACACCAGAAAATTTTCTGCCTTAACCTCTCTGTTTAAGCTTTCTCTAAGCTCTAAAAAAGCCTCTGAGTTCTTAGTTTCAAGCATAGAAACTAAGTCTCCCAGCTCCTAACTCACAAATACTTTCTCATAACTCTACTCATAAACACTTACTTGCCCCAGCAAAATATTCTAGCAGTACTACTATACACTCTCACTCATTACTCATACTACTCACAAATGATTCTCTTTACTCACTACATATATTATATTCATGAGCATGTCATGGCACCATAATGATCTTGCTGCGCTAGCTAGGATCTCTCTCTCTCCCTTCATGTCACACTAAGTCTTCTCCATTATTTGTTATTATGGAACTTATGATATTTATTTACTCATTTACTATCAATGGTTATGATGTGACTGTCACTATAAAGTTTTTCCCTCATATTGTTGTATTAGAAGATTCCTCTCTAGAGCTAACAGATGATGAGTCTGAAAATATAGATGTTTCTCTTAGTCTGTAAAGTAACTAATTTCGTTTTACTTTACCGCTGGGCTATTTTCTGCAGGAGTACCTTAACAGTTGGGCCCTTTTCTGTAGAAACATTTTTACCGCTGGATTGTTTCTTGCAGAAATACTTTACTGCTGGGTTATTTTTTACAGTATGTTTTTCAACCATGCTGACGTGTTCACTGTAGGGATTGTTCATGGGCCACTCTTGACAGTTCCAATCTAAGCCCAAGGCATAAAATATAGTGGACTTCTTGAATCTTCACCGATAGCCTTTGGGCTGTGCATCAAGCCCATTGTCGAGTTTCGGTTTAGACCCTCCGACCCAACATAAATCTTATTTGTCGGGAAGGAAACTTTTTCGCCCCCGACACTAAGTAAGAGAGTTCATTAAGGTATTTTTTATTATAGCTTATATTAATTGGGATTTGGTTCTTTTTTGTTCCATTCTAATTGATGCAATGTCTTAAATGTTTCTAGGGGGAAAATCTCATGCTACCATCAGTATAAATTTGCTCTAGGCCACCTTTTGGCATATTTTGGTATATCTTGTGTCTAAATATTGAATAAGAATCTTTTCATATGTCCACTCTTTTGTAACTAGAGTTGGAAAAGAATGAGTTGGATCTGGATATGAAAAATGTAGAGTTTGGAGCTGGGACTAGAAGAGCTAGAACATGAGATATATGATGTGTACTTGGATCAACATTTGATGGATTTCATTTTTTGCTGTTGTTGTTGTTGTTGTTGTTGTTAGGACTTTATATTATTAGGATATGTTAGTGTTAGATTGAAGTTGGTTGTGGTTGCTCTTTTGTAAGCTCTCCATGAGTTTCTTTTTTGTGTTGATATTTTTCAAAGCCATTGTGTACTCATGAGGCAATTTTGTAATGACCAACTTAATATTATGATGAATGCATATTGATCATTTTAATTTTAGTTGATGAGACCATTGTGTCTATTAAGTTCAATTTTTAATTTTGGGCTGTAGGCTCTGTAGTAGGCAAAATTGTTGTTGCATAATTTTGGACAAATTTTTGTTACTGCAGAACTATTACTATATAAGGAAACTACCACTTATGTATAGATGGAAGGAATCTAGTATAATGAACACCCTCTATCTTTTGAAAATTACTTTTTTCAATTGGTGCAAATATTTCACAATGACCAAACTTCCTCATGAAGTGGTGTATTCAATTTCCATTACAAAATGGTAAAACTAGTGGCCATTTCAATTTTCATTACAATAAATAAGAGACTAGACTTACCAATATCTCAAAACAATTGTCATTACAATATATCACAATCACCAAACTACAATTCATCCACATTTTCACCTATTCTAAATACAAGTACTCTCATTGTCTTTTTTACTTTCACTAAACAGGCTAAAATGACCACAAAAACAACAAAAAAAACTTAGTGCCAAGTAAACAAGTAGTCCCTCTCCCTCTATTAATGCACAATTTAAATCTCAGCAATCATTCTTTTCCTCATGATGCTCTTTTCCTCCAAATTCATCAATTAGATGTCCATGGCAAACTCGTTATCTTCTAAATCAACAACATTCTTCTTACATGCATAGGTGTTGTGGCACAAATTTCATTATCGATTCTCAGGAAGAAATTGCACTGCTGAACTGTTTGCAATTTTGTAAAAAAGCAGATAAACTTTAAGTAGTCCTCTTACTCAGCCATGAAACACTATGACAAACTTTAAGTAGTCTTCTTACTCAACCATGAAACTGAACCAACATAAGATCAAAAGCAACATTTTTAACATTGATTGAAATATTCCGAATATATTAAAATTTTAAAATCATCCTCTCTAACATAATAAACCATAAAATTTAAGAAAATATGAATATAGTTTAGTTACACACCAAGTGGCAGAACAATAGGCAAAACAACTACCAACATCTAAAATATCACATCAACTCAAGGCAAAGCCGTAAAGCACAATGTATTGGAACCAAAGTTTTTAACAGGTATTTTCACAAACATCATCTATGCATTTCAAAAACAACATTAAAATCAAATCAAATATAAATCAGCCACATTTGGGCTAGAGAGAGAGGTGAGAAAGCCTTAAGATAGGAGGTCACATGGGCAAGCACAGCCGATGGTGGTGGTGTGGGACTCAATGGCTAATGCAACCATGGAGATTCGGCCATGGGTGTCCCACAGAAAAGTATGGTAAAAACAAAGATTTTAAAATTTGGTGAAGCTGAAGAAAAAATCCAGTAAATGAATAGAGAAAGTGAGCTGAAGAGAAGAGAACAGGGAGAAAATGGAGAGAGATATGGATACAGAAATTTGCAGCATATTAATTAAACCCAAATCTAAGCCCGCCATTCACGTTCCCAAATTTTGAATTTGCTTTCACCGTTTCATGGTTAAACAAACGCTAGGATTATCAACACTCATTGGGCAGATGTGGCAGTTCAGTTGAGGTAAGCAAGTTTTAATGTGTTGGCATGCTCCTATTGGCTGGGACTACAAAGTCAGCATGCTGACCTTGTAGTCCGGGACTAGGCAATAATTTCCCTACAGCTTATTGGGGCCGACAAGGCGAGCTTAGTTTTGCTTACTATAGAATATAGATTAGTTATTATTGCTGGCTTATTGCCTTTGGTTTTTCTTTTTCTTTTCTACGGAGACGAAATATTAAAACAAAATAATTAAAAAAGAAACTAATATTTGAAGTTTCAAGATCGAACAGTGACATTGAGACACAGACAGAGAGGTGTATTATATTGTTGAGGACTGAGGAGATTGGCCTTATTGTTAATTACGTTTAGTCATTTTAAATTTGTTTTTGTTCCACAGTAACTTGTCTTGTAGCCAGAGTGCCCTTCCTTTTTTTTCCTTTCCATTGTACAAAAAGAGTTGGATAGAAAATGAGCTTATACTTGAGACAATAAAGACCAAAGACAGAACCAATTATTAGACAATAAAGAAGCATGAAGGACCGGACCCCCAGAGGTTTCTAAAGCCTTGATCAATTGTTATGGAATTAATGTTGGAACTTGGGCTCTGTAGATAGGTGAGGGTGGACCCCGAGCAGTTAGCACTGATTGAAGAAATAATCACAGACAGAATCAGATACAAAAGAGAAGCCATAATTAGATTAATGCTGAAAGAGATGATTAAGAAAGCTATAGCTCTATATCTTCATAGTTTTGTAGGGCTTACCAAAATTATTAGTGTCAATGTGCCATGAAAGAAAACATGGACATGGGATAAGGGTGAAAAGCATGGGAAGCCATTTATCTTGAAGCTTTCTATTTTTTGGCCATATTTTTATCTCTAAGCCTTCAAAACATAAAATTGTAGTGTCATATGGTACTAACTTACTGTATCATTGGGTTAAAAATTTTCCTCTAGAAGGAGAGAAGTGAGTACGAAAGGCTCTTTTTTATGTAATGTATCATGTAGTAATAACTAGTAAGTTGTGACCTATGAGGACTTCTAATTTTTTGTGTTTGGCAAATTCTCTTTTTGGTTTAAATTCACTATTCTACATCAATATCCATAATTGATGAAGGTATGGCCACATTTTAATGTATGAAAATGGATGTAAAAAAAAACAAATATAAGAGTATAATTGGTATAAATCATAGAAATTATAAGGTTTTTAAAACCCTAAATGATTCCTGTGGGTAACTGAGGACCGAGGATGAAGCTGAAGGGTCACGATAATGACGTGGAGATGCTGTAAGTCACGAGCCCAAGGGAAGAAGCCGCCCGAGGAGGGGAAGAAATGAATCATGGTACTCTAAGGCATTCTGAGGGGAAGTAAGGATTTAAAGAGAGTGGAAGACAATGGGCAGTTAGGAGCTTTAGGCCTGATGTAGCCTGTTGCATCCGCATTAATTGGAAGACACCAGCTTTATCAGTAGCATTAATGAGTGTTGATGATCATTTTTGAAAGCCCAATAGAAAGAAGAAGCCCAGGAACATGGGCAGAAAAGAGTTAGTAAGTGGATAGAAAAACCATTAAGCTCAAGTGGCAGGAATAATGGATTACAGGGCCATGAAATAAACAAATGGGCCTTGAGGAAGTAGATGGGCCTAAAGGTGCCCGAAAAGAGAGAAAAAGCAAACCCATGGACAGTATGTGATGTAGAAAAGTGAGAATGGGCCATAGCAGACCCAAAATAATGAAAGTAAGGAAAGTAAGGGGTTGATGGAAAGTCCATGAGGCTCAAAGATGAAGGATAAGGTAATTGGGCCAGGGAAGCCCAAAGGAGTTAGTAAAAGCCCATGAGAATGCAGAGCTAGGAAAGGGCCCAAGAAAAGTAAATGGGCCAAGGATGCCCAACGTAACCAAAAAAGCCCAAATAACTATACTGAGTTATTGAGGGAAGAATAAGCAACAAACTCAAAGAGGCCCAGTAAACTTGGGTCAAATAACGCTACAGTAGGAATGACAGAGCAATACAGCAGGACACGCAAGCAAAAGCTCGTAGCCAAGCAAAAGCCCAGCCTCGAAAGGAGCAGGCTTTAAAGAATGAGAAGCCAGAAAATGGCTTACGCCATAAGAAGCTAAGGATGGGTGGGAGGATGTGTAAACAAGCCTCCAAACCACGGCGATCACGTAAGCAGCAGGTAGATTTTGGATATACATGGAAGTGAAGCATGCGCAAGGCCCAAATATCACCAGCCTGTACCTAGCCAATACAGGAGGTGGTAAGGTCATGGGTCAGAGGTAAGAGGGCATGGTCTGGCCGTAGGGAGAGGGGAAAATCTATTCTGAGGTTCCTACTCAAGCTCTTTTGGGGGAAATGTCCTGCTGAGATGACATACCACTCAAAGGAAGCAAGGATGAGCTAGGACCACTAGGTGCATGCTTTGAGGGATAGGAAGAGAGAGAGAGAGAGAGAGAGAGCACTCACACTGTAACACAGCAGGTAAACAAACAAAATAGCCTTCTTTGTCTGGTGTCACGGCCAGCACAAGTAAGTGGTGGTGGCTGAGCAATTGGCAAACTAATAAGTGATCAGCAAGATACCCAGACCAGACAAAAGTTGTTAAAGGCTAAAATAGTAAAATTCGGTCACGGTGGGCACTATAAAAGGGGGCCTTGCCATGCACAACAAAGGGACACAAAAAAAAAAAAAAACTATAATAGCAACCTCTAGGAAAGAATCGCAACAAAATAAGTAAACACTAAGAAAGAAAAAGGAAGAAAAAAAGAAAGAAAGGTAAAACTAGGAAGGATAGAGAATAGGGAGTATAGAATGGCAGGCATGCACCAATAGGTTGATCTCCTTTCTCCCTCTAAAGCCCTGCTCTCTATCAAAAAAGGTAAAGGATCCTCATTAAACATAAACCATTCAAGCCCATTCCCTCAAAGCAATTAATTTCTTTTCCCTGGGAGATTAGTCGCATTAAGGAAGTGGTTTACCTTCTTGGTTTCAGCTCCGCAACATTACTTGGCATGGCAGACAGATTTTTTCCTCTTTAATTCAATAACCTTATTATTATTATTCTTCATTTATTTCTCTACTTTCGGCCTATAGGGTGCCTCTTGTCGCTCCCTTTTATTCATTTTGTCTACTATTTCTTTTGTTTTCTTTATTATATCTACTTGTCATAACTTACCCGCAGCAGCTCTGCTTGCCATGGGCCTGTGATCAAAGCCTGGCAAACGGGGCATAGTCTGTGCACAAGTCGGACCAAAGTGAGTTGCAGTTGGACCGATCCCGACTCCCTTACTCAGAACACTTGGGCCTAATACCATAGGAGGCAGCCCAACCCAACATTGTAAAAAAGGCCCACAATAATGAGGAAGTGACCAGAACAATGTAAGACATAGCTAAGCAGATTCCTACCACCATCTTCTCCAGATGTGAAAGGTAACAAGTGTTGGAAAAGGAGGGGGGTTGGGCAGAAATGGATGGTGGAGATGCAAGGGAAGGGAGCTATACAAGGAAAGGAAAGAGCATTCAAAAGAGGATCGGAAAAAGAGAGAAAAGAAAAATAGTGATCAGAGAGAAAAAAGAGGAGAACAAACAGTTTGATTTTTTCTGTAAACTCAGTCTCCTCGAGAGCACTTGTGTAAAACTCAACACTCTTTGATTCCTAAATAATAATTGATTCTCCCTTATTGTTGTCCTCAAATAGAGCTCATTGTTGTTGATCTTTCCTACCTCTTACAAATTTATTGATTTGGGCCAAGTTTGAAGGAACCAACCCATTATTCTAAGTGGGCCTAGACTACAAACTTTTTGGTCCTTACAATTAGCGTCGTTCGTGAGAAACAACAAGCTGTGGAGGATCTGTCCTGAGTACTTATGGCTAACATTGGCCAGGATAGGGAGGAGTTGGTTGGCTCCTAGAGGGAGAACCCCTTCGTTAACTTGGAGCGTAGGAGAGACAAGCGACATACCCCAAGTGTTATGGTGGAGTCCCATCACAATAAACGTACTGAATGGAGTCGTTCCAAGTCCAAATTCCATGTTTCTTATGAATAGGAGACACTAGCATTGCAGCGGGAGGTTGATCGTTTGCGTAGGAAGTTGAGGCACAGGAGGCGTGATGAGAGGAGCCCATCTTCCCCATCAAGTGAGGGTTCAAGGGAGAGTCGTGATCGCTCATACCGGCGCAGGTCTAGAACTCCACCTAGCGAAACCTACTCAGCCTCCTCACGACTAGACAAGCTAGAGAAAAACAACAGCAGAAGTGACAAGGGGCCTCCTCATCACACCAGGGGAAATGATGCTATGAGTAAAGCCCTACAGCAGATCTCTAAGTCCCCTTTTGTCAAAGGATTAACAAGGCTAAACTCCCTCACCATTTCTCCCAGCCAACGTTCACCATATATAATGGGAGGACTGATCCCGTAGAGCATGTCAGCCACTTTAACCAGAAAATGACCATCCATGCTTGCAATAAGGCCCTTATGTGCAAGGTATTCCCCTCCAGCCTTAGGCCTGTCGCCATGCGTTGGTTTGATGCATTAAAGGAAGGGTCAATTGGGTCCTTTGAAAAGCTGATAAGGGCATTCGGCACTAGATTCATAACCTGCAGCAGAGTCCCCAGGCCAGTGGATTCTTTGCTGTCTATGGTCATGCGGGAAGGGGAGACCCTCAAGACCTACTCGAACCGATATTAGGAAATGTATAATAAGGTGGATGGAGATTTTTAGGACGTGGCAGTGAGGACCTTCAAGGTGGGCCTCTCGACCGAACATGACCTGAGGAAGTCATTTACCATGAAGTTTGCCTTAAACATGCGCCAACTCATGGATCGCATTGACAAGTACAAGAGGTTAAAAGAGAACCAGATGCAGGGAAAGGGGAAAGCTAAAGCATTCCTCGGAAAGAGGGATCCTCGGGGAGGAGGGTACCATAATGACCAGCCTCGAAGAGACTTTCCTATTCATATAGCATCCACAGGGGTTCAAATGGTCAATTCACTATTCAAGGAGCCAGTGTACCAGATACTGGAGAAAATAAAAAAACGAGCCATTTTTTAAGTGGCCTAACAGGATGGGTGGGGACCCATCTAAAAGAAGCCTAAGCCTCTATTGCCATTACCATCGAGACCGAGGGCACACCAGGGAGGACTGCAAGACTTTACGTGATCATTTCAATCAGTTGGCGAGAGCAGGGAAACTCAATTACTTCCTACATTAACCTGTAAAACAGGCCAAACACTCGAGGAATGCGATGCATGGAAACGACACTCCTTAGCCAGCATTGGGCACTATTAATGTGATCATGGCCAGGCCAGGGGTTGACATTATGCAAAGTTCCAGAGTCATGTCCATTGTGGGGGCTCTGACTTGGAGGCCAGAGATCAGACTTACAAAAGAGCAAGGGTGATGGTCCCCCCCAACCTGAGCTTTTCCGAAAAGGACAAGCAAGAAACCCTCCAACCGCATGACGATGCCCTAGTGGTCACTATAAGGATTAGGGGCTATGATGTCAGGAGGGTATTGGTTGACTAAGGAAGCAGGGCTAAGATAATGTACCCAGATTTATATCGGGGACTGAACTTAAAGCCCAAGGACCTAGACACATGTGATTCCCCACTGATGGGCTTCGATAGCAAAATGGTGGTCCCTTGAGGAATGATCAAACTCCCCATATAGGTCTGCGATGTGGTGGTCCAGGTTAACTTTATAGTGGTAGAGGCATTCTCCCCATACACTACAATCCTCAGCAGACCCTGGTTTCATGCCGTGGGAGCAGTACCCTCAACTTTGCATCTAAAGGTCAAGTACCGTACTCACGAGAGAGTAGAAAAGCTGATAGGTGATCAGGCCATAGCCAGGCAATGCCTAGTGTCAGCAGTTATGCAATAGTCATTAGGTCCTGCCGCGGTGAATGAAGATGCAATCCAATAGCAATCAAAGGGGTCTACAGATGGGCAGCAGGCTGGGACATCGGGAGAATCGTCTGAGGAGTTGGAAAAGGTGATAATAGGGCTGGATCCAGAGCAATATTTCCAAGTAGGCTCGTAGTTGCCACCTATGGAAAAAGTAGAATTGATGAACTTCCTAAACGCCAATATTGATGTTTTCACGTGGAATGCATATGATGTTCCAGGAATTGATCTCGAGCTGGCATACCACCGGTTAAATATGAATCCTGAAGCTGTGCCGCGCAGGCAACCTCCTTGGCAATCATCCAAAGATCACGCTGAGGCAGTCAGGATAGAGGTGAACAAGTTGAAACAAGCTGGGGCTATTAAGGAGATCTTCTACCCCGAGTGGCTGGCCAACATGGTAGTGGTGAAGAAGAAAAACAAGAAGTGGCGAGTGTGCATAGATTTTACAGACCTGAACAAAGCCTGTCCAAAAGACCCATTTCCTATTCCTAGAATTGACCAATTGGTAGACGCCACGGTGGGACATTCTCAGATGAGTTTTTTGGTTGCCTTCTAGGGCTACCATCAGATACCTCTATCACCGTCCGACCAGGAGAAGATGGCTTTTTGTGCCTTTAATGGAAACTATCATTATCATGTGATGCCCTTCAGCCTCAAGAATGCAGGATCCACCTATCAGAGAATGGTAGCACGAATGTTTGAAGGACAGATTGGACGGAACATGGAAGCATACATTGATGATATGGTGGTTGAGAGCAAGAAGGTAGAAGAACATCTAGCTAATTTAGGAGAAACTTTCTTAACATTGAGAAAATATAAACTACGCCTAAACGCATCCAAGGCTGGATGATGCTAAAGGAAGATGGGTGGATAAGCTGCCCCATGTGTTATGGACCTACCACACTACACCCTGAAGATCGACGGGGGAGACCCCATTTTTAATGACCTATGGCTCAAAAGCAGTAATCCCACTTGAATCCGAATTCCCCACTTTAAGAACGAATCGAAAACCACAATTCACTCCTACATAGCTTGGATCTAGTCGAGGAAAGACGAGAAGCAACAATGTTAAAGTTGGCTTACTACCAACAAAAGCTTAAGCAAACATATGATAAGGGAGTTAAAGCTAGACCCTTGGCCCCAGGAGACCTGGTCTTGAGAAAGGTGGTAGGGATGGCTAAGAACCCTGCTTGGGACAAGCTGAGTCCCAACTGGGAAGGCCCATATAGAATCACTTCCATTGCTGGCATTGGGTCCTACCACTTAGAAGATTTCGATGAAAATGTAATCCCTTGTCCATGGAATGTAAACAATCTATGGTGTTATTATTACTAATAATTTCCGTTGCTACTTGTCGGGGGCAAAAATGTTTCCTTTCCGACAAATGAGATTTATGTTGGGTTGGAGGGTCTAAACTAAAACTCGACGATGGGCTTGATGCATGGCCCAAAGGCTATCAGTGAAAATCCAAGGAATCCACTATATTTTATGCCTTGGGCCTAGATTGGGACTGACAAGAGTAACCCATAAACAATCCCTACAGCAGACACGTTAGCACGGTTAAAAAACATACTGTAAGAAATAACCCAGCAGTAAAGTGTTTTTGCAGAAAATAGCCCAGCGGTAAAATGTTTCTGTAGAAAACAGCCCAACAGTAAAGTATTTTTGCAGAAAACAGCCCAGCGGTAAAATGTTTCTGTAGAAAACAGCCAAGCAATAAAATGTCCCAATGATAAAGTAAGATAAAACGGTGTAAATCTCCAGCTATTAGCTATTTCACAGATTAAGGAAAATGTCTACATTTTCAGACTCATCATCAGTTATTTCTTTAGAAGAGTCTTCCAATACAATAACATGAGGGAAAAATGCTATAGTACCAATTACATCATAACCATCAATAGTAAATGAATAAGTAAATATCATGGGTTCCATTATGACAAATAATGAGAAAAGCTTAGTGTGGGATGAAGGGAGAGAGAGAAATCCCAGCTAGCACAACAAGATCATTATGGTGCCAAGACATGCTCATGAATATAGTGAGTAGTGAGGGATATTTCAAGTAGTATGAGTAGTGAGAGTCATTTGTAAGTAGTATAAGTAGTGAGTGGGAGTGTATAGTAAGACTACTGGGATTTTCTGCTTGGGGTAGCCGAGTGTTTATGAATAGAGCTATGAGATGGGGAACTTAGTTTCTAAGCTTGAAAAACTAAGAATTCAGTCTTTTTCAGAGCTTAGAGAATGCCCTTTTACAGAGAGGTTAAGGAAAAGTCTTGTTGTGTAGCTTTGTGTCCTCTGAAGCATTAATGGAGAATTCCATTTATAGTTAGGTTTTAGGAGGTAATTAGCAAATAATCTTTATTAAATCTTCCTCAATTTTTAGAAAATTTTTAGAGAATCGTTCTTAGGATTTTAGCTAAGAGTAGTAAGCTCAACTTTAGAACGTTCTTGCTGTTTTAGGTAATAACAGCTGAGATTCTGACTTAATATTGAATGCTGATTGGCCTTAACTAATGGGATTAGAGCATGCTTTAGGCTAATGATCTTGGTTGTGCTGCAACTAGAATCAGAGCTCCCTCGGGCAGATTGGACCATCCCAAGCCAGGTGTCAACCTTGGAGCCCTTGCTGGGAACTCTGTTGGGATCCCCTTAGTGCCCTCCAAACCACATTTCCCTAAGTTTCCCCATTTGGGATTCATGTGCTTGGTCCATGAACTAGAGAATACACATTTTTAGTATAAAAATGAGCTAATTTCATGTTATTTTAGGAGTTTCAGTGGTTTGATCATGGCTGCTCTTGATTTTTGACCAGCTAGGTTGGAGAAGAAAGAAGGGACAGCTGGCTGAAGCTTCCCAGCTTTCTGTCACATCAGTTTCAACTTTATGTCACATGAGAGATAATGGAATTTCAGCTTGTGAAGGAAGGGTTCAACCTTTGATGGACACGTGTCCTCTTCTGGTCTGATTGGACAAGTTGGGACTTGATGGAAAGGGGCTCCAGTTGTTCAGTTGTTGCTGAAATTTGGCTAGTTAGTTCACGTGACCTCCAGCTGCTAGGATTTGTGTGTGGACTTGCTTGACTCAGCTGGGTTTTGTAGTTAAGCTTCCTTGGGCTTGGTTATCCCTACAAAATGAATAGTTTTGCCATGGGTGATATTCATAAGCTTTTATAAATCTTGTAAGAGAGATATTTCTTGAAGGATGAACAATTATATTTCCCATGAGTGAGGGATTTAACAAGTGTCAAAATAATATTTGAATATAGTAAATATGTGCCAAAGTAGCATTTGGGCTTTATGAAATAGTTGCCAAAAGAATATTCGGGCTTTGCAAAATAAGTGCCAAATTAGTATTTGGGCTTTGAGCATAAAGCAATTGTTTTTGCCAAAATATTATTTTAGACTTTGTAAAATAGTTGCCAAAATAGATTCGGACTTTGTAAAATAAGTGCCAAATTAGTATTTGGGCTTTGAGCATAAAGTAATTGTTTTTGCCAAAATATTATTTTGGGCTTTGTAAAATAGTTGCCAAAATAGATTTGGGCTTTGTAAAATAAGTGCCAAATATTAATGTTTGGGCTTTACGAAAATAGATGCCAAATTAGCATTTGGGCTTTATAGGATTTTGTAAAAATATTGCCGTATTGTAGCGGGTTTTAGAGATGCCGTATCGTAGTGGGTTTTAAAGATGCCGCATCATAGTGGGTTTTGAAAATGGTGCCTTGTAGCAACGGGCTTTAGAGATGCTGCATCGTAGCAGACTTTAGAGGTGCCGTGTAGCAACAGGCTTTAGAGGTGCCAGATCGTATCGGTCTTTAGAGGTGCCGTGTATCAACGGGCTTTAGAGATGCCATGTAGTAACGGGTTTTAGAGATGCCGCATCATAACAGACTTTAGAGGTGCCAGATCGTACCGGACTTTAGAGGTGTCGTGTAGCAATGGGCTTTAGAGGTGCTGGATCATACTGGGCTTTAGAGGTGCAGTGTAGCAATGGGCTTTAGAGGTGCGGGCTTTAAAAGTGCCATGTAGCAATGGGTTTTGTAAAAGTTTTGTTGGGCTTTTGAGCTTTGCCCACAAGGTAAATGAGGTTGGGCTTTTTATAGAGATGGTATAATTTTGTGGCCCAATTTTGGTAGTAACATGGTGAGTATTTTTTTTTTTGGTGGGATGTAATGGGTAATATTTGTGAGAGGACCCAAGGTAATTTATAGGGCTTTATATAGGAAATATTTGTGGGAGCCCAATATCATGGAGAATATTCGAGTAATATGCGGGAAATATTTATGTAGGCTTAAAATAATATGTGGGCTCATGTGGGTATTTTTGTGAGTGGGCTAAAGAATTTAAGGCTCGAAAATTTGTACCTCAACACTACTCATGTCTTGACAGGTTAAATCTTGGTGTGAATGCATTGTTGTTAAACAGAACCTAGGCCTTGTCTGGCTCCTTAGGCCACAAGCCTAGGGTAAATTAACGTTATAAAACTTTTCCTAAGTATTAAACAGAACCTAGGCCTTGTCCAGCTTCTCAGGCCACAAGCCTAGGGTAAATTAGCATTACAAAATTTTTCCTAATTTAAACAAAACCTAGGCCTTATCCGGCTCCTCAAGCCATAAGCCTAGGATAAATTAACATTACAAAACTTTTCCTAAGTGTTAAACAGAACCTAGGCCTTGTCCGGCTCCTCAGGCCATAAGCCTAGGGTAAATTAACATTACAAAATTTTTCCTAAGTTTTAAACAGAACCTAGGCCTTGTCCGGCTCCTTAGGCCATAAGCCTAGGGTAAATTAGCATTACAAAAATTTTTCTAAGTGTTAAACAGAACCTAGGCCTTGTCTGGCTCCTCGGGCCATAAGCCTAGGGTAAATTAGCATTACAAAATTTTTCCTAAGTGTTAAACAGAACCTAGGCCTTATCCGGCTCCTCGGGTCACAAGCCTAGGGTAATTTGACATGGGCAACTTTCTTTGAATGGACTGGGCAATAAGCGTCAAAGGCATTTTCTTGGGCCTCTAAAATAGGGCCAACAAATTTGCCTGAGTTTGGATCCAATTTTAAACGAGTACTAATTGCCAATTTTATTGAAATCCCTAAAGGAAACCGACATGTTATGCAAAGGAGCTTGTGCAAAGTAAACATTAAAAAAACGTACAAAAAAAAAGAAAAAAAAAAAAAAAAAAAGAGAGAACAAATAGATAGAAACATTCAGCTTTAAACTTTTTCATTCAAAAGCAAAGGAGTGTAGTACACAACAAAGGCAATAGGGGGCACTAACTACACAGCCCGTCACAAAATTTACCTAAGGATATCCTATCCTAAAAACTAAACTAAGTCGTCATTTCCTGCTCCTAGGATCCCTTCTTCTCATGCTCTTTTTCTTTCTTCTTTTTCTTCAAAGGAGCCCCCTCGGGCACATCCTCCTTGACCTCCATGACCAAAGCATCCACCGGAGGTGAAAGCCCCTTTTTCTTTTCTTTGCCTTTGGCCGAGGTGGAAGAGGGAATGTCACTCGGCTGAGCAGAGGAAGATTAGGGGGCGGAGCTGGTGTCTACTAGAAGCAGGGAAGAGGTGGGGGCCAAGCGTAAGGCAGGTAGGTAGTACACCTTGTCGGGAGCCCGAAGCTTTGACTTAACGTCAACCCTTGCCGCAGACATAGCTTGGCCCCACACCTCCAAGCAGAAGGCACGGGAGACATCCCTAAGCTGGGTGGTTAAGCTCTCTGCGCCTTAGTCATCCCAGCATCATAGGCCACTAGCTCGGCTTTAGCTTTTTCCTTCTCCTTTGTCTCCAACTGTTTATTCGCCTGCTTCAACTCTACGATGGTCAGAGCCAACTTGTTCTCCACCCTTTTTTGGGCTTCCAGGGCCTCAGCAGCTTGCTTTTCATAGCCCGAGAGGGCAAACTAGTATTCTTGCGAGCCTTCTCCACCTCGGCTAGCTAAGCAATGGTATCCTTTAACTTTTTGTCAGCATCCGAGTGGGCCCTCTCGGCTGCCTCTTGCTTGGCCTTAGCATCCCTCGCCATATCCAAAGTGTGGTCCACCCACTCCTCAGCCATAAAGGCGGCTTAGGCAAATTGCACGGATGACAAATACGTAAGTGCTTATACCTTGCGCATGGAGTAACATCATAAGGTCAAGGGTGAATGTTTACATACCTTGGCAAGATCTTGCTTTAGGGGGCTATTGTGGGTACCCAAAGACCGAGAATGAAGCTGAAGGGTCGCGTTATTGGCCCGAGGACCGAGGATAAAGCTGAAGGGTTGCGATAATGACGTGGAGATGCTGTAAGTCACGGACCAAATGGAAGAAGCCGCCTAAGGAGGGGAAGAAATGAATCATGGTACTCTAAGGCATTCTGAGGAGAAGTAAGGATTTAAAGAGAGTGGAAGACAATGGGCAGTAGGGAGCTTTAGGCCTGGTGTAGCCTGTTGCATCCGCATTAATTGGAAAACGCCAACTTTATCAGCAGCATTAATGAGGAAGTGACCTGAATAGTGTAAGACACAGCTAAGCTAATTCCTACCACCATTTTTTCCAAATGTGAAAGGTAACAAATGTCGGAAAAGAAGGGGGGTTAGGCAAAAATGGATGGTGGAGATGCAAGGGAAGGGAGCTATATAAGGAAAGGAAAGAGCATTGAAAAGAGGATCTGAAAAAAAGAGAAAAGAAAAATAGTGATCAGAGAGAAAGAAGAGGAGAACGAACAATTTGATTTTTTTCTGTAAACCCAGTCTCCTCAGGAGCACTTTTGTAGAACTCAACACTCTTTGATTCTTGAATAATAATTGATTCTCCCTTATTGTTGTCCTCGGACAGGGCTCGTTGTTGTTGATCTTTCCCACCTCTTACAAATTTATTGATTTGGGCAAGTTTGAAGGAACCAACCCATTACTCTAAATGGGCCTGGACTACAAACTTTTTGGTCTTTACAATTCCAATTTTGCACATCATCAACGTATTTAATCGAAATTAAAATAGTGCTAGTCAATTTTTTTTTTTCAGAAGATAATTGGACCACATTTTAGGTGAGGGTTTTCCTACTTGTCTAAACTCTTTTTACAATTTGTTTTTCCTCTTTTCCTTTTTAATTTTTGTTTTAAATTCAACTATTTTATTTACACAGGTCAAAAGCTCCCTTATAGCGTACTCCTCAAAATGTTATCCATGGCAACAAATAGAACCAGTTGTAACATGCAAAATTGTTTAAAACAATTAGCTTGGGATTTGCATTCTAATGTATCTAGTTGTAGACCCATACAATGCATGAGCATATATAATTATTTTGAAATGTAGTATAATGTATTATTTATTCTCTAAATTTTATAGTAGATAATTTGTCCTCCCAAAATATTAAACAATTTCTAAAAGTAATTTTTATCTATCTATTTTTACATATATATAATTTTATCATTTTAATTGATATTATTCTTTCTCGAAGTGGTCTATATTCTTCTAACTATTTTATTATGCATTATATTTTCCTAATTTCTTTTGGTATAACTAAATTTTTTAAGTTTCAAATTTATTATTCAAATTTCCCATTCTCTTAAGGAGATTATCATCATAATAAAAACTTATCATATAATTAAACTTGATATTACTCAAATACTCCATAGTACTCTCAACCCAAACTTGTGTTTTTCACAATCTTAAGTACACTGAAGTGGACCAAAATAACTGATTGGATCGAATTGGACAGAATTGGACTGAAGTGGATTGAATTTCAAACCATAGTTAGTGAACACAACTCAAAAAATTAATAATAATTATAATAATAAAATGATGTAAAACTATAATATGTGATAAGTAATTATTTTAATGTGATAGAAGTGGTTTGTTGTTGAAATAACATCAATCAGATTTGTTATCACATTAATATTTGTAACTAAATTATTATGCATGTGTCTGTGATTCTATGTGGTTGTTGAAGGTTTTATTCAAGTTGAATTTGGTACCATATAGAGAAAGTTGGTACATCACAAAAAGAAATATATATATACACACACATATATACATATATCAGGAAAACCATTTGCAAGTAACATTTTCTACAAAAAGAAAAAGAAAGGGGAAAAAAACCCTTTCTTAAGAGCTTTATTATCTCTATTTCTTGCAGTTAATGAAAATGACATATGGTTTTCTAAGAGCCTGCTTGGCATCAACTTCAGCTTTTAACTTTTAACTTTTAGTTTTTAGTTTTTATGTATAGCTTTTTAAAACCTCAATTTTTCCAGCGTTTTCTCACTTTTTCAAGGTACAAATATATTTTAGCACACTTTCAGTAAAAAAAATTCAGCAAAAAAATTAGATAATTTGTTCCCAAATGGACACTAAGTAGGAGTGGAATTAAACCCTTCAACTTGGCCTTGAAAACCATATTAGAATACAAATATGAATAAAGTGGTAAAAATAGATTTTTTTGGTGAATATAAACTATAAATAAATAAATGGTGTCTCCGTCTAAGGTTTTTGTATTAAATGTATCTTCTATTATAAGTTACATATAGGTTCAAGAATGTGTAAAGTCATAGTAGTGAAAAAGTGATAGTCCTATCATAATTGATAAGTTATAATTAGTTTCGAGAATGAGTAAAAGCATAATACATTATTGCATACATTAATATTTATATACTTTTTTTTTTTTGAAGAAATGATGGATAAAAAATGATGATATGACTACTAATGTAGCTCAACAGAATCGTAGTAACAAAAAATATTATACTTCAACTTTTAGATACTATATAGATTATTTATAGAAGAAGTGTTAACAAAATATTTGAAAATAAAAATGTCATTAATTATTCATAAGAACATGTAATGACTAATGGTTTGTGTGGAATTTCTAAGGTTTTGGAATTGGTAAAGTATAAGTTTACAAAATGTGCACAAGAGTTTAAATAAAAGAGAAAGTTCAAATTTCGAAATAAGTGTAACCGGCCCACTTATAGTATGGGGTGTTGCTAAGTAACATATTAGAGCACTCATACTAAAGATGCTTGTGGGGCCCAAATGATTTATGGGCCAGGCCCATCTACCCGGGGAGAATCCGAAGGCCCAAGCCGAGGAGGGCTATGGCCCAAGCTCGACAAAATAGCCTTTGGATACCGCCGAGGACAGCTCAGTCCTCGGCAGACCCAAAGTCCCCCCTGAAAGAAGGGTAAAAACGGTATAGGACTGAAACTAGGAAGAAAGATCTAAAATATCCAGGGAAAGCTGCCCTTACTGCCATTCAATGCTCTGAACCTGATAGAGCCGCATTCTTTGGCTTTTACAACCACCCCCAACGATTTTGAATATGGGCTGATGGGACAAGTATCAATCTTGGAAAGGTTGACCCTATACGTGGACGAAGGACAATGAACGCAGGCAAATATAAAAGGAAAAACAAGTAACCTAAAGAAGGGGTTGGGAAAAATGGCTAAAAACCAGAGCCTCCCAGCCCACCTCCAGGAGAAAGACTCCAGGGGTGAAGGAAAACTTAAACTTGTACGAACACCGCGAAAAACCCACTGCCTGTCAACCTGGGCCTAGCCTTCCAAACCCACGCTCTACAAATGATATTGTTAGGGGCCTTTTTACGTGCGAACCCGACACTGTTACGGTCCGCCACGAATCGCGTCCTTACAATGCTAAAATGACTTAAAACTTATTTTAGCAATTAAAATACAAAAAAAAAAAAAAAAACAAGCTACATCAAGGTTATTAAATTAAAAAAATTTAGCAACCAAGCTGCAATAAAGTGTCATCTTTGACACTCTATTGTAGCTCCAAAGCTATAAAAAAAAAGTATAATATTTCATTATCTCTCCTCTTTATTTTATTGTGGTTGTATATTGTGTTGAGAATATTATTTTATTGTATTGTTTATATTATTTTAATGTGTTGAATGCTAAAGTAAAACATTTGATATTGGATGTATTATAAAGTAGGATGTTAAAATAGATAAAGTAGTATTTTGAGTTGCTAAAAACTATATTTTTAGCAACATTGCTATAAATAATTACTAGTATGTTAGTATGGGAAAATCACAATTTTACACGAGTGTGTGCAAAAGGGGGCATATGATAAATTCATCAAAAAAAAAGGAGGGGGGGGGGGAGGGGATATGATAATCATTATTCTATTAGCAATTTTTTTTTTTTTTTTTTTTGAGAAATAGTTATTCTATTAGCATTAGGTAAGAGTAGAAGGAAACAATTTTCAATGATTTTGGACTCTCTATGATGGGACAAAGCAGATTATGACATTGATGTCGCAATGTGTGGTGTTGTAAGAGTGAAGGTGGTTTTGAATAATGACATGGGCTTTGGAGTTTGTAATTAGTAGTTTGTACAACGTGCACATGGAGTGAGAGTGAATGCGATAGGTAATCAGCACTTGTTTCACACTAATCGTGTGCTACATCTTGTAACTAAAATATATTGTTGGTCCTTCAAGTTTGAAATTATTTTTTATTTTGATTAATTATATTTTAGTTCTTTAATATTTAATTTAATTTTTATATTAATAATAGTGTTCATTTTTATTAGTAATTTGACCGTTAAGTACTCTTTATGATTAATTATTGTGGAGCCCTTTTTAGGACAGTTCTCTTGGCCCAAATCCAATATGAAGTTCCTGGGTCATTGAAAGGGGGAGATTGGAGTAAATACTAGTGTTGGATGGGTGAACTGGGCTCAGCTCACACAATCTTTTTGGGCCGTTATACGGATCTGTACGCAAGTCAAAAGAACTCTACGACAAACAAATATATAGACTAAATATATAAGCAAGTACACAACATATGAATAAGAAAATAAAATAAACAGTAACGTAGACAAGTGCAAAGTACTTCAAGGGGCTTTATTGACTAAGTCAAGCATTGGAATACATTTAGTTCCATATTGTAAGGGTGCTCCACAAAGCCCAATAAGCCTCCAAGTTCACAGACTTAATTAATCCCCTTTGGGTTTACAAGATTTGTGAAATTTGAGCCGTTGGATCTAAGTGGCTCCCTAAATATTACTGAAGGACCTCTTAACAATGCTTTTATTTGCTCAATGAACTCAAGTTAAATCCTAAAGCTCCCTTTTGAATATTCTAAGTCTATACTGTTTGTATACTCTCTTCTTCTTTTATGCCTCTTGGCTTGTCTTCATGGCTTCCTTCCTTCCTTTTATACTGATCTTGGGAAACTTGGAGTTACTATTTTCTCCCTCTATTTCCTTGGTAATGGAGTTGATCTCTTTTATCTAAAGCTTTGGTGACTTTTCATTTCCTCATTATCTCTTATTTCAACCTCCTAGGAACCCATGTCTAAAAGTGTCAGGGCTGACTTTCCACTCATAAAAGGCATCTCTTTGGGCAAGTCAGCTCCTCCTCTGGAGTTAACAAGGCAAAACCTTCTCCTAAGAGCAACCACACCAGCTCTTTTATAAATGTGTAAAATACACATTTTGACCATTTTTACACATTTTGAAGTAAAAAATACACTATATCAGTCCATTTAAAATCGTGTAAACTCATCTAAAATTTTCAACGAGCTACAGTACCCGTGTAAATTTACACAGGCATTGTATCCCGTTTATCCCTTAAAATAATATTATCTGTACAGTATAATAAAAACCTCATTTTCGCTCTTTTTTTTCTCTCTCCTCTCACTAAGCACACCAACGCCTCTCTCAGGTCTCAGTTCCCTCTCCCTCTTGAGTTCTTCCTCTCATATTACAGTCCGAATTCTTTTGCTCATTCTCATCACCACGGGAAATAATAATGTGATCGGTTTGGGAGTTTTGTAGTTCCGTGAGGAGGGTGGATCAATTGACAGACAGAATCTTCTCTATTAACAGACTTTGGGGCTGATTTCTCTAAAAAAGGTATGGGTTTTTCTCATTGAGATTTTAGGGTTTTTTGGTGGGAGCGGTTCACCTCCAGTTTTTATTTCTCCTGTTTCCTTCCGTTTTTAAACAGATGAATGACATTTGGCATACCAACCATCCAAAGGTTAAAAAAAAACCCACGTCTCTCTCAATTTGTGCGTTGCTTTCCCTTTTCTTTTTCTATCTCTTTCTACAGCTACCCATCCTTCTAATGGAGCTTTCTGGGCTATCACACACCTCAATCTCCCTTCTCTCATTTTCCCTTTCTCTTTCTCTTGTTTCTCTCTCTCTCTCAAAAATCTTTGTTCAGATTTTTTATTTATGCTCCGTTGAAGATTTAAAGATTGAAGGGGTTTTCAAAATTCACAAATCTCTCAATTCCTCAAGTTGAACATCATTTTAAAACTAGAGAAATAAACACAACAAGAAGAGTGAAAATCATTCGATTTTCACCATCTGAAAAGCAAAAAAAGAAAAGAAAAAACACATGCACATCTGAAAATTTTCAACGATGATAGATACCGACAGAGAGGGGAATACGAAATCTGAAAAATTTTGTGGGTAAGCTTTTAATGAAAAGCATCTGAGATTTGAAACCTCAATGACGAAAAAGCTCACTGATTTCGAACTTGATTTGAAAATCGAAAATGGAAAACAATTGATTTTCTTGCAAGCACACGATAGGGTCATCAATGGTGAGATTTAACTCTTCACAGATGGTTTGGGACTTTAGTTTGAATTATATGGTCGGATTTGGGCTTTCCATTTATGCTCTACATTTTCAGTTTGGCGTTGTGATGCTGCATAGTTGCAGAGTGGGTGTGGTGATGCTGCACAATTGCATAGTGAGAGGAGAGCCAAAGAGAAAAGGAAAAGGCAGGTAAGTCACTGTTGTATTTTTCCAAGTTGGCTTCTTTTTTTTAATCGTTGGATCAGTTTGCTTCCAGGTGTCATTCATCTATCTAAAAACGGGAGGAAACAGGGGAAATAAAAACTGGAGGTGAGCCGCTCCCTTTTTTGGTTTCAATCAAGATTCTTAGGAGTTTCTCTAAACTAATTTTTTTGGGGTTTCTTGTTTCAAATTTTTTTTGGTTTGGGGTTTTTTTTAGGGATTCTTCGGAGCACACCCGAAGTTATTTTTGGAATTTATTAGCATTTCAGGTTTTGTGTGTATTTATATTTGATTATTTTAGAGTTCAGGTAAGGATTAAATTTTATGTCTTTTGATTTGGATTAGTTTCCCCCTGTGTAGGGAATGTTTGAAGAATTTGGAGTTTTCTAAATTGTATTAAATTTCTATTTCTCCCCTGTTTTCGGATTGATTGAACAGGGTATATACTTAGTTATAAACTACTTAGTTATATACTTAGTTTTCAGACTGTTTTCCCTGTGCTGATTTGGTGGAGTCTCTTATTACTTAGTTATAAACTACTTCAACTTGATGTTAAAGGTTTTACATTGATTTTGGGTTGAATACTTACCTGGGGACATTATCCCCCTTGCTCTGTTTGATGTTCATAGTTTTTTTTATGTTTTAATAAGAAAACTATATAAATTATTGTCGCGATAAATTATTGTAAAATTCTCAACGATATAAATTTATTATGTTCGGTTACTTAATTTTTCAAGTAACTTATTCCTCAAAAAGATGCTCAAATTATTTTGTTTCTTGCAGCTTGATCTAAAAACTTTATCCGTTACAATCCGTTTCTTACAGGCCAAATCTCCTGAGCATCGGGCAGTTGTGGACTTGGACACCCACTACTCAGAGGTAAAAGATGCTCTCAGTTCTGTCTAGAGTTTTGCTATTTATGTATTTGGATGTTCAACTGGTGAAAAAATCTGTTTTATTTGAACATTTAGTGGAAGATAATCTTGATATTCGTTTTACAATTTCTTTGGGATATACTTGAGAAACATATACTGTTTGTTGGCCATGAAAGAATTGCCTAGTATGTCTCTGCCTGTGGAGCAATTTTAATCTAGGACTAATCTTTAATTTTTTTTTTTTATTCTAGGACTAATCTTATAGGTTGCAAATAGTATAGCTAACTGCTTGTCTTTCTATCTCTCTTTTGCAAGCCAAATTTGATAAAATCAGAGTCTTTTTTTAGTTCTTCATAGAATAATTTGTTGGAAATCTATTTAAATTTTGGTTTATTTTTTTAATTCTGTTGAATACTTATTATTTCTGAGGTTGAATTCCATGTGGGTTTTATCTTGTGTTTGAGGTTTGAGGTTTGATTTTCAGAGGTTTGAGGTTTGAGGTTTGAGGTTGAATACTTATTATTTCTGTGGTTGAATTCCATGCTCTCAATTCTGTTGCTTTAAGGTTTGATTTTCTTGTGTTTGTACATGAATTGGTCAATGAATTAGACCATAAGGGTGCTTGGTTGTGATTGTGGAATTTGATTAACTCTGTGCAGTTAAATGAATTTTGGTTGTTGTATTGGCTGTGAGTTTCCTTGATTATATGTTAATATAAGTACAAATGCATATGAGTTTTACTTGAGAGTTGAGAGTTTTGTTGATAATGTTAGTGTTTTAGACATGGATGGATCATGTGTCAATGGGGACGGTTGGTGTTCTTTGATCAAATTCTTGTGTTCATCTTCTTAGTTCGTGAGGTTTCTTTTAGTTTCTGAAGGATGGAGAAGCTCTATTATAGATCCCATACTGTTTACCTTTGTGTTTTCAGCGAGTTATACTCTTAAATTTATGTTAAACAATGTCTTTTTCTTTTTTGTTTTCAATTTTGTTGCTTATTAGTGTTGCTTCTGAATTACTTTGGTGTTTGTTAGGTGATGGACTCACAAAATCAAAATCCCTTCTTCCTTGACATTTTACAAGACAATGAACAAGGTTTTGAGTCTTTTGACAGTAGTAATTTGATGTCCACTCCGCATTCAGATGTCAATGTCCATCAATCTCCACCTAAGTTGAAATGGGACAATCTATACCCCCCATTGCAAAAAAATCAACTACTAAGAGAGGTCAACAGGGAATCAACTTCATCGTAGATGAAGACATTAAGCTAGTGTCGGTGTGGCTCAATGTTAGCTTAGATGCCGTGACATCGACGGACCAAAAACACACAACATTTTAGGAAAGAATTTGGTCCACCTTCCACAATGACAAGAAATTTAACCACACCAAGGATTCTTTAAATAGTCGGTGGTCAACAATTCAAAGGAAGACCAACAAGTTTTGTGGATGCTTGGCCCAAATTGAGAACCGGAATGAAAGTGATAAAACTGAGCATGACAAGGTATTTCAACTCAACATCTAATATGTATTGTACATCAAAATACTTTTCATTTTATGATTCTCATTATTTTCAATTTTTTACTTTTGTAGATTGAAGATGCAAAAGCTATGTATCAAATTAATTGCAAAAATGCATTTCAATTGGAACATTATTGGAGAATTTTGAGGAATGAAGCTAAGTGGTTGATTCTAAAAGATAGTTTGAAGGCCCACACAAGACAACCAGCCACACAACCAGCCACACAATCTTGTCATACTTTTGCAAGCTCAATAAATCTAGATGAAGATAATGATGAGATGAACTCCGGAAAAACCTTGGAGAGACCCATAGGCAAGAAGGCCGAAAAGGAGAAATTAAAGAAAAGAAAAAATTGTGATGACGTGGTCTCAACACTTTCCTCCCAATTGGACGAAATCAAGGAAGAAAAGAGAAGAATGCATGAGGAGAAAAAGGAAAGTATGCGCATTGCCTTAGAAGAATGAAGAGAGGCAATGCGCATTGCATCTGAAGATCGAAGAGAGTTGATTTGTATCAAGGAAGAGAAGAATGAAGTAGAAAAGAGGAAAATGGAAGATGAACTTATGATGAAAGATACAAGAACCATAGATCCTGAGCAAAAAGAATATATTCGTCTACATCGTTTGGAAATCTTGGAGAGGTTAAGGTCTAAATATACATCATAATGGAATATTATTATTGACAATATTTAATCAAGTAATTTTTTGTATAGTGCAAAGATACTAGCACATAGTTGACATAGATGATTTGATGTTAGACATCTCTTTTGTAATATTTACTTGTGCAAGGAACATGATTATTCAATCTCTAATCATGTTAGATATATTTTTGTAGTCTTCACTTGTGCAAGGAAATAGATGCAATGTTGTAAATTTTGTATTGTGCACGAACAATAGCACTTGATTTCATTCTGTTTTGGGTGAAGCAATGTCTCTGTTGAAGGTGGTTGTACTTGCTGATTTTATTGGTTGTAAATGTTATTTGAATGTAAATATGCTATTTTATTGATTGCTGATTTTATTAGTTGTATATGCTATTTTTCTGCACTTTCTCAACAGGTGGCTGTACTTGTATTGTGTCATTTTTCTGCATAATGTTATTTTTCTGCATAATGTTATTTTTCTGCATAATTATTTTTCTGCATAGTGTTATTTTTCTACACTTTCTCAACAGGTGGCTATACTTGCATAGTGTTAGTTTTCTGCATAATTATTTTTTTGCACTTTCTCAACAGGTGGCTGTACAATGTTATTTTTCTGCATAGTGTTATTTATCTGCACTTTCTCAACAGGTGGTTGTACTTGCATAGTGTTATTTTTCTGCATAATGTTATTTTTCTGCACTTTCTTAACAGGTGGCTATACTTGCATTGTGTTATTTTTCTACATAATGTTATTTTTTTTGCATAATTATTTTTCTGCACATTGTTATTTTTCTGCACTTTCTCAACAGGTGGCTGTACTTGCATAGTGTTACTTTTCTGCATAATTATTTTTCTGCATTTTCTCAACAGGTGGTTGTACTTGCATAGTGTTATTTTTCTGCATAATGTTATTTTTCTGAATTCTGCAGACATGATTTTTTGCATAGTTCTGCATTATTTTTCTGCTGTTAGCAGGGGGTTAAATACCCCTGTTTGAGATAAAGAAAGAAGAATTATTGTTCTGCATAGTTCTACATTATTGTTCTGCTGTGTTTTAAATTATTGAATAACTCTAAATTATGAATGGACTTTTACCAAATGAATTATTAGGTATAGAATGTCAATGTATGGTAGAAAAGGTGTTTGCTTTAGGCTACATATACTGATTTACTAAGCAAATAAGCTTTGTTGAATAGCTACAGTTGTGTTAAAAAAGACCAATGATCAGGATAGTATCTAGTGTAAGTTTACAACTAAACTTGAGTTGATAAACTTACCTAAGGGTTTGTCAACTTATATACGGCTTTTTGTTGTCTCAATTTTTTGGAAACTTAGTAATATTAAACTTAGAAAATTTTAAATTCCAACGAAGGTTCACATTAAATAAAAGTAGTAATGCTTAGAAATTTAGAATTACAAATTCCTACGACTGGCCTTGTAGTTGCCATAGATGCTCAACGAGATCTGCTTGAAGTTAAGAATGAATTCCTCTATCTCTAATGGAATTATGACATTCAATGAACTGCATAAGGTTATAAGTGGGATTATGTGACACCGGTTCAGGTCCATTATCGTTGATTTGATCATAATCAAGGTCATTTGCTCCAAGGTAAGTATGTAGCTCATCTTCAACAATCATATTATGCAATATTATACATGCCATCATAATGTCCTTAAGCATTTCAAGGTGGAAAAAATGTGCAGGCCCACGCACAATTGCAAATCGCACTTGAAGTACTCCATATGCATGTTCGACATCCTTCCTGACCGCCTCTTGTGCGGAAGCAAAATGTTGTCTTTTACGGTCTTGTGGCGCTGGAATTGTTTTGACAAATGTTGCCCATGATGGATATATACCATCTGTAAGATAGTACCTCATCGAATAGTTATTACCATTTATCGAGTAATTAACCGGAGGAGCACACCCTTCAGCAAGCTCAGAAAATACAGAAGACCGCTCTAGGACATTGATGTCATTGTGAGATCCCGGTAACCCAAAAAATGCATGCCAAATCCAAAGGTCATAAGACGCCACGATTTCCAAAATTATCGTTGGATCACGTGTATGACCAATATATTGACCTTTCCACTTGGACAATTCTTCCATTTCCAATGCATGCAGTCGATACTTCCTAGCATTCCTGGAAATCCACAATGTTGGCCAACCGCTAACAACCTTGCAATGTCATTGTTGTTTGGTGACCTCAAGTACTCTTCAGAAAAGATTGAAACTACCACTTTAACAAATTTTTTTAAGCTTTTTATTGCAATGGTTTCTCCAATCCTTATGTATTCATCCATGAAACCACCCGACACTCCATAAGCAAGCATTCTAATTGCAGCGGTCATCTTTTGAAGGGAAGACAACCCAAGTGTGTTAGCCGCATTTCTTTTTTGAACAAAGTATGGTTTAGTAGCTTCAACTCTTGAATGGATACATAGAAAAAAAGAACGACTCATTCGAAACCTCATTCGAAATACATTAGGAGGATACACTGGTGTTTCAGCAAAATAATCATGGAAAAGCCTATCATGACCTTGCAAAGGATTACGCTAGATAAACCTGCGAGGTTGAACTGAACGACGACATGATGTTGATGCTCCTTCATTCTTTAATTCTTCTATGGCAATAGCTAGAGTAAGTTCCATCTCATCATTATCAGAAGATGAGTCAAATGGAGGCTCATCATTTGGAAAAATAAAATCAATGTCATAATGGAAATCCATTAAGAGAGAACAAAAACCGAATGAAATAGATAATTTTGTAGAAGTGGATGGAAATTAGAGAGAAAATGGTCATATTTATAGAGCAAGAATGTGACTTGAGTTTGAATTTCAAAAATTTGACCTTTAGGTTTGAATTTACCATTGGGTTTAAAGTTAAAAAATATGACCTTTAGGTTTGAGTTTATCATTGGGTTTAAAGTTAAAAAAAAAATATGATCTTTAGGTTTGAATTTACCATTGGGTTTAAAGTTAAAAAAAAATATGACATTTAGGTTTGAATTTACCATTGGGTTTAAAGTTAAAAAAAAATATGACCTTTAGGTTTGAATTTATCATTGGGTTTAAAGTTAAAAAAAATATGATCTTTAGGTTTGAATTTACCATTGGGTTTAAAGTTAAAAAAATATGATCTTTAGGTTTGAATTTACCATTGGGTTTAAAGTTAAAAAATATGACCTTTAGTTTTGAATTTACCATTGGGTTTAAAGTTAGGTTTGAATTTACCGTTTGAATTTCAAAATTATGACTGGTGGATATAACAATAAAAATTATGACCGTTAGGTAAAAAAAAAAAATATGACCGTTGATCGGAGACATCTATTCGACAGCATCAATTCGGTCACCGATTCTAGCAATACGGTGGTCGGAGACATCGATTCGGCGGCGGTCGTCGGAGACATCGATTCGGTGGCGGTTGTCAGAGCCACTATTACAACAATCGGCCCACCGGTGATGGCAATACAATGGTCGGGGACACCAATCCGGTGGGCCATCGGACCTCCACCACAAGCGGCTCCATTAGCCGAGCCACCGGTGTTGGTAGTTTACTTAAAATAAAAGTTTAAATTAAAAAAAGTATAACCATTAGGGAAAATAATAACAAATTGATGAATAATGAATATTTTATTGAAAAGTCTTGTAAAATAGATAGACTGATGTGGGTGTTTTGTAAAAATAATGGTGTAAAATAGAAAAAGTAGGTTTTTTGTGTAAAATAGACAAAATCTTTTCCATAAGCTGATGTGATTGCTCTAAGGCTTAAATATGGACATTTCAAAGCTTCTATGGTCTTGATGTTGACTCTTCCTTATTAGACTAATCTCGAGTCATCTGCGCCATTTTTGGGGCTTCCCATCGTATCATTTCTTGTACTTTCTTCTTCTTCTTTATGTCTTGTAATGCCCTTTTTGTTGGGCCTTTTGATTCTTCCAGGGCCCAAATCCCTCTTCAACTCCATGGACTAGGTCTCCCTTCTCTAAGGCCCACGTCCTTCTTTATCTCCATAGGCTAGTCCTTCTCAGTGGCGGCGCCACATTATGGTCAGGGTGTTCCCAGGAACACCCTGACTTGAAAAAAAAAAAAATTATTATTTGTTTACCCTTAAAAAAAAAAATAGGAACACCCTCAACCAAAAAAAAAAAAGAACACCCTCAAAAAAAATAATAATAAGAACACCCTCAAATTATAAAATAAAATAAAATAAAAAGCCCAAAAAAATTTCAACTAAAATCTGAAAAAAAAAAAAAAATTGTAACAAAGCAAAACAACGGACGGCCAGCCCAACATCAAGCCCACGGCAAGCCCAACAGAGCCCAACAGATTACAGAGAAGCAAACCCGCCCAACAGATTACAGAGCCAACAGATTACAGAGAAGCAAACCCACGGATTTTTAAAAAAAAAAATAAAAAAAATAAAAACCCCAAAACCCCAATACAGAGCAGATCACTAAATCAAAAACCTCAAATCAGTAAATCAGTACATCGGAAATCACTAAAGCTAAAGCAAACCTAAAAACAGAGCAACAGAGCAAGTGAGCAACGCCTCCCCTCAGAAGTCAGATTGGTCCAGTCGCACTGTCGCAGTCCAAACTCCAGCACATCGTCGCCCGACTCGACTCGCCCCTCATCGGAGATCGGTCCAGTCGTAGTCCAGAGCACATCGTCGCTCATCGGAGATCGCTCGCACATCGCGTCGCACATCGTCGCACATCGCTCGACAGTCACTGCGCTGCCTCAGCCTCAGCCTTCACTCTTCTGGCCTCCGTGCTCGGCTGCTCCGGTGCTCCCTCAAGGTATTTCTCTCACTTTTTCTCTCCGACACTCACACTCTCTCTCTCTCTCTTTGAAATCTGAAATGAAATGAAGCTGTGTCTCAAAGTGCCTCTCTCTCTCTCTCTCTCTCTCTATTCTTTAAGAGTAACTTTAAGTCTTTATCTGAGTGATTGGCTGAAGCAGTGAAACTTTTAAGTTTATTAATATTTTGCCTATTTTTTGATTTTTTTAATTTGGTTTTATCTTATGATTCTTATCTGTTGGTTGGTGTGTGTTGGTGTTGGTAAGTTGGTTAAATATTGTCTTTTAATGTAATATTATTGTGATTTGTGATTGTGAAATTTTTTGATTGGTAGCTAGCTCATTATTCTAATAATTAATAATTTAATTAATCAATACATTATAAAAGACAAACAAATTAAATTATGTTAGACTAAATAATAATTAATAATTTTATAATTAATGAAACAATAATATAATAAATTATAGTTTATAAAAGACAAACAAATTAATAAAACAACTAAACAACAACAATTAATAATTTTATTAATATTTCAAACGAATTTATAGTTTATTGTAAGCAACCTTTGTTCATTTATTTTCTTTTCATTTTTTTTTCCTTTTGAGGTTTTTGGATGTACAAAATGCAAATTTGTTTTGATTTTAAGAACATTTTTTTTTTTTTTAAGCACAAACTTCATACCGGCCAAATTTTGAATTTCGGCCGGTATTTACCGAAACTTCCCAAAACACTCGAAATAGACTGAAATGACCCGAAATTTTTTCAAAGTAAAATAGGAATACCCTGGATAAAATTCCTGGAGTCGCCACTGGTCCTTCTTGTTGCACATTTTGGACCTCAACAATTATTTTATGAAATACCAAGTTTGTATTTATTTATTTATTTTTTTACAATTGATATGAAGTACTAGCTCTAAAATGCAATGGTATGCAAGGATTTTTTTTTTTTTTTTTTTAATCTTTGAATAACAGCCCACCTCGACAAATGCTAAACAAGGGAGCACTAAAGCTTGTTAAATATGCATATTGTATTGATACTTAAAAGGTCTGGAAAGGGGAAACCCCAAGAATGATCTCACACCTAAGTAATGAGAATTTTCTCTCTCTGTGAATAATAACTCACCTTAACAGAAGTTAACAAGGGAGCAATTGGAGCTTGCTAAATATGCATTTTATATTGATTTTTCAAAAGGTTTGGGGACGGGAAACCCCATCAATGATCTCAAACCTTTTGCGATGCGTTTTAACCCCATTATTGAAAAACTTTTATTTTTTTAATCCAATAAAAAGTTCTATAAATATTTCCTAAACCAAAATTAGATTAGATTGGATTATGGAAAGGCTAACTAAGCTAGACTAAGGTCTTTAGCATAGAGAGGAAAGTGGGCCAGGAGACGAAATTCTATTGTATTTATCAAAAAATTTGTAGTTTTGTGGTATTATCTAGTTTTTATAAGAAGAAGTAGTAAAGATGGATGGACAAAGTTTGACTATAAATTTAGTTGTAGTTTTAGGCTACAATTTTCTTTTTCTTTTTAAAAAAAAATTAATATTATTGCATATTTTGAAAATCTAATCGTTAGATTTTAAGTTCTTTAGCTTTTAACACACATGTTAAATTTTGTGTTAATCAGATATTATTTATGATATGATCCATAAACATATTTTTTTATGCGTAATTTTAGATTACAAAAACTTGCAATTTAAATAATTGATTGATGTTATAGTTATTAATCTTTCATTTTTTAAAAATTTTACAAATATAAAGAGTATAAGAATAAAATGTAATTTAATTGTGAATTTAACAAAATTCACATAAAATGTAAAAAGATATCAAGGGAAGGTGAGCTTAGCATTTTCCAACGAGGAACTTGGGCTGTGTTGGGTCCAGCCTTTATCCTAGCCCACTATTAAGACAGAGAGAGGCAAGTGGGCCTTGAAGAAAAAGATAGAAAGACATGCTTTTTTATCTTTTTCTTTTTCTTTTATATAGCAAATTGCAAAGTGGAGTGTTGGAACTCAGCCACCTGTCAGTCTGAGTGTGTTTTGTCTCTCGTCGGACACAACTATATCTCAAGTCTCAACAAACACATCACATAAGACCAACAAAGTTTTTAGCATCCACTATCCAGTCCTAGAAAACAAAAAGGTAAAAAATCTCACTCTTTTTTTTTTTTGGGTTTCTCAAATTCTCTCACTCACACACTATAAAATTAGTGTAACTATATGCATATGTAGATATAGAGAGAGTCCATGGCCTGTTCTTCAGTGACGAGCATAGTATCTCGCCTTTCTCTTCTCCGATTGACCAACAATACCATAACCATTAGACCCATAACTTTTTCTTTTTCACAATCTTCTTCATTCCCATTTTTGCTCAGCCCCAAATCCAATAAGGTTCAAATCCAATCAAACCCAAGTTTCTATTTTGAATCTTCACCTCCCTTTCCCATTTCTATTATCTATTTTCTGTGTTTGATGATTTTGTCTAATTAATTACTATAATAAAAATGCAGGGTCTGAATCGTTACCGATTGTTCTCAATGGCCTCAGAAGCGAAAGAATCACCTGCCAACAATCCGGGCCTTCAGGCAAACCCAGATGAAGCCACTAAGAGCTACTTCATGCAACAAACTGTAATTTATAATTATAAGCTTTTTTTTTAAGAGATTCCTCGTGTACATGATAATCTATGTTTACTATAAAATTGTGGGTATTTTTTTGTTTATACTTTGATTGCAGATGTATCGGATTAAGGATCCCAAAGTGAGCCTTGACTTCTATTCTCGCGTCTTGGGCATGTCGTAAGTTGTTCTTCTTTTTCTGTAATTAGAAATATGGCTTTTGGTTATGGTATAATTTATACTTTGTCTATGGGACTAAGCTGCACTTATATGTAATCCTAACCTGGTTGGGTTATGTTGTAATTTTTAGACATGTTTGATGCCATTTTTTTTTATGTAAGCTGACCGAATTTCTCTTTTACTATGTAGTCCACATTTTTTTGTTGTATACATAGGTATATACTGATGCAGTGCATCTGAGCTAGCTGCCTTGTGCATTCTAGTACTTTAGAATTTAGATTTTCTAACAATTAGCAATCTTGTATTTGTAACAAAGATAGTTAAGCATAAGTGAGGAGCGTAGTTAGTTGCGAGCCAATCAGGTAATAAGAGCCGATACTGTTGCTGCCAGCCAATGGCATGTAATCTTGCAACTCACCCTTTTCATTTAGACCAAGGCCTTGCATAACCTGCCCACATCATATACAACTACAAATGCAGGTTATAATATATGGGTAATCTTACTTTGGAATAAAAAGAATTAAGAGAAATAAAATAGAAAACTGAGTTTTGGTGGCTTGCTCAAACTGGCTCAAGGCCCACTTGAGCGAAGCCAAAATGCAAGCATTGTGTTGTTTGGGAAACGGAATTTCCAGAACGATAAACCAGGGTTTTAAAATGATACTTCAGCGAGCCCACTTGAGTGAGGATAGGGTAAATGCAGGCAGGTCAAGTGAGCTTGAGTGAGGGCTTGCTCAATGGTCACTTGAGCAAGACAGGTACAGAATGTGCAAATTCTACATAATTCGGCAGGAAAATGTGGGAAAAGAGACTTTTCAATCTCTAATGGCTAGTAACAGCCAAGGCATATTTTAGAGGGCTTGTATCAAACTATCAACCAAAGTGACTATTCAATTGCGTCCTTTCATTTCTTGTGTTCTTTCATTGCAATATTTTTTTGGGACTAGTATTGAATTATACAGCAATAAATCTAGTGATACAAAATCTTCTTAAATTTTTTTTCACAAATGCTGGCATGGCATGTTGTGATTGGTGCCACTTGCCAGCTAGGTTGCACGGACACGCCATTTTTGGCGTCGTGTCCGCGTCCGACACGTGTCGGACACTGGAACGGGGACGACGCGCCAGATTCCGGTGTCCGGCGGTGTCCCTTTTCTTTTTCTTTTTTTCGCTTCTCCGACACGGCTCCGACGCGGTTCCGACGCCTCCGACACGCCACCAGTGAAAAAAAAAAAAAAAAATCACAGATTTTGACCGGAACTTACCAATGCCATTGATTTTGTGATAATCCTAAAATAATATAGCCAGTTTAGAGTCTCTTAGACTGAAAGTTGAAACCACATCTCAAGATCTTCTCAACCCACCCTCCCTCTGTCGCTGCCGCTGCCCTCTATCCCTCGCCGGAGTTAGATCGGACCGATCGGCGAGCTCCGACGTCGACGCCGTGCCCTCTGTCCTCTGTCCCTTCCGATCTCTCTCTCTCTCGGTGCGGACCGATCTGACGCAGGACAACCAAAACAAAATTGAAAGAACGGAAAAATAAAGGATATGACCTACGAGTCAGCACCTAGGCCTTACTTGGAGTCAGCACCAAGCGGGGAAACCACTAGGAGTCAGCATCTAGGGTAGACCTGGAGTCAGCACCAGACCAAAGAAAGACCAAACGGCCATTGTTTTCATTCATCAAAATATCAACTCCCCCCTCAAGGAGTACAATAGGTTGCTTATAAAGGATTACTAAACCCTAGTTCTAATTGGCTAGGAAACCCTAATTGCCTTATTACAAAAATACCCTTGCTGGCTAGGAAACCCTAATTGCCTTATTACAAAAATAACTTTACTTCTAAATTAAAATACTAAAAGCCCAATAAACTACTAGGACCTAAAACATAAAAATACAATTGACTTGCAAATATAAATAATATTAAATAATAATTCTCTTTCATCTCCCGCATCATTCTCCTCTGGTTGGAGAAAACTCGACCTCGAGTTTTAAAGCATTGAAGGATTAGGATGCTGACAAACAACACTTGCTTCAAGTTTGAAATCACCTTAGGGAGCATAGGGAAAAGAAAAACCTTGAATTCCACCACGTCAAACTCATTTGGAATAACAAAATCAATGTGTGGAATCAGTATAATCTCTTCGTGAACCTTATGAACCATAGGAAGTTCTGTGGTTTTAACCTCTTCGACTTCACCAGGATGTAGATCTTCAAGGACTGTGGAGGGTTGATTAGAAGCACATTCAACAACTTCAACTTTCATATCATGTGCACCCTCTAACATAATACTCTCTTTAGGCTCCATCTTTTCACCTTGCTGTTCTTCAATAGATTCATTTCCTTGCACGCTTGTTAAAGCAACACTTGTTGAGGTATGTACGTCTATGTCAATATTAGGCTTTGGTGTTGCAGGAGGATTCTCCACGACCAAGATATCACCATCAATGTTATCTTCTATAGGGGCATCAATAAGTTCATTGTGATCAATTATCCTTGGTTTCCCAATTGAATCATGTTGAGTCTTCATTTGCTTCATCTGAGCAATCCTGTCTTGAATCTCTTTTATGGGCTTTACAGTTAATTCCGTTACTTTCCTGGTAGATAATTCCTTGGTAGATTGTTCAAAGGTGCACTGAGGACATGATATGGGATGAGGATGAGGAGTCATCGCATTTGCTTCAACTTGAAAAGTACCACACTGAGATTGGGGCAGATACTTAGCTCGATAGTATGGTGACAAATACTCATCACAAAGCTTTTCTTTCATATCTTCCCACACAGTAATGGCAGGTTCATAATCCATATAGCGGAAACGTTCAAGATTCTCCCAAAACCTCTATGCTTTACCTATTAACTTCGACTTGGCATACCTAACCTTTATGTTATCTGCAAAATTTGCTTGCTCAAAGAATCGCTCCATCCCATTCATCCAGTTGACAAAATCTCGTGGATAAGTTTCATAACCATCAAAATAAGGTGCTTCTAATATTTCCATGATTCTCTAAAATAGTGCGTCAAAAATAGTTTGGAGTTGGAACAAGAACCTGGGTTGCTGTGATGTTCTCTGGACAAGTAGTGCTGGAACTGGGCTTGGACTGGTCTGTCACGGGCCTGGACTCTGCTTGGTCTTCTTCTTTTCTTTTTCTTTTTTTTCTTTTTTTTTGCAAAATAATAAAATACACTGCTGGACTTAAGGAACTACAGACTTAGAGAAAGCAGGCAATAGACTTAAAAAGAACGCAAACTACAGGACAGACTTTTTTTAAAAAAAAGGAAACCATAGAAACTAAAAGAGACAACATTCTCTAAACTAAAAAGAGGCTTGGTGATGGACGCAGTGCTAGGGATCGACGGCTGTAGCGGCGCGAAGACAGGGAAGACAGCAGCAGCTTGAATTGTAGAGGAGTGGCTGCGCGATGTCTTGGGTCTTGGCATCGGTGGTGGTTGACGTCCTCAGCAGCGGTAGTTGAAGGTGAAGATGGTGTCGGCGGCGGTGGCTAATGGGTCGGCGGCGGCTAAGTGCTGGTTTGTGGGTTTCAGCGGCTGGTGGGTCAATCTCAACAGTGGTGAGTCGAGGTTGCCGATGGGTCTTGACATGGTTTTTTTTTCTCTCTTTGTGGTTGCAAGGGATTTGGAAACTTGATTGTGGGTTCTGGACTAGAGGTTTCTGGTTGGCTTCAAAATCTGGTTTTTTTTTTTTTTTTTTGGGTGATATTTTCTGGCTCTTTCCTGCGATGATGCTTGATGCTTCAACAGATCGGTGTTTGCTCTGATACCAAAACTGACCCAGGACAACCAGAACAAAATTGAAAGAACGGAAAAATAAAGGATATGACCTAGGAGTCAGCACCAAGTGGGGAAACCACTAGGAGTCAGCACCTAGGGTAGATCTGAAGTCAGCACCAGACCAAAGAAAGACCAAACGACCATTGTTTTCATTCATCAAAATATCAACTCCCCCCTCAAGGAGTACAATAGGTTGCTTATAAAGGATTACTAAACCCTAGTTCTAATTGGCTAGGAAACCCTAATTGCCTTATTACAAAAATACCCTTGCTGGCTAGGAAACCCTAATTGCATTATTACAAAAATAACTTTACTTCTAAATTAAAATACTAAAAGCCCAATAAACTACTAGGACCTAAAACATAAAAATACAATTGACTTGCAAACATAAATAATATTAAATAATAATTCTCTTTCATCTCCCGCATCACGATCTCTTCCCTGTTCTCTCTGTCTTTTTTTTTTTTTTCTTCTTTCTTTCTTTCCGATGTTAACTTGAATCTACTGTTACTTATTATAACGCGTTTTGCTTTTGTTTTTGTTTTGTGTTTTTTTTTTTTTTCTTTTACTGCTGCTGTGGCATGTGGCCTGTGTGCCCTCCGTCCTTTTTTTTTATTTTTAATATATATATTTTTTAATATTAGTTATAACTTATAAATTTTTTTTTTTGTGTCTTGCTATAGTTTTATTTATTTATTAAAGTTAAATATTGTAGGTAATTTTACTAAAATGAATACTGAAAGTGCTTGAAGATTTTGTGTATTATTGTAGTATTTTGGGTGTTAGTTTACTTATTTGTAGTTCTTACATAATTTAAATTCTAAACATAAATGTATTTTGTCTAAAAATATTAAAAAATATGCCTAAATATAAAATTTAATTAATTATTTAACCGCCGTGTCCCCGCCGTGTCGTGTCCTTATTTTTCAAAAATTGCCGTATCCCCGTGTCCGTGTCCGTGTCGCGTCCGTGTCCATGTCCATGTCCGTGTCCGTGCAACATAGCTTGCCAGTAGTAGGCCCATGTAAGAGTAAGTTGATTTTCACCTTAGCAAGCTGTGAAAAGTGTGTTTCTAGCATTGTTGACGTCTGTGGGTTGGGGGGTTGATTTTTTTCTTTTCACTCCTAATGAACAGTGTCTAATGGGTGGTGCTGATTTATGGTGACTCAGTTTCTAAGATACTTAGCAGTTTCTTTGAGTTTAGATTCATGATAATGCCCACATAAATGTTCATATCATATTTCATAAGATGCCTTTTATTGAGCTACATAATTACCTTTAGTTTTTAAACCAATTTACCAATTCAGTCATCTGGAAATTTCATCTCTGGCATGTTGGAGTGGATCTAGAAATTTGTGTAACCATATGTTGTCCAAAACTGGAAATTGATAATGACATTTGGAAATTTCAGGCTACTTAAGAGATTGGACTTTCCAGAAATGAAGTTTAGCTTATACTTTATGGGCTATGAGGTAAATTTCATGACATTGCATTTGCAAAGGTTATTTTTCTGCTTAATGCATTAATGGCTGCTGGAACATCGATGCAGCTTATCATGTTTGAAACCTAATTTTTTTTTCACTACGAATTGTGTTAGTGATCTGATTATCATGTCATTTGAATTCTCTATCTCCTTTTTTTTTCAGAAATATTTTTGTATTTTCCCATTTAGTCTGTTAAGTGTCAAAAACTTGAGGTCACTTTCAGATAATTTCCTCACTTTACTAAACAATTTGGAAGTTTATGTATATATTTTTTCTGCTGTAGGATCCGACATTGGCTCCTAGTAACTCAGTTGATAGAACAGTTTGGACCTTCAGTCAAAAGGCTACAATTGAGCTAACACAGTAAGAATACTATGTGCAATGTCATCTTTTATGCACCCAATATCCCTTGATAGTGTCTTAACTTGCAAATAATTCTTACAGCAATTGGGGTACTGAAAGTGATCCTGAATTCAAAGGATACCACAATGGGAATTCAGAACCTCGTGGCTTTGGTATGTAACTTAAAGTTCAATTTGATTACATGTGATTGTGATAAATGTGTTTTTCCCATCCTACCTTTGGAGGTTGACTTATAGTCCATCTTTGCCAAATTCATCTTTCCCTTTATCTGTTGCATATGTGGGGTTGTCAGGTCAATTAAGCCCATTGATTTAATCTCTTGAACTAATGGGTGCCATAGAGAAACGGAAAAACATATATATGATGGGCCTGTTCATGGATATGGGGGTCATCATTATCTTTCTTGCCCACAAGTCCTCATATCAGTCTCTTACTGTTGCATATGCAAATAGTTTTGAGTATTTTTGAACAACATTTATAATTATTTTTTCTGTGGCTGCAAATAATTTTTATTTATTTGGTGCATTCAGTTAGTGTGGGTGTATGCAAATAATTTTTGTGCATTGAAGGTGTTCAACTTGTGTGTTTATGCATGCACATGCACACTCTAGAAGAATATGATATTCTTTTATATAGATCTATCCAGTTTTGGGGGAACAATAGTGGATGATATTCAAATTTAAGTTCTTTTTTTTTTTAAGGACATATTGGCATCACTGTTGATGACACATCCAAGGCATGTGAAAGATTTGAACGTCTAGGAGTGGAGTTTGTAAAGAAACCGGATGATGGTAAGACACCTCTATCATATACTAAAGTTATTAAGCATGGTTTGTTGACTTATTTATATACATTATCATCTCAAGTTCAAATTATGGGTGGGGATTGCTGGTGAGAAAATATATTAAGCATGGCATGATGCCTCCTTGAGGACCCTTGTTCACAGCCGGATAGCTTTGACTTGAGTGTAGCTTTAGAAGAGCCATTGTTTACTTTATAAAACTGGTGTAGCCTTTCCTCTATGTAAGAATATAGCTTGGATTTCTCATTCCTAAATAGCATCTTTAAGGGGAGTACCTCCATTACCAAAGACCACGAGATCCACATATCCCTGTTTCCAACCATTTCTCAGGATATTGAAAGCCTTTGATAGGGTAAAAGTCTTCTAGTTCCTTGGGTGAAAGAAAGATGTTATTGGAGATGTTAGCCTATATGAGCTTACCGATATTCAATCATAGGTAGCAAAGTTTTGTTTAAATTTATTATTCATTATGCATAAATATTGTCTGATTCTATTGTGGGCAGTATTAATTTTATAAAAAGGGATGAAGGGATTCATTTTTTCCCTCAAACTTCTCACTTTGATTATGCATAAATATGTTCTGTTGGAACTGGGTGCAGGAAAAATGAAAGGGATAGCATTTATTAAGGATCCTGATGGCTATTGGATTGAGATCTTTGACCTTAAAACTATTGGAAACATTGCTGTTGTTTAGTGGAACCCTGACTTCAGGTATTATTTCGGGATTTTCTTCTAAGCACATTTGATTAAACTTGGATCTCCTGTTGCATTTACCATAATACACTAGTAGTCCAAAATATTTAGGGTTGAGTTTTATAGTCAACAAATAACATGTATCCATATGGCAACTTACAGCGGAAAACATATAGGAACTTTATATCTTCAAACTATAACAAAAATCATGTGGAGAACTACTATACTTGAGGATTAAATATCAGCACTTGGATCAAATGGAAAGATTGGTCCACCGCCTAATTAGTTCTATGTTGGTGCAAGAATGGCATGATAATTGGTTTTGATTGCTTGATGTTCAAAATATGGTGCAAATTTTATGATCTTTTTTTTCTTTTCATTCGTGGAAGTCATCATAGACTTTGTTAATTGCGCTGTGAGTTTCTTTGGTTAGATCTGTCAAATGTTATTATTATCTTTCCTGGATTTCATTTTGACTTTGCACCTGTTGGTAAATTGAGCCAACTTAAGTCCCTGGAATGTGGATTGGGTTTTATTTAGTTACATGGTCTTTATGAATAATAGTTCAACATGCTTCTAAACAGAACTACAGAAAAGAAAAAAAAAAAAAAACCGGGGGGTGGGGGGAAGCCCTTGACAAACTTCTGTCAAAGGTGATACTCTTCTTTTTTTTCTTTTTTCTTGGTGACAAATTTTATTCATTGAATCAAAAAAATGGCATAGCACGTGACGTAGGACAACCACACTAACAATAGAACAAAAAGATAAACCCTAGGAGTCAGCACCTAAGGGTTGCTTGGAGTCAACACCAAGCAAAACTAGAGTTGACACCAGTGAAAGAAAACACACGTTTTTTTAATAATTCTCAAAAGCTGTCTTACAATAATTAGAAAAAGTGCTTAAATAACTAACAATAAAAATGCATAAAGAAACCTTAATTAGTAAATGCTTGAGCTTGCTTATTCTTAAGCTCAATAACTAATAGGCTCCATCCATGAGGTCACAGGTTGGGCCGTCTTCTTTTTGCTCTTCTTCCTATATGTGCATGTAATTGGGGGCTTGTCCCTCGTGTCCACACGAACTCCTCCCGGGTGAGAAGAACTCAACTCCGTCGAGTGGAAATCTGAAGAACTTTGATAGTACTCTAGCAAGTCAGGATCCAGTCGCTGTAACTCATCTCGAGTAATCCATGTGCAATCAGAATCTGGTCGCCCTCGCCACCGAACTAGGAAACAGTGAACTCCTCCATCCCTGGTAGAAACAATCTGCTCATCTAAAATAGCATCAATAGATTCTTTATGTGCATAGGGCAGATTTAAGGGTAAAGGGGTGGGAATAGGGGCATCAATAGGATTAGGTAAAGATTCATCAAAAGGGGTATCAGGAATAGTTGTGAGGATTTTATAAGCAACTAGATCCTCAATATTAAAGGAGGAGCTAATACCATAATCATGAGGAAGATCAATGACATATGCATTTGGGCCCATTCGTTTCAATACCTTGAATGGTCCGACACTACGAGCCTGCAATTTCTTAACGGTCCTAGAGGGAAACCGTTCAGGTTGAATCCGAATCATGACATAATCCCCTACCTGAAACTCTGCATGACGTCGATGAGTGTCAGCATGAATTTTATATTGAGAATTACTTGCCTGAATTTTTTTATGAATCTCATTATACAAATCATGAATATGTCGTGCAAATGCCTTAGTAGACTCAAAAATCCTAACATGTCGTGCTCGGGCTTGCTTAATCTTAAGCCCAATAACTAATAGACTCCATCCATAAGGCCACAGGTTGGGCCGTCTTCTTTTGCTCTTCCTTCTATACCTGCGTGTAATTGGGGGCTTGTACCTCGTGTCCGCACCAGCACGGCACGCTGAGCAAATTGTATGTCCAATCTCTCTAATTCCTTGCTTGCATTTGCAAACTAATTAAGTTTTTCACTCCACCCTCCTCTCTCTCCCTCAAGATGATGATTGTGGTGGATGCACACATGCCATCATTTTTGTGAAGCAAATTATGGAGGATGGCACAAAGGGAAGAGCAATGTTAATGACACAATCACACAACCTTTTTTACAACTTGCTAAGGTAGCGAGTTATAATTGGAGCAACGTCACTTTCACAAAGACTTGCCCTTGAGTCCTTGACACCACTTTTATAATACACTAGTCGAAACAAGCCATGTCAGCAGTTAAAAATTTGTATCCCTGTACTTATTGCAAAGGGAAATTGCAAGCAACAAAGTTGGAGAATAATAATACTTGAATGAATAGTCCTGATGCATATAAAAGCCAATTAAGTTAGGGTCTAAATTTGATACCCTGGATTATGTGGATTGGATTTGATAGGCTAAGATGTGTTGTGCAACTTGTGTTGAGTCTACCTTAGATGCTTACTAGATACTTATAGGGTATAGCATAAATGTGATTAGCACTTCTTTGAGTTGTGACAAATGGTATCAAAGCTAATTTAGTAATGTCATGTGGCTCGAGGGTATTGCAGCACAACATGGGATCTAACTAGCATGTTAGAAATTTAAGTGGGGATATTATGGTACCTCGAATCATGTGAATTGGATTGTATGAGTGTGTGTTATGTGGGCATATATGCTGAGTTCCACACCAAATGTTTACGAGGTCAAACTGGGCTATATAGGTGATTAAGATAAGCCTCGATTGGAACTTGATCTGTCATTTTTGGGGTATATATGGTAGCTGGTGTTTTCCTTAAGTCATGAAAAATGGTATCATAGCCAAGTCGGGTAACGGCAATGTGGCTCAAGGACACTACAACAAAATGTGGGACCTAACAAGGAAGTCAAAAATTTAAGTGGATTGTGATATCCACTGGATTATGTGGATTGGATTGGATATGTTGTGATATCCACTGGATGCACAATTGTTGCCCTTGGACGTGTGTGTGTGTGTGTTATGCGGGCGTGTGTTGAGTCTTACATAATCCAATCCACATAATCCAGTGGATATCCAAGGGCGTGTGTTGTGATATCCAAGGGCAACAATTGATGAACTAACATCTAGATGCACTTTCACTCAATAGAGGAATTGGAGTCTTGCATGGTGCTGTATTTATGTTTGTAGTCATATTTGCTTAGATAGTAGATAATTAAAATATTACTTGGGCTAATAAGCTCTAGTTTAAATGGTATCTCTTTCTTCTTTAAGTACAAGGTTGATGGCTTGATTTGGGTTTCAAAACCCATCAGGTTCATGTGTTACTAATAAAGAAAGAAACACAACTGGGGAATCCCCGCGTTCACAGACTTGATGACAATGCTTCATAGGCCTTACCTAATTATGATAAGAAACATCTCACACATAAGGTTTGATCCCATCCGGCTGTACTACCTGCATTGTTTTTGAGTTCCTTTTGTGGCAGATGTTTTTAGGATCTCCAGCATGTGCATGAGTCTACTGATGTTGAACTTGATTGGTTTAGATTATTTCTATTATTTGGCTGCCTAATTTTCTATTACTTTATCTTATCTTTCCTTCATTTCAGGGTTTTGTTTCACTTGCAGCTGTGGATACTTTATTTTACTTGTACATTACATTTATCTGATTCTGAGGTAAAGCAAAATTTATAGGTTATTTTGTTCTAATGCAGGAAAGAGTGGAACGCTTCACATGCCTTATGATCTCATCTGTTTGTCGTATATATTTTCATGATCAGCTTCAGAAATGAGATTTTCTGGAAGTACTTGTTTCCATTTAATAAGTGTTTGTCTTTTCTCTGCCGCTTAGGACTGTTTTGAGGGAATTTAATGCTAGTTGGAAATTTGGAAAGTACTGTTTGTTTCTTTGTTCTATCTCAACTTCTCTTGGCTACTTATGTTGAATAAGAATTGGATTCTTTTGGTCCCATAATTTGGAAGGGATGTTGATGGATCAACTGCAAGGCTCAATTACCCCAATGATAAATTTGAAAAAGATTAATAAAATTATGAGAGCATTTTTTATATCTTAAAATTATGACCTTAAAAAAAAGATTGTTTCCAGCTGGAAGTAGATGATGTAGAAAATTTGATAAAATAGAGCAGTTCAAATGAAATTAACTTCCCACCACCACCACAAATAATTGCAAATTTAGATAAATTCAACAATACGTATATTTCATGTTACTTCAGTTTCGACCTTGTTTAATAAAGTAGTGTTTATGTCAAATTTGATGGTAGGTTTCATTAAGACACATGATAACCTTTTATTTTATTTTATTTTTGGTTATATTGGACTCTTAGTAAAAGGGTTACAATTTGCTAATAGCTTGTATACCATTAAACAATAATGCGAAAATTCTATCAAAAAAATAATAGAGGTACATATACAGAAGATCATATGCTTTGGAATATGGTTGTCAAAATTCCGATTTGGATCCTACGATTTTACGATTCCACCTACCCAAAACGATCTAAATCTTTCAAGGATCTTTGCGATCATTCAGGATCGTACGATTCTAACGATCTTAAATGACTTTGATTTCTTGTAATCTTTTTTAACTGGACAAAAGGCTCAGTTGGACCCAAATTAAAAATAAAATCCCAATAGACCAAGGTTTTTCAACTCTAATGTAGAGAGAGTGTCAGTTAGACTCAAATAAAAAATATTCTAATAGAGTATCACATTTTGAGATTTTTGGCATTTTTAAATAATGCTTACAAATAAATGTAGTGATGTATGATAATTATATCAATGAATGTATAATTTATATGATTATTTAACATACCAATGTGTATTTTTTGTTTTTTTCTCAAATAATGTTGGATTTCACGATTCACAATCCAATCCTATGTAGGATCCCGATTTTGACAACCTTGCTTTGGAAGTTTAAATAGCTAACCCAACTACGTAGTATTTGAGATATTGTCTCTTGACTATAAGCAGCGTGCTAATGTGCAAATTCAGGATGAACAGTGTGCTATTACTTATAATGTATCATATCTCATTTAATTTTCATATCACTATTTTGGAGAATGAAGTGTAATAGTTTTCAAGTTTTTCAGACCCGGACCGTTTATTGAACCGTAAAAGGGAGAGGTTTAAGGTTTTTGAGGTCGAATCGGGGTTGAACCGTGATGACATCATAATTAATTTAATAATTAATTAAAACCTAAATATAGATATTAAATTTATAAAACTAGCAAAATTGACAATATATCTATATATGTGAGGGAAATTTAATGATTTTCAAGCATATATTTAATAATTAAATAAGAAAGTTAATAAAATAAAATAATAACCATGAAAACATTAAAATTTATGATTAATTTTTGAAGTAAAGTTGAATATCTTTGAAAGATTTTAATTATAATTTTTTTTATTCCTTGTAAGAGATGGATAATTTAATTAAGTAGAATAAAATTGTGTTAAGTTGTTTAAAAAAAAAAAAAAATTGCTAAGGGGTTGGACCACACGGTTCTCACCGATTCGTGCAGTCCAACCCTGGTTTTAGGGGTTCACTGAATTAACAAAAAATCCAGTTCTTTAGGCTTAAAAAATTGGTTTTCATCCCGGTTCCTGGTTTTTATGATCCGATCTCCCGGTCCGGTCCGGTTTTGAAAACCTTGATAGTTTTAGTGGGATTCAGTTAATTTAATTGATAAGGTTGTTTTTATCATTAAATAAGGAACATAAACCAATTAGTGTGTGTTTATATATATTTATATATATATATATATATATATATATATATATTTCTTTTCTTTTTCTTTTTTTTGAAAAACAAACACACACAAAGGAAAGGGAAATGGGTTTTAACTCACAAAGGCACACCACAAATTGGTATATTGATTTGATGGTAAAGATTAATTATCATGTAATTGATGCTATAGGTTTCAAATCCCATAGAATTTATATATATGATAAAACTTAGGTACAGTACTTAAGTGATTTCCTTTAGGTTCTCTTCTTAAAATTTAGCCATATGCCTTTCTTTTCTCATGAATAGAAATATATTTTTAGTTAAGTACTGCCACATGGCTGAATTTTAAGAGGAGAACATAAAAAAATATCACCTAAGTACTGTAATTAAGTTTTTCCCTTTTATTTATAATAATAATAATAACTATATTGCACAAATTTAATGGCACGACATCATAAGCTATTCACCATTATATGTCTCAAAATGATTCAAGAGATTTCTTGTGAGTTTTTTTTTTTTTTTTTTTTAAATCTATTTATTAAGTTCTGATAAGTAGATAGTGAGAGAAGTAGGGTTCAAAATACAAATATAGAGCACTACAAAAGATGTCATTAATACCGAGTTATTTTTTATATGTTTATTAGGTTGAGATTAAATACAATGAGATTATAGACGAGACATTAATCTAGTAATCTTGATTATGAAAATGATTGGACCTTTTGAATTGGATTTGTGATGTCCCAAATTGACTAGATATTGATTGAATGTCTATTGTTTTGGTGTGTTTTTAGTACACATTAGGCATATATTTGGTTGATATGGACTTTATAAATAACTATAAGGAGACTCAATTATTATTAGACTGGTCTTTTTGGGGGGTATAAAGCAGATGTAATTAGCGTTTTTCCTTATGTCATTACAAATAGTATTAAAACAAACCTAGTAATCCCATTTGAGTTCATAGACACTACCCCACAAAATAGGCTTTGACAAGAACATCAGGGATTTAAGTGGGGGGGGGGGAGTTGTTTGTGATGCCTTAAATTGATTTGATATTTATTAGCGTGTGTTGTGCAGTGTGTTCTAAGTCTCACATTAGGCATTCATGGGTTGATTTGGGTCACAAACAATTATAGGAAACCCCAATTGTGACTAGACTAGTTTTAGTGGGGTATAGTATAGCGCATATGTGGTTAATATTTTTTCTTTGGCTGCTACAAGATTCAATTTTGAGTTGTTAGACTAAGGATTATAGTAGTCAAATCATAATATGTAAATCTTACAAATTGACATATCAACTTTTAGCTAAGAACCTTATAGCTTAATTGGTTAGCACCTCTTAGATTTTTCAACGAAAATATTTAATTTCCTCCTTCCCTACTATCAAATAATATTATTATTAATAATAATAAGACATCAACTTTTAAAATTCAAAAAAACAAAAATTATTATGTAATTGATATGATACCCATTAAATATAGTATCACGCATATGTGGTTAGTATTTTTTTCTTTGGTTGTTACAAGATTCAATTTTGAATTGTTGGACTAAGGATTATAGTAGTCAAATCATAATATGTAAATCTTACAAATTGACAAATCAACTTTTAGCTAAGAGCCTTATAACTTAATTAGTTAGCACCTCTTAGAGTTTTCAACGAAAATATTTAGAGTTGAAATTTTCTCCTTCCCTACTATCAAATAATAATAATAATAATAATAATAATAATAATAATAAGACATCAACTTTCAAAATTCAAAAAAATAATTTACTATGTAATTGATATGATACCCATTAAATATAGTATAGCGCATATGTGGTTAGTGTTTTTTCTTTGGTTGTTACAAGATTCAATTTTGAATTGTTGGACTAGGGATTATAATAGTCAAATCATAATATGTAAATCTTACAAATTGACAAATCAACTTTTAGTTAAGAGTTTTTTAACTTAATTAGTTGACACCTTTTAGAGTTTTCAACGAATATATTTAGAGTTGAAATTTCCTTCTTCCCTACTATCAAATAATATTATTATTATTAATAAAAAGACATCAACTTTTAAAATTCAAAAAAAAATATTAAAAAAATAATTTATTATGCAATTGATGTAATACCCATTAAATATTATCATCAACATCTCACGCATGATGTGTAATATTGGACTTTTAACAAGCCGCCTGTTCATCCCACAAAAAAAGAAAAAAAAAACAAGCCGCCTGTTAAAAAAAAAACCAGCTCATTGAGGTCAGTCACAGACAAGGGTCAATCAAAGACTACATATTGGACGGTTGTGATCTGGGAAGGTCTGAAATGTGGGTATGGATAAAAGCTCTGATTAATAATACAATGATACTCCCACATATAAAAGCAGCAACACAATATGCCTCTCCTCTATACAAACTTCCATGCCTCTCTAATATGTTAATCCCTCTATGTTGACAACAGATCATCTTTCTTTGATAGATTTATGTCACTCTAAAAGACTCTCCAAAAGATTAGTTTAAAATATTTGGTGTCAGACTGTCAGTAGGTTCCACACCTTTTGACCTTTACACTTCACAGGAAAAGACATTCCTAGAAAAGCTTTCCCTCACTGCTTTAAAAAATAGTAATGAAACTCAAAACAAAATTTCAATTTAGCTGGCAACAGAGACTTGTCTTAATCTTAAATTCAAAAAAATATAGATGTAGACTTGCATGTAAAATTCGGTGAAAGCCTGAAAGGATTACTGATTTTTTCACTTTTAGTTGTTAATTATTAGAACTTCATTGGTTGCAAATTTTTTTTATAATTTTTAATCTAGGCTTTACTAGACAGTAGACACAAGGCTGGAGGCCCAGAAATAGTGGCCTCTGACAAAGATCTTGTGCACCATTTGATTTTGGAGCCCGAGTTAAGACTACTGCTTCCCCCGATGGGGATTCCTTGTCACTTTGTCATAATAAATTGGTTCAATCAACTTTTATTCTATTAATAAATGTCTCATTGCATAAATTTCTGCATCCCAATTTTTCAGTGTTAAGAAAAAAAATCAATAGCTAAACAGGAGAGGATGTATAGCTAACAATTAGGCTATGAGGGTCCTTAATTTTTAACCAAAACAAAATCAATTTGAGCATATCAATTACATTCAACGTGAATCATTCATTGTATATGGACAAGGACACGACACACACTATACAAATATAACAACATAATAATAATAATAATATATTTATATAACCAAAAAAAGAAAAAAGAACATGACATGATAATCAATTAATTAATATTAACTTTTAGGTATAACTCGCTAGGCCTTCAACAATTAATAACCATCAAAAATTTTAAAAATAATAATAAAAAACAGAGAAGTACAATAACACCCATAAAACAATGTTTAAAGTACAATAACTTATTTTTAAACTATTAACTAAAACCAGACTCTTCTTTAAAAAAAAATCTTAACTCTTCTATAAAAAAAAATCTTAACAATAATTTATACTTTATAATAGTAAAAAATACATTACATACTAACCGGACCATAATCATTAAAACCCATCAGCCATCACATACTCACATTTCAATAATAATAACAAAAAAATCCTATAAAATAATAATAATAACAAAAAAAAAATTAAAACCAATCAAAATTGACTTATTGAAGACAAAGTTTTGAGATGCATGAGCGACAAGTTTCCATGGGGTTGATGGGTTGCCAATATGATAGAGAGAAAGTAGATCAATGGCAAGAAGTAGTTGATGGGTTTGGCATCGGTGCAATGCAAAGAGAGAGAGATGACATACACTTTTTTTTTTTTTTTTTATCACAATTCTAATATAGCAGGTTGTAAGCGGTGGAGAAAAAATAGTTAGTTTATATAGTAGTAAGCAGTAAGCAGCCAATTATAGTCTATAAAAAAGTCTATGGTAAGGTGTGTTATTTTAGAATTACTATCCCGCATAAGGTAACCAATCCACAAATTTTTTTTCCTATTTTTTATTTAAAATTATTGTGCCACAGTCCTAATATGAAAAAAAAAAATGGACACTGCGGAAACGCATACATGCTACACAACCAACCATTTTGCCTTGCATATTTTTCTATGTGCATAACAAAGGGGCAAGAAAAACTCTAATATTAATACTGAACTATACCTCCAAATTAATTAGCCAAGCAACTTATCGTGATCAAGAATTTAAGAGATAAGTGTTGGTTAATAGCTGTATTAATTTTTAATTGTATAAAGTTAATTAAAACTACAAGTTTGTTGGGATATTGGGTTTGTGAGGGTTGAGTATTAACATTTTGAGATCTCTTTGTTAGAGCTTAATGTAATACATTGGAATGTCTTGATAATTGAAAAATTCGTTCACTATGAACCTAACAATATTGTATTAGCCACTTACTCTTATTATTATTAATGAATGAAAAATTTTGGTTATACTTGACTAACTGTATTACTAGCAAGTGAATATTTGAACAATTACACTTAAATTAAAAAATCTCTTTAATTTAGGACTTCCACTTAATAAATTCATATTGGAGGCTTGTATTATTATGAAAAGTTAACAAATACCTTAAAGATATTAATTTAGAAAATATTTTCAAAAACTTTTTATGGAAAAATAAAAAAAAAAACAATTAATTATTTTAACGGTTTTTTATATTTTCTATGAAAATAGTATCAATTTTTTTAAAATAGTTTATTAACAATTTTCCTAAAAGAACCCATTAGTATGACCATTTATCATTTATCACATACAAATTATTCATAATTAGTTTAAAAAATCAAGACCTTTTGAGGAAGAGCTTTTACTAACAGGAGCAAGGTTGTTTTGTAATAATTGTGATCAATATTTAATGTAATTATATTGCCTCTCAATGCAGATCAACAGTCAGTACCCACTTGAGATCTAATGATCTTTCAGCTAGTATAGAAAAGGAAAATGTTTTTCAATTCAAATAACAGTCCTGTCCAAGCCAATAGCATTCTTGTTGGCTATTACTTTGTTTGCTTCTTGCCTATCGATCATCTAAGCGACATTTCATAATAAGATTATAGTTTTTTTTTGCTATAGAATATATTGCCAGAACTTAGAATATTACTGATTCACCGAACAAGTCTATACAGTTTAACATAATGAGAGAGTTGGTGGCTTTTGATGACTTTAAACTATAGTAATCATTTAGCCAAAAAAGAAAGAAATATAGAACCTTTAAACTATAGTATATATTCAAGTCATAATGTGAGGGGACTTTAAGACTAAGATTAGATCATCACTAACTATAAGTCAAATTTTAAAGCTTGGGCCTGAAGCAAAACTCCAAAATTCCAGTGTTTTTTTTTGTTTTTGAGTTCGAGTAAACAAGTTTCCCACCTTGGTCCTGGCCTAGTTCATAGAAAAAGATTCTGGGGTTTAGATATTCCTTGAAAGCTGTGCAACCTATATCCAAAGGGTCTAAATTACCCTTTATTGCATGAAACGAAACAGTGATATAGTTGATGTATAAACTGACTTTTCACTAGGCAATGCTCAAAGCCAAAAATTTTTTAAAAGTCTTGGAAAAAGAGAAACTAAAGGGAACAGTACTTCTGGCTTGGTTTATTTTGACATTAGATTCTAGGTCTTGAATGAGGAAAACATCTTCTTTTTTCTAGTTTTCATAACATTTATTTCTGATTGGGGGTTTCACAGAGAGAGAGAGAGAGAGCAAAAGCAGAGAGAGATAGCCGTACAACAAACATAACATCATCATCATATCCTCCCAAAAAGAAATGCACAAAATAAAAAGAAGCTTTACCATGTACTGTCAAAAGAAGAAATGTTTGATTTCATCAAAACACAAACCCCCATAAGCTTTCTTTTCTTTTTCTGAATCTCTCTCTCTCTCAACCCCACCACTACCACCATGCCCTTACCCCATCAAATCTTTCTGATTTTACTTACAGTCAGAATCAGACATCAGTTTTTTTTTCAGTAGTAGAAGTACGTGACCTTCTCTTGTGTCTTGTTTTCATCAATATTATTGAGCAGACTGTTAGAGCAATTAGTACTACTACTACTAATCAGTTGCTTAACATCTTCAATCCCGTAGTCTAATGGGATTTCTCCAAAATATCCATTTGTGACGTTTTGCCCTCCAATACTGTTGCTGCCATAATTAAGCATGAACTTTTGGTTTTCTTCTAACCCATTTGAGATGTAACTTTGAAAACCCATTTCTTCTTGTTTGACCTCTCTGCCATAGCTGATCTGAGTACAGCTCCCATCAGATGAACTGCAAGTACTTCCTTCACTTCCAAACATGAGGAGGTTCTCTTTCACAGGATAATACTGCATGGAACTCAACCAGCTCTCTTGGGTTTGGAAAAGAGATGAAGGATTATTGGTGGCCAAAGAAGTGGTGGTGTTTGAAAAATTCAATGGGACTGACATGGATTCAAGGCCTGAGAAAGACTTAGTTGTTGTTGGGCTATAATAAGATAAGCTGCATTCTTTATATGATTGTGGTTGAGATTGAAATGGTGGGCCTTGGTGAGAAGATGGGAATGGAGGAGGTTTTCTCTGAGATGGAGGAAGCATTCCCATAAGCTTCTTCTTAAGCTTGGTGTTCCAGTAATTCTTGATATCATTGTCAGTCCTGCCTGGCAATTGAGCAGCTATGATTGACCACCTGAAATTGTTAAACATATTAATTAGTTCAATGAGAAGAAAGCTCTGAGCTTTCACTTAATAGCTGCAAGTGGGTGTTGATTTTAGATCTAAACTTGGCATGCATGCAGAAGAATTATCCAAAAATAGGAGATTCTTGATAAATACAAGTTATTTTTTTCCCCTAATAAAAGAGACAACCTAAAATATTTCTCTTTTTTCTCATTTACTTCTGTTACTCCTTTTGGATAAATTTCTTCAATATTCTTCCATGACAATAGTTGGTAATTAAGGAAAAATATGACAATTTGGGAAATTTTTCCAAATATTTGTTAATAAAAATGCAAATTTTGGTGAAAAGTACTAAGTGGAAATTACAAATTAGAGTACCTGCTTCCAATGCTTGCAAATAAGGTGCAGATTATTCTGTCTTCCTCGTCTGAGAACTCGCCATGTTTAATGTTGGGCCTAAGATAGTTAAGCCATCTCAATCTGCAACTTTTCCCACATCTCTTCAGTCCTGATCCACCACAAAAGCCAAACAACCAAGAAACAAGGAAAACTTCAAAACATGAAAGAGAGACAAATATTTGAACATAGCTATGAAATGGGTTAATCTTTGCTTTAGGTTAAATCTTACCAGCTTTTTGCGGAAGTGCTATCCAATTCCCACCAGTTCCATATTTTTCTATGTACTCCTTAAGCTTTGAATCTTCTTCTGGTGACCATGGCCCTTTCTTGACATTTGCCTTGTCACAACAAGGAGCCCTCCCCATCACTCTCTTTCTCTTTCTCTCTCTCTCTCTCTCTCTCTCTCTCACTCTCACTCTCTGTGGGTGTCTGTCTCTTTGTGGGAAGGAGTCTTATGATCTCTTGGATAACCTCTAGCCTCTTTAAAGAACCAAGGGTCTTACTAAATGAACTTTGGTTTGGATGATGCCTTTGCCTTATAATTAATAAGGGACTTTATTTTGAGGTTTGGATAGGAAAAAAATATTTATTAATTCACTGATACATAAGTCAAAATGATGGACAAGGTTGAATCAGTTTCTAACTTATATATGCTAATTGGCTAAAGGTAATAGAAGTTTCCATCTTAAAGATTTACCACCCCATATCAACCTTACTCAGTTTCTTCCTTCTCTCACGGCCACAGCATCCAAAGTATCGTTATGTTGAAACACAACAGGTAATTGAATAGATAGCTACAGGAATCATAATGTGACTTTTTCCGAACCGCAGACTTAAGGGAAGCTAGATTATAATTAGTGGCTGCGCAATTTGATAATTAATAATGTTTAATTAAGTAAACAAGTACAATCTTATATTTATTTATTATTCTGTAAAAAAAATTGGACTATGTCATGATATCTCTCCTATTTGATTTGACACAACAAATTAGTAATAATAACTTTTTTTCTTCCCTAAAAATGGGACATTTTTTTTAATGACTATGAATGAAATTGTATATATATTGAGGTATGTCTCACTTCTTTGTATTATTTTGCCTATTATGTTATCCTTTGGCAACAAGGTTTTGTTTTTAAATTTTTTAGCTTAATCGGTTACTGCCTATTATGATATTTTTTGGCAACAAGGTCTTGTTTTTGTTGTTGTTGTTGTTGTTGTTGTCGTTTTTTTTTTTTTTTTTTTAAATTTAAATTTCTTAGCTTAATTGGTTAGGTAGAACTTTAAAGGCTAATTTTTTTAAGGTATAATTATACTTTAATGTTCGTTTTCAGTTAATTCAACCAGTAAATTCTCTTGTTGCCAAATAATAAATTTGAGGTATGAATTCTACCTACACATAAAATCAATTAATGCTTGGTATGATAATAAAGAGTAATTGTCATGAAAGGGGACATTATAGAATGAAATTCTATTACATGTATTAAAAAAAATAAAAAAAACTTAAACTAACTTTTAGAAAATAAAGAAATAGTTCTAGTTAGTTTAACTGATAAAATTTCTTATGGTTGAATAAGAGATCTGATATTCAATCCCTACCTACACTAAAAACTAATTGGTGTCTTGGTCTGATGATAAAGAGCTATCATTAAAAACGGATGCCATAGGTTGAAACTCTCAAAAAAAAAAAAAAAAAAAAAAAACTACGTCCAAACACAATCTATATAGAAATTACTTACTTACCTTAAGAAAATTTATTATGATTGGAATTCCTTAAGACTTCCTTAATTTGATTCCTTGAACATTCATATAAACCGATTTGCCTAAATAGCAAGGCTAAATATATTAATGACTCAAAACATTCTAAAGTCTCAAACATTGTATAAACGAGAATACAAATCTTCAGTCCAAATTTTTGTGTTTCACTTTATAATTCATCAATCAAAATTTGCAATATATTCATTTGATTTTCCTTAGTTGTGATTGAAAGAGCAAAAAGTTGAACAAAAGATTCTTAATAGATTATTCACAAATAATAAGGGGGAGTGTCATGTCCTTCATAGATAAGAATCATTTTTTTTTTAAAATAGAATATTCTATTAGAAAGGTCATAGTCTAAAAGGACACTTATTTGTTGCACTTTTACAAATCATTTCTTAAAACTTATGAGGAGAGTGTTATATCGTGAAAGGAAGGTTGGTGTAATTTACGCAAAATGAAAATAAAAGTAAAAAAAAAAAATCATTTTCTTCCCAAAAAGATGTTTTATATATGTTTGTGAGTACGCAGAAGCATTATCATTAATTGATTCTTGAATCTGGTGTCAGGCCAGCAATTCGTATTACAGTTTCAAATTTATTTGATTCACCCTCTCACATATTTATATCCACAAAACTTGATAGAATTGTTCAATTGGCATGGAATGAGCAGAAACACCTTCATTAAAGGTCCAGGAATCATTACTCAAACGAGTTTGATACTCTACTGTGCATGAGATACACATGGTAAGTGATAAGAATGATCATATACATACATGGGTCCATCAATCAGATTCTTTGCCTTTAAATTTATCTGATCAGGTGCTTGGGACTGACTAATCAATGCCACCCCCTTTAGGAATTGTTGACACATCATAGCCATTGTCACAACTTGTAAAAATGGGCAAACAAATTTCTAGGGATGGTCCTGCTACATTATAGCATTTCCTTACTGGCGGCCTTTGTTTTTCTAAATGACGCATATGAATAGAGGCCTAAAGAACTAAGTTGAGAGACAGACCCTACTGGAATTTGTAGGCCATAAAATAAAAAGTATAGGTTTCTCATGTTCCTATATATATATAATAACTTACCTATAAAAAGATAAATATATGGAAATAGAAGAGCAAGGCTATAACTTGACTTCTTTTTTGAGAAAGATAACTTGACTTCTTAAGGGTGTAAAGTGCTATCTAAAAAAAGAAATGTCCCTTGTTTATGGGTGAATATTCCTACCAGCCTCCCAACAATTTGCATTCTATGATTGAACCGCCAATCCTAATTTCAACAAGCTGTACCCCTTAATGCAAGAGGCTATTCCCTAGTCTATGAATGTGCCATTTAGTATAATTTTAGGATAACATCTTTAAAATCAACTTATATTCATGTTTTAGATTTCAAAATTTACTTAAAGGGGGATTAAATAATTAATTTAATTAAAGATGGATTTTTATTTTATTTCTACTTATAAACTAAAGACTACAGGCTGCAACCTCTAAAAGTTCACAGAAATTTTAGAATATTGGTTAAATTATTAAATTTATAATTTTCTAATAAATTATCAATTCTCTGAAAGGTTATAATTCTAACACTTCCTCTCATGTGTGTACTCAAACTTATAAGTGACATGATCACTTACTCTGATACTATGATACTTTACCAATTCTCCTAAAGGTTAAGATGTTTAAAAATAGTAGAATTCTAACATTTTTTAATAACTTAATCTTTTGGAACAAATAATATTTTTTTTTATGGTATCAAAGTAGGTAATCTTTTTTTTTTTTTTTTTTTTGAGAAGGAAGTAGGTAATCTTGAGTTTGAATCTTATCTCCATTCTAATTACTCATATAAAAAGTTAGAAATCTCACTCTAGATCCACATGTGAAAGGATGTTAAACTAATGATTATATAATTCAATTAATAATTTAATTTTGAAAGCATTTTTTTAGAGGAGAATAGATATTTCAGTTAATATATTTAATGGAGTCAGTGGTGGCTCCAGAATTTTTTTCTAGAGGGGTCAATAAGAAGATATATCTTGGGTAGGAGATATATCTTGCGTTCTATTTGGTTTCCCTATTCAAATTTGTACATAGTATAGTAAGAAAATAAAAGATAAACTATAAGTTCTCTAGGCATATTGTTTCTTAATACAATGAACATAATAATTATTACTTCTAAGATTAAATATTGGAAATCATCTATTGTTTCTAAATACAATAAACATGTTAAGTATTGTTATTAAGTGAATTTTAATTATTAAATCTTAGAATTTTTTTTATTAGTTCATGTCTATGCTCTTACAATTATTTTATTTAACAATTCAACTTCACTTTGATAACAATTGGTCTCTGTAATTGTATTAAGAAATTTTTGTTGTGTTAACATTTGCTTTTATCTTCACCCCTGGTCTACTTTTTTTTTTTTTTTTTTTATAATTATTATAAAAGAATCATCATTTATCTAATTGTTTGATTCTCTTTTAGTATTAACATTTGTTACCCACTATTGATTGACCCACGCCCCCATTCCCCACTCAAGAAATAACAAATTTAAAGTACGTTCAAATTTAGCCACTCTAGTCACATATTTGGTCAAAAGTATAAAAAACTTGAGAATTGTGTCCACAACATTTTCACAATAAATTTTAGGTGCTAAGTTGTTACCAATTCTAATTTGAAACCAATACTGAAATTACTTTTTTACCCAATAATAATAGCTAGTAATAACTTGCCATTTAAAATTTTTTGTAAAAGTATTATGAAAATGTTGTGAATACAAAATTTCTTAAATTAAATATAAATTTTTTTGCAAGAATAGATTGTTAATAGGATCATCTTCAAGCTTATATCAATTGAGCCTAAAAAAAATTAGAGTCAAGTTGTTCAAAATTTTATTTTAGGAAGTCAAAAGTCACTCAAAACAAAAAATTAAAAAAAAAAAAAAAAAAGATATATATTGGCCATCTTAGGAGGTTCCTCCTGAACTAAAGGTCGCGATGGAGTTTTATATATGTATCTTCAATTTTAAAATCTTCAATAATTGTGAAACATTGCCACAACCCTATCTACCTATTGTGGCAATATTGCCGACTGGTAAACCGAGGAACCCAAATTACAAACATGTCCTTAAGACAACCCAAAACTTTAACAATTGAAAATGAAAATGCCCCTACAGAAAGAGACAAAACTTAATTTGTCTTATGGGATGGCTTAATTCTGAAAACCTATAAGGGCTTTTTGATTAATCACAATTTTTTAAAGTAACATCCATTCAGCTCATATAAGTCAATATGTTGAAATTTCGTGGAAGCTTCAAAAAAAAATATATATATATATATATATATATTACCATTTTGGTCATTGGAAATAGTACATCGATCAAATATTAAACAAAGAAGACTTGTATGTATGGCATAAAATAGATTATAGTGGCAAAAGCAAAAAACTTCAATCACTCTTGCTTGTGAGTTCTTCTTTCAGATTGCTTGCAATATAATAATACTACTACTCAGACTAGGGTAGATTAGATACCAGAGCTCATACATCTCTTTCAACTACCACTCAGTTTGACTGCGCCCCCTATGAGCTAATTCTAGATGACTAGGCCATTGTACCATATACTCAATCTAAATCTATGTTTATAAACACCAATTTCATGCCACAAACATGTTTTTATCAATGAATAACCTAATTTCATGCTTGAGAATAGTTATTATGATAGACATAAGTGACAAAGTTTTATATAATAATTAGAAGAAAAAACAAATGTATAAACCCATGAAATGATAGTTACCAATTAAAATAAAAATGCTACTATTCTAACGACATTGATGAGTAAGAGGGTTCTACGTCTAACATTAAATCATTATTCATTTTAATAAGTCAAACATATGATTGCTCTACTACAATATAATCAACTTGATGGGGTCGACCCAATTTTAACATCATTAATGAGCTTTGATTGTGTCATTGCCAACGTGATACACTACCTATAGTTTGCATACCAACCACGAACAACCACAGTATGAACAAGCCAGTAATTTCTAATTCCCATGAAAAAACAAGCAAGCTATGTTTTTAAATTTGGTCGCCTTTGTATACAATTAATTTCTTAATTTAGGTATGTTCCTCAGTTTGTGACTATGTGTTACATTTATGCTTAAACTAGTGGCTTGTATGGTAGGGTTTATAGTCAAGGCCCAAGGCTGTGATGTGAGATAAAAAGACAGACAAATGAGTTTCATAGAACAATCACTGAACCTGGTCTGATTAATATGTTATTATTTTTCTTTATCTAATTTTTCTGGATAATTAATGGGTCATTATAATATTAAGAAGGACTACCCTCAATACAATCGGGTATCTCTTAATTTATATAGTATATATCTAGGGATGAATGGATGATATTGGTACTGATGTAGGAGCCTATGTAATAGCCCTATATATATATATATATATATATATATATATATTTTTGGGATTGTATAATTTGTATTAAAGATATTGGTTTTCTTTTCCCAAAAACCAATGAAAGGCTAGTATGAAATTGAACCACACGTTGGTTATATAAGTATATATACGTTAAGGGCGGCTTAAGATGATGTTCATGGAATAGAGTAACATAATATTATCACCAAGGATATTGAAACAAAGATATGTTGCGTGAAGCATGATATTCTTATTCTCTTCATCTGCCTAAAACACATGCGTTGTTGCTCATTAATATGTCTCTCACTATCAAATGATTGTTTAGAATAAAACCTTTCTCGTTGACCTATGACACATACTTTACAATGCAATCATAATTGTGACCTAAACAACCTTTTTACATGCAAAGTTCTCGTAAAACATATTCACCCACCTAATTTGCTTCTCTTTTTTACGACAAGAAGTATTTGTGTAGTCAAGTATTTAATGGGGTTATGCCACTTGGGATAAATATGCTACTCTTTTCTACTTCCTTTTATCCCCTACCTTTTAGATAACTATTGTTTTTTTTTAGGTAACTATTTACTCATTGCATTTGCGACAAAACTCTTTATTTATGTACCGAGTGAGAGTTACATAGATTTAAATCCTTTGATTCTCTCTGGTTTTTAATTAGATTTATGATACATTACATTTATTTTATCTTGTGTGATTTACATACAATTTTTAAAATTATTGAATTTTTTAAATACCACATGTCACTCCTCTATCTAACAATGGAAGGGAATTAGAGGATTTATACACATCATGCCTATAATACAAATCATAAAATATATATGCACTTTCAATGAATGCATAGCTAGCAATCCATGTGGACGATAAAGGTCCTTTGCTTTGCTAATCCTCTAGCACTTTTACTAAAATGATCATGATTATCTCATATCTCAACTTTCATATTCCGTACACATTACTCACAAAGTGACTATAATGTTCATATTTGTGAGTGATGTGTACAAATCTATGTGAAATAATAATTTTTCTTAAATAGCTAATTTCATTCACAACAATGATATTATTTACAAAGAAATAACAAGTTGTTGAAGGCAACACGTTTGTTGATAATTTTTAATAATTTCCATAATTGAATCGTTCATACTTGTTGTAAATTAATGATATTTGAATTACTCAATAATAGCCTCAAATGAACATATTTTTTTATTATTCAAGTGAGAAGCATTTACTAGATATCGATCTCTCTCTACATGCGCACGTAAAAGAAGTCGTTATAAATTAATTTCCCTGGGGGGCAAGTATATAGGTTGTGACCTTTAGATGAGTAAGATTTTCAGGCATATACGTATTACATATATATCATTTATGTGTGCCACCAAAGCTATTAATCATTTCCATTTTTTTTGTTTCTTTCTTAACAGTTGGTTCACTTGGTTGACATTTTGGTTTACCATAACGTAACATCAATAATCATGAAGCTGATAAAGATAATTAATCACTGAAAATTGTTATCTTACGAGGAAAACTCTCTATATATGCTATTACTATAATTGTCCGTTTGAATTGAGGGGGAGGGAGGGGAGTAGAGTAGAGTAGAATAGATTTAGTACAAAATTAGCTTATTTTTTGCTAACTCTACTCTACTCCCCTCCACTCTCCCTCCTTCTCCCTTCCATCAAAACAGGTCATAAGCATTTTTATATATAAATATTCAACAACATAATTACATATAAATATATTCACCTAACTTTGATTCTGTACCGTACCTTATTAAATTGTAAACCCTATAAATTAAGAAGAACAGGGGTCCCAGCAGTCTTATCCAGTGTAGGACGAGCTATATGGTCCATGGCAATGGTTCATGGATCATAACTATTTTAGAATAGTCTTCTCCTTACTATTACTCTATAAATGTATACATATATTCCACTCTACACATTTAGTAAATAATTTACCTTCTTTGCTGTACTGACCTTAAACTCTCTTATATTCTTCAGTTCTAGACTACACTAAATCATTTTTTATTTTATTTTAAATTTTATATCAGAAAAATACTGTTTTAGATTATAGGACATGTCCAGGTGTTGCAAGAATCTCTCTTTCCAACTAACCAAATTTGATGAGTAACTTTCCAAATGCTTGCCTTGTAGGTAGGTAGCTAGTATTTTACTATTTCTCCTTTTCAGAATATGGAGATATGAACTCTTAGAGATATTCAAAAACAATATTACAACACAATAAATATCACAACATACTTATGAAGTAGAGTTGACGAGTTTTTACAGATTTTTGTTTGAACCTATTATTAATCTTACTTTTTAAATTATCAATGATCCAGTATCAACTTGCCACCTCGATAATTGATTTGTTTGATATTTCAACATTCTGGAATTAAATATTATCTTACTATTTGTGCTAGGAAAAATCGATAAATATTTAATTGTGTTCACAAAATTATCCATATATATAAAGGTAATAACTAATAAGTAGTAACTTTTATCCATAAGCTCTACCCTTACTCTTCACTTCACCATCCTACAATATGCTTTTTTATTTTTACCATTTTGACTTGTATATATTTTCACCCCTATTATTGCAATTTTGTCTTTTCCATTTTACCCCTTTTATGTAAGATTTTCAAGTATATCATTTTGACAAAAAATATATCAAAATCTTTAATCACTATATGTCTTCTGCAAAGTAAACAATATATGTACATGAAGGTATGTAAACTGATTATCGTCTTTCATATCATCAGAAAAAGGTATGAATATTGATATACTTCTTTTTAGGCCTGTCAGCCTATAATACTATTGATTTCTCAGTACTGGATATAAGGTCAAAATTTTGTGTCAAATAATTTGGCACTGGTACATAATAATAGTGTCTCCTTTATGTGTCAAGCTTTATTACAAAATAGAAAGAAAATATTTTATATTTTATAAATGTTCGGGGGATTTTATTAAAAAATAACTATTAAACCCAATTTATATTATTAGTTAGGCAACGTTTCAAACATATTTGGTTTTTAACAATTCGAGTTCTCTGCACTCGATTTTGCCCAATGAATTTGCACTTGGAAATCGAGTGTCTCACACTCAATTTCCATACTTACATGGAAATTGAGACACTCGATTTCCATACTCACATGGAAATCAAGTATCTCACACTCGATTTTCTCATAGCAAAATCGAGTTCACTGGACTCGATTTGTTAAAAATAAAATTTGTTTCAAACATTGACTAACTAATAATATAGTTTGAGTTTTATAGTTATTTTTTAATAAAATCCATGTTCGGGAGGTCAAAACCTATAAAAGAAAAACCATGATAAAAAAAATTATGCAGAGGTAAGAGTTTTAATGAACTGAAAAAGAAAAGAAAGAACATTACCATTACCATTACCATTACCTCAAAAATGATGATAAAATCTTAAATTCCATATATAATAATTTACTTGTCCATAAAAATTTGTATATAAATGATAAAATTTTGTGCTAATTTATAAACTAAATAGTTTGACATTGATTTCAGGTTAAACTTTAAAGTTTAGCTGCATAAATGTTTTATATATAGTTTTAAAACTGTTACGAATTGAACATTTTATGAGTCTAAGAACCAAAATCATTGAAATTCACGTGTACAAAATGATGAAATATGTTGTATTCTTATGCGTTCAATCTTTAGTATTTAAATGATTGAATTTTTATCTTCTAAATTGATCTCAAATAATATATATCATATATGTACTTTAAGTGCAATTCAAGTATTTGTGTACTGTGTCACTTATAGAAAGATGTCACTTTATAGTGACAAGAACATTCTAGGGGATTGATTTATAGCTTCAGATGCAATGAGAACTGATTACCATATTTTTTTTACTCTTCAATTCTCTAGTGAAATCCGTACAATCTTAAAGACCTCTTGCATTGGACAATTGTGGCAGTATAAACTACATTACGTACTTGAATTTAGTAGTATTAATTCATTTGTTCTATGGCTATATATATAGGAATTTACTATTATTGTTAATTATTATATTGTTTAAGATATCTTAATTTCTTACATATGGTTCTGAGATTTACTGTAAAATACTTCTGGCACGCATGCTTTAACTATTCATAGATGCTTCATTGCAAATTGCTGTAAAGCTCAGCCATTAAAATACTGAATATTGCTTAGTCCAGTGCATGAAGCCAATCATTTAAGTTCAAGAGGGCAGCTAGTTATTGTGATAGAAGTGAACTGAGATGAACAATTATAGTTGGCTTCTTTTCCATGATTAATATAATAAGACTGTCTATTCCTCAATATTTAATGTCCTTTTTTTTTCCCCTCACTGTTGTTGTATTCGCATCTCTTTGTCAATGCTTTTCTCCAATAGTTCCAAACATATAGACTGTTGGAGATGTATGTAAAGAAATAAATTATATATACGCATGCAAATAGGTAGATAAATTATAAGCATGAATAAGAAAAACCTATAAATGAATCTCTTTGCAAAGGGTATACCGTAGAAGATAATCTATAGAAGATTGGAAAAATTATTTGTTTGACGTTTAACAAAAGAAGTAATGATTTTTTTAATAAACTTAATTGAGCTTTCTTTGAAATGAATCGATTTTATTTTATGCATTTTATCTTGCTCGTGGAATCTTCACATTAAAAAACATATAGGGCCCCCCAATTCATATCTCCATCAAGATTACATTATAGATATGGACTTTATATTTATAAAGTTGTAAATAAAGAACAAAGAGACGAGTGTCGTTTGCATTGACTCTTGGGCACAAAGATGCATACCAATGTTGTTTTCATTTCTCAACGGTTGGCAACCAAGCTAGAAAATTTTGCAGGCTGTAATCGTTTTCCGTTTTATATTATAATAAGTTAATAACTAAAAGTATTAATAGCATGTGAAGCAACGTCGGGCAATTTGCCAACTTTCCTTTTGCACTTATATCCCTGTTTTTCAATCTATCTATGTAATAGGTTTTTGTTTTTTTAGAGTATCTTTCTAATAAGTTATAACTATTAACTAGTTCGAATTAGTTTGTACATCTTTTCTGATACTCGTAGAATATACACTTGCAAAGTTAGAATCTTGTTAAAAAAAGAAGAAGGAGAAAGGTAAAATACATAATAGCACTACTTGTGTGTATATGTGTGAGAGAACACTTATCAGCTAGAACTATTATAAATTTGTGTTCACAATAGGTTTAAACCATAAGTTTGATATCATGATAGGGCGTATGAGAAAATATGATAATGATTAAAGAAGTCATCGAGAGAAAGAAAAAGAAAGAGCAAAACATAAGAAACAAACATGGTTTGGTCTTAAAGGCTTACATCCACACCAAAAAATCTTTAATGGCTACAACTTTAATATTAAACCATGTGTATTACAATGAATTTATTGAAGAATACTTATAGTAGGCTAATTCATAGACTAACTTAGGATTACATTATTTGTACTACAAGTGGGATTACGATTATTTTACTTTCATTTCAAGTAGGATAAGATTACTTTGTTTGCACTCCAAGTAGGTTAGGATTACAATAAACATTTGCGGTAGTTATACAACAAGCATGGGCCTTAAGTAGGATTAGACATTGATATCTTTAACACCCCCTCCAACTTGAGGAGGAAACTCAAAAACAACTTTAGTTTTGAAATTGTATAAGACATTGAAGGAAAGTGTAGCCAAATTGGGTGTGGAATGAACCAATTTGGACTAAATTAAATGGAGTACTGCATATGATAGAATGAAGCAAAAGCCACGTGCATGATGATTGAGGCTTGAGTGTTGAGCTTTAGTGCAAATCATATTCACGTAAAGACTACTAATCAGAGGCTTAGTTTGACTACTGTAGCTTGAAGCTGATAAAGATGCATGACCAAAAATAAAAAGTCAATAGATGAGACCATGGTTTTAAAAACTAGATTGGACTGGCCAGTTCAATGAAAACTAGGCACCATTTCGATCTGGTAAAACCCCTAAATTAAAACTGGTCAAAAATTGGAAAAATTTGAGAACCAAGACCAAAAATGATTCATTGATATACCGGTTTTTAAAAGCGTGGAGGAGACTGCCGATTAACTTGATCCATAATACTCAACTAAGATGAAAGAGGACACTTGGTCAAAGGAAAATTTGAGAACTCTCCATAGAAGAAGGTTGCATATGTCCATTAAATGTAGTTGAAATTACTAGGATTGTCTTGTCAAAAATATTGTTTTTGAGAAAGATGCGTATGAGATTGTATAGAAGTTTGTCCAAAGTAAGGAATAAATTAGGGTGAGCATGCAAAATAGATGTCATCAATGGGGATAGAACCATGACATTGTCCATGATAGGATATATATATATACACACACTAGGATGAGATAGTAGAGTGACTAGCATTAGTGATTAAAGAAATAACCTAATCTCTAGTGATTAAATATATGGATTAATGGAAGCCAAAAGCCTGACTCCAATGCCATATTAGAACATATATTAAAACATCACTTTGATTCTGAGTTAGAAAATATGAGACATAACTTTAATATCATTTTAAAGTGTCATAGGGTAAATTACATTTGGCTCCATAACTTTAGTATCATTTTAGTAGTTTTCATCAAATGATTGGAAGTTCAATTTTTCTTTAACAAATTTATCTATATGTTCACGTGTAACTAATAAAGAGAAAAATAAATAAAAATAAAAATATACAAAAAATTCAAAGTTAAAAGTTTGATATGTATCTATATTTTCTTTTTACTAATGATATTTCCTGTTATGAATTTTAAAATTATAATGTTGTTTACACTTGGTATTATATATTTTATTCAAAAATGGTTTTAAGCTCCGAAAAAAGATTAGGATTATGTTAGAATGATGGCCTTAATCACTCTATTATAAATGAATTTTTAGCAGTATAGAATCTCAAACCTTTCCAAATCAAGTCCTTCTAGGGATTGAATATTATCATTTATCATAAAAACCAAAATAATTGTTGAGTATACTATATAAAAAGAAGGGACCAATTAACGGGTGTCCTAAGATATTTGTTAATAAACAATTTTATTAGTTTTTTTTTTTTTTTCATAAAAAATTTCTAAATTTTTTTAAACTAATGCCTTTAATGTATCCATTAGCATAGAGAGTCGGGCTCAGGACAAAGTAAACCTAAATCATTTTCAATCATTGGTGTGACAGTAGTATAGTACTAAGCCAATATAATTGCTTTAGGAGATCTTCTAATGAACTTTCACCAGGTTTATCGTTAGTAATGATGTTATACTCCTCTTTAGTCACAATTGATTTCTTTATCATGAAAGGATTCGCAAGATAGTCAGCATCTGAGAAAATCTTTGGCTTTACTGACTTTTAGTAGGTCTTCTTTAAATCCTATACATCTCTAACCAATGGTTAACAAACCATTTTAAGAAAGTTTTGTCACTATCTGTATAGAAAATAAAAAATACTATTAAAATATTAATTGCTTATTTTATTTTCTCATAAAAGTAAATGCTCCTAGGGCATCATCCATTAACATTTCCCAAAATACAAAACACAAAACACAAATTACAGCAACAAATATTAATATCAAAGAGTTGTGGGAGATTAGAAAATAAAAGGAAAACAAAGGGGCTTCCCACTAAAAAAAAAAAAAAAAAAATTTCAAAGAAGCACACAACAAAAGTCAAACAAAGTTGTACTGCACCTCCTAACTGAGATTCGACGCACAAACAGAGTGTGTGAGAGTGTGTCTCGCTGTCGAAGTGATGTCATAAGTTGCGTAATTGACGAAATTATATCATTTTCAAGATTCGTGCTATCCTGGACCGTCGAAACGTGTCCGAAGTCCTGTCTATCCTCGAGCTTCGCAACTCATTTGGACTTTTCTACCATCATCGTGTGGTCATCGAACAAAAAAACAAAACCTTTATGGTGGTTCCCACACCTGGGGCGGCTTCGATGTCCCACACTCGCGCGTGTCTGCCACTAGCCACCTTTAAACTACACGTGGAAACTCTATCTCAGAGAGAGTTTCTCAGTTTTGCAAACTGGGGAGCTATAAATATATTGTTGGAGTTGAAAGTGGTTTGTTAGCTGAGCTGAGATATGTGGTGTGGGCTCAGACACAGAGACAGATTGTGTATGTGTTGTGAGTGAGGGAGAGAGGAAACCAAACCAAACCAAATCAATCAGTCACCTCTATGAAAATTTTGCATTCGTTTCAAAGTTAGAGAACCAAATCAAAATTTTATGGCTCTAACTTCTTACTTTTCTACTAAAATATATTTTAATTGAAGAAAATATTGACAAAGCCAGTAAAGTGCGCTTTAAGAATGAGTTTTCGAGAGATTCAGTTAAAAAAAAAAAAAAAAGTTGAAAATATAACTGAAGTGATAAATTAAACTAAAAATATTGATTTTATTGATTCTAAGCTCTATAAAACTTGTCAAAAATTTTACATAAAACAATTTCTTTATAGTGCCCTTAACTGTCCTTTAATTAATATTATATTCCTAACCGTTTTAATTCGTTACCTACGATCTGGTTGGTGAAGTGTGGTTTACCGCCTTGAATTTTGAGTGAATTGATGTTTAGTTTAACTTTAAGAAAGTGTATTGGGTTTTAAGACCTGGTAAGAATTTTCAAACTTCTAGTACTTTTATATGTCGATTGCTTGGGCTGCATAATTATTACTAATATTCTTGAATCTTGAAAATTCCTGTTATGTTTCTTTTCGTTTTTGTCTATGACTAAACTTTTCTTGCCTCGTGGTTTGATATTTTCAATGTTTTGAAACTGTAAATTGTTGTTTGTGGGCCTATTAGTGATTAGTGTATGAGGTTAATTTTATAATAATAATTTATTATTATTATGTTAAGATGTCAATTTGTTTAATTTATCCGGATAAGAAAAATTCAATTGACTTTTAAATATTACTAATATTCTTGAATCTTGAAAATTTCTATTATGTTTCTTTTCTATTCTATTTTGTGACTAAACTTTTCTTGTCTCGTGGTTTGATATTGTCAATGTTTTAAAACAGTAAATTGTGGTTTGTGGGGGTTATTAGAGATCAGTGTATGAGGTTGATTCTATAATGATTATTTTTTATCATCATATTAAGATGTCAATTTGTTTAATTTATTTGGATAAGAAAAATTCAATTAACTTTTAATGTAAGCAAAGTTTGAACCCCAAATCTCTAATAATAAGGCCTAATTGATAAGATCTTTTCAACCTACACCCTCCCAAAAAAAAGAAGAAGACTTTATTAATGTCTTGGCCAAAGCAAGAAAAGTTAAAAGAACAACTAAAAAATAGAAAAATATTTACCTATCTAAAAAATAGAAAAATAAACTCCAAAACTGCTAAAAAGAATTGAGAAATAGAGAGTTTCAAGATTTTGAGGGCAAACCAAAGTTTAATAGAGATAAAATAATATAATGGCATGTTTTTCAATCATTTATGAAAATATAAAATAAAGAGATTAAATTTGTTTAAAAAAAAAGACTCAAATAATATAAGAAATTTAAATAACTTTTCAAAACTTTTAGAAGGCATTTGTCTAAAATCTCCTTAAACCAATTAATCTCGTAGAACCACAAGATCAAGGAGAATTATATATATAATTCGTTCAAAGAATAAATAAATTTTGATAAAATAAAGTAATCGGACCAGGTTATCAAACTTCTCATTTTCTTTTCTTTTTTTTTCAAACCTAAAAAACATAATTTCCTCAAAATTAATCCCTAAATTATTATGTCCACCCTGGTCCAAGGGGACTATTTTCCTACCATTTGTCTATATTTCCTATTGGGTTGGGCTGGACAAGCCAGTGGGTCAAGGCCACCCCCTAAATAATAGCTCTAATGTCTTCCGAAGTCAAGCCTTTTATGGGCTGGTGGTCCATTCAGCCCACGACCTTCTAAGTGAACCACACTAGCTTCGACGTCAAAATGTTACAATTCCAATACTAAGTCTAATACAAATAAAACGAATGCCTAAATGCAACAACACTATCTAAGGTTAAATACCCTTCCTAGGATTTCAATTCTTCCTCATAACTCCATGAGGTTTCAATATCCACTAAACTGACCTCTAGAATTAACTTTTGTTATCTTTTATGGAAAGAAAAATCACATGAATGACCATTAAAAAAAAATCACATGAACATCACGTGACTAGTAGCGCGAATTAGTTAGTAGGTCTTTTTAATGTTGTAAAGTGATAAGCACATGGTTTTTTTCGTCCATAAGAGTTAACAAAAGTTAGTCACATGGGTCAATTTGGTGGATATGGAAACCCTTATAGTGAGTTATAGGGAAGAATTGGAAATTAAAAGGGGTGTTTTTGGAACTAACTCAAACTCTAAGAGGTTTTGCATTTTAGCCTAAAATGAAAACATAAGCTTGTCACTTGTTGTGATCGTAAATAATATTTTTCATCTTGTTAGTATATGTATATTGAAAATATTAAGAAATTTAAAACACTGCTTACCTTACACCATCAATCATTATAAATAAATCAACATTCTATATTTTTTCATATAAGTTTAGATTTTGTTTTTGGTTAGAAGAAAACATGGTATATAGTTGTTGATGCTCATTTTGGGAAGTCCGGTAGAAGGAAGAAGCCCAACAATATGGGCAGAGAAGAGTTAGTGAGTGGATAAAAAAACCATTAAGCCCAAGTGGTTGGAATAATGAATCATAGGCCCATAAAATAAACAAATGCCCTTGAGGAAGCAAACAGGCCTAAAGGAGCCTAGAGAGAGAAGTAGCAAACACATGGGCAGTATGTGATGTAGAAAAGTGAGAATGGGTCACAGTAAACCCGAAGTAATGCAAGTAAAGAAAGTAAGGGGTTGATGGAAAGCCCATGAGCCCCAAGAATGAAGGAAAAGGTAATTGGGCCAGGGAAGCCTAAAGGAATTAGTAAAAGCTCATGAAAACACAGAATTAGAAAAAGGGCTAAGGATGCCCAAGGAAAGAAAATGGGCTAAGGATGCCCAAGAAGAAATAAATGGGACAAAGGAGCCCACAAGTAATGTAATAAAAAAGTCCAAAATAGCACAAGTATGAATCCAATGGCCATATTGAGTCATTGAGAGAAGAATAAGTAGTAGGCCCAAAGAGGCCCAGCAGGCTTGGAACAAATAACATCACAGTGGAATGGCAGAGTGGTATAGCAGGAAATGGTAGCAAAACTATAAAAGGAGTAAAAAAGTAGGTTGAAGGAAGAAAAGTCCACAATTAAGCAAAGTCCAGCCTCTAAAGGGAGCAGGCCATAAAAAATGAGAAATCAGAAAATAGCTTACGCCATAAGAAGCTAAGAATGGGCGGTAGAATGTGCAGATGAGCCTCCAGACCACGACAAATGCATAAGCAGCGGACAAGTTTTGGACATACATAAAAGTGGAGCATGCATAAGGCCTAGACATCACCAGCATGTACCCAGCCAATACAGGAAATGGTGGGTCATGGGTCAAAGGTAAGAGAGGGTATGGTCTAATGGTGGGGAGAGGGGAAAATCTATTTTAGGGTTCCTGCTCAAGTTCTTTTAGGGGAAATGTCTTACTGGGATGACATACCACCCAAAAGAAGTAAAGATGAGTTGGAACCACTAGGTACATGCCATGAGGATAGCAAGAGAGAATACCCACACCATGGCGGATAAGAATGCCACGGTGAGTAAGCAAACAAAATAATCTTCTTCGTCTGGTAATAGGGAATGGCGCAGCCAGTACAAGTAAGTGGTGATGGTTGGATAATTGACAAACTAGTGGTGGTCGGTAAGGACACCCAGACCAAACAAAGGTAATTAAAGGCTAAAATGGTAAAGGCCAACACGACAGATAGTATATAAAGGACCCTTGTCGTGCGTAGTAGGGGGGATGAGGAGAATAGTAATAGTAACTAGGAAGAGAAAATCACAACTTTACCAGATGGGAAAGCATTGAGAAAAGAAAAGAGGAGAAAGAATTAGAAATAACAAAAGTAGTGAGAAAAGAGAGAATCAGTAAGAGAAGACGAAGAGTGTAGAATGGCAGGTATGCACCAATAGGTTAATCCTTTCTCTCCCTCTAAAGGCATACTTTCTGCCAGAGGCAAAGCATTCTTTTGGACACAAGCCATTCAGGCCTGTTTCCTTTAAAGTGATTAATTTCTACGGCAGTATCTTCTTGAGAGATTATTCACATTGAGAAAAAAATGGTTCCCTCCTTGGTCTTGGTCCTGCAACACAAGCCTTGATCTTTTCTTTTTTTGATAACTCATGTCTTTCCTATTTACTTCCGCCATCTTTCTTTTCAAGGTGTTTCTTATTGTAGCGGTCTTGATTTTAATTAGGGATCCTATATTTATTTTGTCTAATAACAAAAGTGTTTTCTTTTATTACTATTATTATATCTGCTTGCCATAACTCTTCTATAGTAGTTTTGCCTGCCATTGGCATGTGACCAAAGTTTTTGGCAAACGGGGCATAGTTTGTGCACAAGCTGGATCAAAGTGAGTTACAGTTAGACTGGTCCCAACTCTCTTATTCAGAATATTTGGGCCCTCAATATAGCAGGAGATAGTCCAACCCCAAAATCACAAAAAGGCCCACCACAATAGTTTGTCAATTCAAGTTAATTAATCTTTTAATTTTAGGTCTAATGATTATTGTCCTCTTTAAGTCTAAATGAGACTCAATAGTAGATTTCATAATTTTCAAGTTAATGTACATTAAATTGTTTTATTAAAATGAGGGCCTACAGAAAAATGAGCCCATTATTGAACATAAAGTATAGCCATAGGGCCTTAAAATGATGGCCTACAAAAAAACGCTTCTAAGAGCATTATCATCAAAAATTGTAAAAGTTTTTTTATTTTTTATTCTTTCTTTATATTTTCTTTATTCTTTTTTTATGTTTTTAAATAACTACCATTAACTACCATGTTTTCTGTACCCAGCAACATGGAAATGCATATCATTTCGAAGCACTTCCAATCCAACCAAAAATAGACCATACCACATCAATAAAACCAAAGGGATAGATATATGGAACATATATATAACCTGAGACCACCAACCCCAACAAACTTGTAGAAAAACAACAACACAATCAATGAAAAAAGTGCAACAATTTATGCAAATTCTGAGGCACTATTAAGGCAAAAACCAATAACTACATACATATTTAGATTCCTGAACCTCCTCAATAGCACAAAAAAATGAGTCCTTCTGCCATAGATCAAAACTATTTGCCACCAACATCTTCAATAACAACAACAACAGTAATAACCCAAAAACAAAGAACACAAAGCTCTGGCAACAAACTCAAAACCGTCCCAGTACAAATAAAAAGCAAAAGAAAACTTCTACAAATTCCTTGCACGGATAGTTTTCAGCAACACTAAACTAGCAATGTAGTTTAATAAAAGTTCACATGCATAACTCATATGAAAATACAATAAAAACTCAAACACTTGAAGTTCCTACGACTCGTCATGTAATTGCCATAAATGTTTGATAAGGTCCGATTGGAGTTGATAATGGATTTCTTGGTCTCTAATGCGTTGATGACTTTGGATGAATGCCATATATCCATTTGCATGCTCACGTGACACTTGTATAGGAGGATTATTCACTTCATCAATTTGTTCATAATCGAAGTCTACTGCTTCATTTTCATCTTGCTCATCTTCAACAGTCGTGTTATAGAGATTTATGCATGCTTTCATGATTTTTTGGAGCATCTCAGAATAGAAAAATCGTGTAGGTCCACGAACAATTGCGAATCGTGCTTGTAGTACTCAAATGCATGCTCAACATCCTTCCTATACGCCTCTTGGGCTTTGGCAAATAATTTTCTTTTTTCTCCTTGTGGAGCTGGAATTGTCTTCACAAATGTTGCCCACTTTGGATCTATTCCATTAGCAAGGTAATATCCCATGTTGTAGTTATTACCATTGATTAAGTAATTAGTTGAAGGAGCACGTCTTTGTGCTAGCTTAAAAAATATAGGTGACCGTTCTAACACATTAATATTATTATTTGATCCAAGTAACCCAAAAAATGCATGTCATATCCAAAAATTATATGATGCCACTACTTCCAAAATAATAGTTGGCTCACAAATATGACCACAATATTGACCTTTCCATGCATATGAATAATTTTTTTATTTCCAATGTATGCAATCAATTGAACTTAACATACCTAAAAATCCACGCGTTTTGCCATGGGTAATAATCTAGCAATGTCTTCATTATTTGGCTTCCTCAAATATTCCTCAGAGAAAATATCAACTACAGCAGTAACAAATTTTACCAAACTCTATAAGACAGTTGTTTCTTCAATCTGCACATACTCATCCATAAAATCACCCATTACTCCATATGCAAGCATCCTGAGTGTAGCAGTGATCTTTTTAAAGGAAGATAACCCAAGCTTTTTGCCACAATTTCTTTTTTGGACAAAGTATGGATCATGAACTTCTACCTTAGAAATAATATTGAGAAAAAGGGAACGGTTCATCTGAAATCTCCTCCGAAATACTTTCTCTGGATAAACTAGTGAGTCGGCAAAGTAGCCAAGGTAAAGCCTTTCATGGCTTGCCAAATGGTTACGTCTAATATAGGAACGACGTTTTCGTGACGTTAAATCCATGACAACTTCTTTGATTATTTCATTCTCATTGCAGTCATCAAGAAACAATTTGCGAAACAAAGAGCTACCCATGAATACTACCTTCAAGACAAAATTGGAAAGCAAAAATATATCTTTGATAAGTAATAAAAACTAACTATATATATAATTCCATTTCAATATTCAAACCGTTGCACAAAAACCATAACCATCATGATGCCTAGAGTTATTGACTGTTGTAATTCGACTGTGTTGAATAACTATAATTAGGTTTCAAAAAATTTGCATTATTTACATATGATAGAGAAACTGGAGCATTTTGACTTTCATGTATCATCTAAATGCATCAATGGAAATAAAGCACAACAAATTTGCAAGTTGCAACAAATTGGGAAAAAACTACAACATGTTCCTACTTGGGTCATTTGTCTAAGAGTTTTGATCAGTAAAATAAGGAATTCATTTATAAATAAAATGGGACAAGGCCCAAGTACACGAGGGAGTAGCAAGACAAAGAATAAGAAAGCCAAAACAAAAAATTCAACCAAGATGCAAGGTATCCCAAAAAGACAAGATCTGAAACAAAGGCAAAAGAATGCAGAGTAACTTGTTCCTACTTGAATAAATATCACACCAGGTTTGTCTAAGAGTTATAGTTATTATAACATGCAAGTTCAAAATTATAGATATCCCTAAAGATTATTTTGCTTATTAACAGCCTTAGGAGTCTTTTCTACATTTTAAAATAGTCTTACCTCTCTTACATGGTTTTCCCATAGTAAGAGCTGCTTACAATGAAAAATAAAATTCTAGAGCCTTTATGAATATGTCTCATTGTACTCAAATAAATGTTTTAAAGTAGGTTTCGTCTCATTGTACTAAAAAAAAAAAATTATTTTTTAAAAGTAGGTTACATAGTGTGATTTTATTCCTCTTTTCTTTTTCTACCTCCAATTCTTCTTGCTTCACTTCATTGTTCTCGGGTTACTATTCATAAGCCCAGAACAGCCCTATAAACATTTTCTTTCTTCTAATTTTACCCTACAATAAAACAAAAATCGCATAGTTTTCCATAGCTTTTACCACCAAATAAACCATTAAAATAAATTATAAGAAACTTAATTTTGTTGCTGCCAGAAAGATTCATACAATCTTTTATTTTTAACAAACATCCCCTCTCTAACAAACTTTATCCTATATTTTTCAAACCATAATTATCCCCATACCTAAATCCCTTTGTCTTCAATCCCAAAACAAAAACCTAGTGTTTTCAAACCCTAAGCCCCATGTATAAGCAATTGTAGGCAACTTTTGTTTGTCCAAGCTCACCTATTTCTATATAGGGTAAGTAATTCTCAAATGAATTTCTATATAAAGTCACCAAGGTTATGCTAAATCTCCTATTTCCTGTAAAGCAAGGCATATAATGTAACAAGAGACACATGCACACCCTCATACACAACCTATAAATGAACATCACAAAGTCATACACTTTCATAATTACTCTGAAATAAACTCTTATTCTAAATCTAAATTTATTGTCTTTGCCATCAACTTTATAAGTCCAATTAACTTTACAAAATATTATTATTTAATACAGATTTACTACAATATGGCAGAAGTAAAAGGTGAATATGTATGTATAATCCCCCAAATTTAATAGTAAAAGATGAATATGTGCTATTACTTTTTTTTGAAAGAGTCAAACCAGTAATGAAAGCATAAAGTAACACCTATAACACCAAGAACAACAATATGCAAAAATAAACAATACTAGATATATGAGATACATAAAAGGCTAGATAAACTGCTTAATTAAAGAGAAGCAAGTAAATATCAAAGAACACAATGATAGTACATTCTTTTTTTATATATATTATAAAATAACAAAATACATCAATCATTTTCTAACGTAACAAAGTTGATCTAGGCTTTAACATAATATATCAACCATTTTTCTAACATAACAAAGTTGATCTAATTATTACCAAAATATTATCCTCCTCTACACCAAAGCTGGTATACTGTCTCGGTAGTTTATTAGAGGTGGTGATCTCAACTTCAGGGGAACAAAATTGGGTTATTTTGGGATACACCCAACAAAGTAGAGTTAACATCAATTTGTCCTTGTAGGATCCTAATGTAAATCAGCATGTATTGTTGTGGGTCCATAAGTAGATAATGTACAATCAACTGAAGTTTAGTATAAAATTAGAACCAATAAAAAGAGTAAATAATTACAACTAGAGTAAATAAGTATGTGATAACAGTCAATGAACTATAACAAGAACATGAAGTTTGACAATACAATTTTAGATTAAATTTATTAAAAAAAAAATGATTCCTTTGCTCAGTATGATTGACATACAGCAGTAGAAGCAATATCAATATAGGGCATGTCACTAATAAAGCTTTACCCAAAAGTCTTATTCAAAGTATTGTTGGTTCAGCGCAACAACTTTTTAAGGAATATATTAGCAATCATGGCATAATTACTCTTCAAAAATAATATCTAGAATGGTAAGTACTATCAAACGCATTCTACCATGTACCAATAACTATAACAATATCTAATACAGATTTACAACAATATGACAACTATTAAGCTTCCAACATTTGTAATCAGCATGTTCAGGCTCTTAGCACGAAACTAATCATGCTGAAAGAACTCTCCAAGGAAAATCTTTTTATAGTAAAGCTTAGGGACCACAATTTAGGACACACTAGACTAAGTTTTTACAAAATTATGTACTAGCTCACCTCATTTAACCAGAACAAAGGTTGCAAAAATTTTGGATTTTGTGTCAAAGTTTCTTCCAATAAATTTTTATATTTTGATAGTGTAAAGAAGTAATTATTCTCTTTCCACAGAACACACGGCTTCAGGTGCATAGGGTAACAGTTATAAAGCAATTCTTTCTCATCTAGTAGATTCACAGAGCTAAAGACATTACATTATTGTGGCACATGAATACAAAACCTCTCAAACAAAACAATCACATCACAAAAAATACATAAACACATTTGTTCAAACAAGACAGTGCATATATGAAAATGCAAATAAGCAAGAACCTATATAAAATAAAATAAAATGGAATTCCACACAATAAATAATCTCAACAAGTTCTTGCAAATATCAAAGGAGATTTTCAACACAAATACTAGCACTCACCCAAAAAAAGAAAAAGAAAAGAAACTTGCTTTTAATCAAATGCTTGACTATAGATAATGCAATAACCCCATCACCATTGGCAAGAACACATGAGTAAAATTCCTTCACAATTGCTTCATACTTGGGACCAGTTGTCCTAATGAACTTATCATAAGACATGTCTAACTGCAGGCAGATTGAGAACAACAAAACAAAGAAGATCATAAAAAAAATGGAAAGTATGCACAATGATTGGAACATTCAACAAGTCAAGCTAAAGTAAACTGAGAGTGGATTTCTATCTTGGGTTAATTTTGCCTTTTACATCATATTTTGACATGAAAACTCCACGCTGAATTACAATACCATTTCAAAGCTCCATAAAAGATTCAGACTAAAATCATAGAAATATTGACAGATATAACTAACCTATTTGGAGTTGAATTAGCTAGAAGTTTTGCCCCAATTGGTGATGAACTTGTGACAGCAATACAAGACCCACAAAATCCCTAATCCAAAACAAAATCTAATAACCCATTGTTTATACCATGGAGCTTCAGTCTGACCCAAATGGAAGCCTAATCCTCTCCCTTGAATCTTCGGTTTTGAGATGAGAATATGGGTTTCAAGACTACGTTTTTGGGTTTAGTCAGGGAGAGAAGAGTGGGTTTGATGGGTTCAGTTAGCGGAGAGAATGCTTGGGTTTGTTATGGGTTCACTCAAAGGAAGAAGAGCAGAGGCTGTGTTTGTGATGGTGGGTTTGGTCAGAGGGAGTAGTGAAGCGGAGATGGGTTTGGCGGCGTGGGTTGAGGGAAGGAAGGCGCGGCTTGGGTTGAGGGAGAACGAAGAAAATAAAAAAAGGAGAGGAGGCAGAGGAATAGGTGTGGGAGAAAGAGAGAACTAGAAAAAAAAATGAGGGAAAATAAGAGGAGATAGGCTCGAAAAGGCTGAAAGGTGTAGCGTGTGAGAGGGAAAGTGAAATGGAAACACACGTGTTTTATTAAACAAATCATTTTTTTTTTTTTACAATCTTGCTAGATTGCAAAATTAATTGTATTAACAATTCTTGATGGCAAAATTAATTGTATTAACAATTCTTGATGGAGTATGCTTTTTACAAACTTATGTTAAAATTTAGCATTTATAGCATTTATAATTCTTAATGAGAATGCTCTAAAAGAATTTAAAAAGTGAAGGCTTATAGTTAGTTAAAGCCCAAAATCACCTACTATTGGAGATCCAAGTCCAACTCTATGATCTATGGATCAATATATATAGAAACGAAATCCAAACCTTAAACCCTAAAGGGCCTAAACCCCTTCATTATCTCTCTAAGAAAAGATTGAGTGCTAAGTGATGATAAACTAAGTTTTGTTTGCAAATAGATAAGAGGTAGAATTAAGAAGAACCCATGAAGCAATTACCAAACAAGAGCATGACATAAGCCCAAACCAATTTATGAAGTTGAAAATTGGAGTCTGTGAAGGCCCATTTGTCTCTATTTTATATTCCATATGAGATCTATAGCTCTCTATGACTATCTTCTTCTTCTTCTTCTTCTTCTTTTTTAATCATATATAGGCAAAGAAAATCAAATTAAATTCTAAAATTGAAGTCCAAGTTTATGCCATGTAAAAAATTAATTTCTTAATTTTGGTATGAGTATTTATCACTAATTAGTATATAACCTGTATATATGCATGGTACGTACAGTTAAAAACATTAACAATTACACACTCCAAAGAACAAAAATTATACACATATATGTGTTCAAATTATACCTAGTGTAAAAGTTACATATTTTTTAACCCATAGAATTTTACTCTCTCTCTCTCTCTCTCTTTCTCTTTATTTTTTATTTTTTATTTTGGATGTAAACATGAATTTACTCATTCTTTTTTCTTTTTTCTTTTTTAATTGGGTTTTTTTGGTTTATTTATATTAGGTTTTTCGTCTTTTGCATAACATTAACTCACCTAGGACAAAAATTAAAAATAAAATTAGATAGGATACATGGCGTAAAATTAGACAACAATTGAAATCCAATTTAAATTATAATTAGATTTTCTCTCAACTTTGGTTTTAATTATATATATAGATTGTAACAATCAAGACATTTTATTTTTAATTTTTAAAGATCTTATCATTTCAAAGGGAGAATATTATTTTGAATTAAACTTGAGTGAGATAATTCAAAAATAAAATCTTTTTAAAACTATAATTAAAAAACTTAAATTGTAATTTATTGCATCATAATAACAAAAATTAGGTTAAGAAGTAAAATAGTATTTCTTTTCCCAAGATAAAATACACAAGCACGAACAATTTGCATTTCCTACTATAGTACATTCTTTCAAGACTTTTTTAAGAGTTAGCAAAATATAATAAATGACCATATTTAGCTTATGGTATGAATTATAAAATGCATGTAATTGCATATTTTAAAATGTATTCATTCATATGCATGAGGTTTTAAATTAGTTATAGTTAATATTAGAGTTTTAACCTATAGTATCGACTTCTTATAATTGCTCCTTATTATTGGGTTAAGAAACACTAATTAATTTTTGATGTAAATGAGAATCAAACTGAAATTTTTTTTCCAATGAGAATCGAACCCAAATCTTTTTCCTTTTTGATTTGTCATCGAATCAACCCCTAAATCTCTATGGAATTCTATTTCTGTTAATATTATTTAAAGCCCCAAAAACTGTCATATACACTTGGAAGCTCCATACGGTTGACCTTATCCTATTATTTAAAGCCCCAAAAACTGTCATATACACTTGGAAGCTCCATACGGTTGACCTTATCCTATAATAATCACCCAGACAATAACGACATAACAACAACTTGCACTACTCTTGCCTTAAACTTTTGGTCAATCCAAACTCAATTCAAAAGCAAACAAAACCAAACTCTACCTTCCCAAAAGACCCCGAGACTCACTCACACAGACACTGAGATTCACATTCACTGAGTCACTGTGTGTGACTCAGTCCTATGATCTCTCTCACCATGAAGAAGAAGAAGACTACCACCACAACTCAAACTCACAAACCCACAAAACCCATTTCCCAAATCACCTTCCTAGTCCTCCTCTCACTTCTTTCTTGTGTAAATTCATTACGAGTCAAACCTCCACCACCTCTTCCCATTTTGCCCCTCCCTTCAGCTCGACAGCTCCAATGGCAACTAGGCAACATGGCCCTCTTCCTCCACTTCGGTCCCAACACCTTCACAGACTCCGAGTGGGGCACAGGCGATGCTGACCCTTCTGTCTTCAACCCCACAAACTTTGACCCGACTCAGTGGGTCCGAGTCGCCAAAGACTCGGGCTTTTCACGCGTTATACTCACGACTAAGCACCACGATGGGTTCTGCCTTTGGCCTTCGGAGTACACTGATTACTCCGTGAAGTCCAGCCCGTGGAGAAATGGGAGTGGTAATGTTGTTGCGGAGCTAGCTAATGCTGCTAGGGACGCAGGCATTGGATTGGGACTTTATCTTTCGCCGTGGGATCGACACGACGTGTCGTATGGCAAGACTTTGGAGTATAATGAGTTCTACATGGGCCAGATGACCGAGTTGCTCACAGGGTAATTTATGATTGGGCCCATTGGGGTTTTTACTTTTTAAGTTAAATGTGAGTATTTGTGAACTGGGTTGGTTTAGTTTTATTAAGAAATTCTGGAAGATTGGAAATTTTGAGTTATATATATGAGTTTTTGTGAACTGGGTTGGTTTAGTTTTGTTAAGCAATTGTGGAAGAATTTATGTTATTCAGAATTCAGGCTGATGTATCTCTTATGTTATCAGAGATTTCATGTTATGGACTATGCATTGTTTTGTTTGTTAATTGGATTGTTCATTATTCGATTTAGCGGTTATTGAGCCTTGGGTTCTTTCCAATATATTTTTTTAAAAAAAAAAAAAAAAAAAATCGGATTCTTGTTCTGTATATGAATCATTTTTTGTGCCATGTGGAGTTTAGTTGAGTTGATATTTAACATTATCAGCTGTATGATTTTTTTCCTAATTGTTTAGGTTTAAGAAGTTGTTGAAGATTGGGTTTTGGTTAAGGGGTAGATTTAGATTGTTTGTGTTGGTTCAACTGACTAATTCTCTTTCTTTTTGGTGAATTTGAACTTTTTTAGTAATTTGCTAATTTGTGTTATGAGTTCCACGGTTTCAGTCTTTCAGAGAATTATAGTAATGATGTTTCAAATTGGACCAGGTATGGAGAGATCAAGGAGGTATGGTTGGATGGTGCAAAAGGGGAAGGAGAGAAGGACATGGAGTATTTCTTTGACAGTTGGTTTAGTCTCATTCATCAGCTCCAGCCTGGGGCTGTCATTTTTTCTGATGCTGGTCCAGACACCAGGTGGATTGGGGATGAGGCTGGTGTTGCTGAGTCTACTTGCTGGTCTCTTTTCAACCGGAGTAATGCCCAGATTGGTGGCACTGATACTCAGTGAGTTTCACTTTTGTCCCTCACTCCCATTAGTGAATTTGATTGCTTAAGATGGTATAGGTTGAGGTTTTCTAGCATTTGGAATAGACTATTAAGAACAACTTCTTAAGTTGCATACAGCTCATTAAAAGTCTTCTGAAGTTTCTGCCTGGTTCAAGATGAATTATTTGGTTATAACTTATAGTCCCATTACCATTCAATACTAATTGCTCTGCCCTTATTTTTCCCTGCATCATTCATAGATCATGTGGTATGCGCTGATGCACTTGGCAGATAATTGCTCTTTAACAGAATTTTCTAATCCCTAAATAATAATTCTCATGTTCATACTTAAGTAATAAACTCGATCTAATACTACAGAGTAGTACAATGGATGTGATCCTGCAATGTACCAATACCGTGAATTGCATACTCCATTAACTTAGTGGGAACTTTTTATACTATTTATTAATTAGAGATCTCATTGCTATGAGTTCTCAGTCTCATTTAATAAAGTATGCTTGTTTCAGCCCTTGTTTACAATTACTTTTATCTGTTTATAATTGTATCTCAAATTTTTTTAAAGTGCTAATTTAAATATTAAGTGTTAGCTTTCTGGAAACACTATGCATACTTGATCCCTGAAAGAATGAGAGGACAGGACAAGAGATACACTAAGAAATAGCTATTTCCCATGAAGACTGTTTTTTAATGTCTCTCATCCTTTCCTAGTGCAATAAAGTATTCCATTCCATTCAGATATGTTTGATATGTCTAACAGATATTCAAGGGGTGGAGATCCAGTCGGTAGTGACTGGGTACCTGCTGAGTGTGATGTCTCAATCAGGCCTGGTTGGTTTTGGCATGCATCGGAAGCTCCAAAATCTGCAAGAAATCTTCTTGACATATACTACAAATCAATTGGCAGAAACTGTCTGCTGTTACTAAATGTGCCCCCAAACTCTTCGGGTCTTATATCAGCTGAAGACATAACAGTGCTTCAAGAATTCAGTGAGCTCCGAAGGTCCATATTCTCCTATAATCTGGCTATCAATGCTTTTGTTAATGCCAGCAGTACACGAGGAGGCATTTATGATTCTCGTTTTGACCCCCACAATGTCCTGAAAGAAAATATTTACACCTATTGGGCCCCTGAGGAGAATCAAATTGATTGGGTCTTATATTTAAACCTTCAAGAATTAGTGTCTTTCAATGTTCTGCAAGTTCAAGAACCAATTCACATGGGACAGCGGGTTATTGAATTTCACCTTGAGATCTTGAACAAAAATGGGAAATGGAAGAATGTGATCAATGGCACTACAGTTGGATATCAGAGGCTGTTGCAGTTTCCAACTGTAAAATCTCAGTACTTGAGGTTTGTCATCAACAAGTCGCGGGCAGATCCGCTCATTTCTTATTTTGGAATTTATATGGATCAAGTATCCATAGTGAGTAACAACATATCTGACACAAGCTCAAGAACACATTTCAATAGCAGTCAAATACTTCGGCAAATGACATACAACCATTCTCAGATTGATAGTCTATAGAATTTGAAATTTTCTGGTGCATAATTGTATGTGTGATTGTTTAATTATTATGATATTCATTCTTTAAAGATTTCTCATATGCAAAATTACAGCTTTCAAATTGATACATTTCTTGGCCTCTTTGTTGAGATCAATCACAATTTCTAAATTCTTTTTGGTCACTGAGCATTCTTGGAAAGTAGATCTTCAAATATGAAAGGAGTGCACTTGAAGCTGAAGTTATAGCATATCTAGTTATCTGGTTTAACTTGCATGTTCCTGAAGATCCAGCTGCTTTTAGAGGCATCTTCCACCCTTATGGTGCAGTAAATGGAGACTCAACAAAGTTGTGATCTCTGTTGTAGCTTGGTTCTCTTATTGTCTTTGCTTTGTTTATTTATTTTCTAGTTCTTTTTTCTCCTCCTCTAGTCAGACCTTAGCTTTGTTGGAGGAGGGGAGAAAATGAGACTGCCTTGCCTAGTATCACTATCACCATAATTTGGACCTTACTGTGTGGTCAATTATTATTCCTTTTTCTCTTTTATGATGTCTTCTAATACAGACATGGCTGCTTTCTGAAAACAATGCACTCTAGAAGTATTAATTTCATTTGTGGCTTGACTTCTCTTACACACACACACACACACAATCTTACTGTGACCAAGTTGAAGCCCATGAAATTGAAGTTAGCGTGCGTAAGATAATTTGATTAGGATATAACATAGCATGTTACATGGTCTGGTTTAGTGCACTAGCTAGTAATGCAGCACTACTGTACTCAAAATGCAATTAGTTTGATTTGATGAGCTTAAAACAGCGTGTCCCCTGAAAATTTTCTCTCTACTCTATAGTCTTTACACAATAGTCAATTGTAAAAGAGGCCTATCGAAAGGATATTCATTTGCTAGACTGTCCTTTCCACGATGGATCCCCATTAAGAGGTAATTTACTAATTTTATAAGATAGGAAAAGTTGATGAATGTCCTGAACATATTAGTTTAGAAAATATTTTTATAAACTTTTTATGTGAAAAGAAAAAAAATTACGGATTGTTTTGATAGTTTTTTATTATATTTTTAGTGGTATCAAAGGTTTTCTAAAATAGTTAATTAACAAATGTTCTAAAGACGTGTTAACCCATAAGATTATTATTAATATAGTATACAATAAGCTCTTTCTTTTTTCTTTCATTCCGTGGTGGGATCATCATAATTACCAAATTATGGGGGTTTAAAACATATTTGACTTCCCTACACGCTAGTAGGGTATGCTTGTGTATTAAAAAAGCCAAACAAACAAATTAGGAGCGACTTAAAGAGGAAAAAGAATCAATTTAAAATCATTCATGTGGGCTAAATGGTTGAAGTTATCATCCAGCCATTGATGGATGTTTTCCAGTTCAGAACCGTTGAATATCTTTTGTTGGATCTCATTTGCTCTTTTTTTTGAGATAAAAGATAGGATCTCATTTGCTTTAAGAGCATTGATTTAGCTATTATTTTAAGAAACTGTTTATGGAAAAAAAAAAAAAGAGTAATTGATTTTTTTAACAGTTTTTTATATTTCTCAATGAGTGGTATTAAAACTTTCTTGAAATTGATAATTAACAAATTCCTTAAGGGAATCCATTAACATTACTCAATATTTATTGTTCCTTTTGTTTTGACATTCGTTTTGACAATTTAACCCCCAAAAAATGAAAAAAAAATCCTTCGAACAACTTCAAATCCTAACTAATAAGGCCATTCTTCCTCCTTTCATATCATATTCCACAAATTTTTGAATCATGGAGGAAAACAGGAAGAACTCATACATAAATGACAGATAAATGACGTTAGTTTAGCGATAATATCACAAGGTGTAACTCTCAACAAAAAAGAAAAAAAAATCACAAGGTGCAGAACCAAACAATATAATATATATCTATCATGTTGAAATTTTCTCTTGATTGCACATCTTGTTTTGCATTTGAGTAATGAGTTATTTCACTAGCCTGCACTCTTCCTTCACTCAATGGTAGGGATTAACTTGATAACTTATTGAAAATAATAGAGATGAAATTAACTGCTACTAAAATATAAAGATTTAGTTAAAAGTGACATTAAAATATAAAAACCAAAATAGTATTTTTAAAATTTTAAAATGTGAACGTTAGTGTGTCAATTGTAGATATTTTTGTAAAATAATGTATTTAAACAAGTTTAAGAGAATAGTTTGCCTATTAGAGCATTCCCATTGGCAATTATAAATGGTACATGTAGGGAAAATTTAGCATAAAGGTAAAAAAGAGCCCAACAGCCGGACTTATAAAATTTTACAATTGCAAACTTTTTTGCAATTGTGTTACAGTGCCATCCTAAATGTAGGATGGTACTGTAGCACTTTAGTAAAAATTATACTATTTTTTAATTGATAAAGTGGAAGAGAGACGGGGGAGAAGAAATAGAGAGAGTTGTATTGGAATGTATTATATTATTTTAGTGGTAATATATATTATTTTAATGAGTAGAATAAGGAAAATAAAAATTGAAATGTTGGGTATATTATAAAATAATATGATATAATTGATAAAGTAATTGACTAGCGGTCCCATTAAAAATAATTTTTTAAAATTTATTTGCATATCACATATTCACTCTCCTCACAGCTAGTCAAGACTCACGACATTCAGACATAAAGAAATAAATAACAAAAAGTCAAGAGTACTCACGTCAAGATTTTTTTTTTTTTTTTTTTGAAAGGTACTCACGTCAAGATTAAATAGCGGGTTTCACAATATTTTTATTTTTATTTTTAAAAATAAACTCTATGCAATATTACGTATAAAATATTTTATAATAATTTTATTAGTTATTATTTATTTTTATTTGCATCTATCACTGACATATACCATTTACATCTTGTCTCTTCAATGGTCGGAAACAATTTTGTGGCTCCATACTTATTGCTTAAAGCAACCTTAAAAGTTAAAACATCCAGTAACCTTTTCTTTCTCTTCCATCTCTTCACATTTTCACAGTATCAAATATTGAATTTTGCTATAATCACAAATTTCAACTACTTAGAAGAATAAAAGTAGAAAAGTTGAATTTTACAGAATTTTTTAAAATCATTTAAGATTGTGAAACACATACAATTTTTTTGCTATTTTGCTATATTCTCTTCCTTTTTAGTATTTGTCAAAAAACACTTTTATCTATACATTTTCAATTTATTTAAAGAAATCAAATTGCAAGTTTAAACTTTATATATGCATACAAAATAATTTCTCAATTTGATTTTCATTAAGGGTTTACATCGACAATTGAGTAAATTAAATTAAGTAAGTATAAATTTTTTCATCTAGAAAGTATGAAAAAATAAATTAAAGTTGATATATATATATATATATATATATATATTAGATTATGTGCAGTAATATTCAGGCTCCCTAAATTAATATCCTGGCTCACCACTAAGTTGCTGTATCTCTAACTTTATTCTTTACAAATACTTGATGATAAGGAATCTCTTCCATTTGAATGTGGCCGTTAAAATTTGATATTTGCAAAGCTAGGGGTGATATATGCAAACATATATAGTAGGAAGGATTACGTGTCTTTCATTATAGATAAAGTATGTAACTGTAGGGATTGTCGTTCAACCTGTGGGTGGCAAAGAAAGCATGCATGCATGTGTATTCATAATGATCTATTATCTATATCTACCAGATAACTGAAGAAGTGTAGCTAAACTTTATGGCTTCATGCTGGTACAATAAAACTTTCATCCTACATTACCCTCACAAATGTCCTGTATGTACCTTCTTTTTCATTCAACTTACTCTCTGTCAGTGCCTGGACTCATTCTCAGCTTCTTTCCACTTATTACTTTATACAGGACCTTACCTGATGGAGCACGATTGGAATGGGCCAAATGCATGATGGGTTATACTTGTTACAAGGTTCAAGCCTCTCTAAAGCTACTAAGTCTCTTGATGATTTCCTTCTCAAGCACAAACTCAAATCATTTACTGCTTTTTCTTCTTCTGATTCACATGCCAATTTGTATTCACTATGACATTCTAGACTAGGACATCCATCTGATATGAAATTCATTCATCAAGTCATGTTTTTCCTTTCCTTCAAAACTATTGTACTAAAGATTGTAATGTCTATCCTTTGGCCAAACAAAAAAGGCTGCAATTTCCTTTTGATAATAAAAAATCTGCTAATCCTTTTGATCTTGTTAATATGGATGTTTGAGGACCATTTTCTATTTCTACTACTGATGGGCATAGGTGTTTTCTCACTATAGTTGATGATGCATCAAGGGCCACTTGGGTCTTTCTTTTAAAGGCTAAATCAGAAGTAAAGCCCTTGATTGTCTCATTTTATACTATGGTTCAAACCCAATTTCAAACTAAAATCAAGTCCATCGGAACTGACAATGCCTTGGAATTCCATATGGTTGAATTTTATAATTCTAAGGGAATCATTCATCAACAAAGCTATGTTTACACTCCACAACAAAACTCAGTTGTGGAGAGGAAACATCAGCATATCCTTGCAACTACTAGAGCATTGCAAATTCAATTTAGTCTTCCTCTTGTTTTTTGGGGTGATTGTGTTCTCACAGCTGTGTATTTGATCAATAGGTTTCCTACACCCTTTCTGCAAAACAAATCCCCTTATGAAGTTCTGTTTAAACAGGTTCCATCTTATTCTCATCTTAGAACTTTTGGCTATCTTTGCTTTGCCACTGATGTTGGTCCTAATAAACACAAGTTTTCCCCAAGAGCTAGGAAATCTGTATTCTTAGGTTATCCTTTTAGCATCAAAGGGTATAAATTGTTTGATCTTCAATCACACTCCTTTTTCATATCTAGGGATGTAGTGTTTCATGAAAGAGTTTTCCCTTTTTCTTCAAATAATGCTCACACTGATTCTACTGCATTGAATCCCTTACCTAGTATTCCTCCTCTTTCATTTGTTTTTCTTGATCCTACACCTTCTTCAGTTTCTGCTGATTCCATTGTTCAGTTTCATCATGATTTTGATGAAGACATTCAGGATTTTCCTAATACTCTTGAAAATCCTGTTTCTGAGCTTCCTCTTGTATCTGATGTTCCTAGAAGGTCAACTAGGATTTCTAAGCCTCCTTCTTATCAAGGCTTATGATTGTAATCAAGTTTCATCTGCAACCATTTCTAATCAGCCCCATTCAGGTACTTCTCATCCTCTCTCTTCTTATCTTTCCTATGCCAACTTATCTCTTGCCTACAAATCTTTTTGTTGTTCTATCTGCACTAGCACAGAACCAACACAATTTTCACAGGCAGTTTTTGATCCCAAATGGCAAGAAGCCATGGATGTTGAGATTGTAGCCTTGGAAGCCAATAATACTTGGACTATTACTCCTTTACCACCTAACAAACATCCTATAGGGTGTAAGTGGGTTTATAGAATTAAGTACAAGGCTGATGGGTCCATTGAAAGGTATAAGGCCAAATTAGTTACTAAGGGGTTCACTCAAAAGGAGGGTTTGGATTACATTGAGACTTTCAGCCTTATTGCTAAAATGGTTTCTGTCAAGTGTGTGCTTGCAATGGCTGCCTTGAAAGGTTGGTTTCTTAGCCAACTTGATATTAACAATGCATTTCTTCATGGTGATTTGCATGAAGAAGTTTACATGGCTCTTCCACCAGGCTTTCACAGCAAGAAGGAGCATGGGGAGCAGCTTGTATGCAAGCTTAATAAGTCTCTCTATAGTCTTAAGCAAGCTTCAAGACAATGGTTCTCTAAATTTTTAGCTACATTGATTCAGCTTGGATTCATACAATCCAAGGCAAACTATTCCCTCTTTACCAGACAACAAGGAGCTTCATTTATTGTTTTGTTGGCGTATGTTAATGATGTTCTCATAGCAAGCAATGATAAACAGTAAGTTGATCAGTTTAAGGTGCTGTTAGATCAGAAGTTCAAATTGATGGATTTAGATGAGTTGATGTATTTTCTTGGGTTGGAAGTTGCCAAGACAACTAAAGGTATTTCTTTATGTCAAAGGAAGTATGCCCTTGAAATTTTGGAGGATGCAGGCCTTCTTGGTTGTAAGCTTGTCAAGGTTCCTATGAAACATAATTTAAAACTTAGTAAGTATGAGGGCTTATTACTTGATGATCTAGGGAAGTACAGGAGGTTGGTAGGAAGATTGTTGTACTTGACCATCACCAGGCCTGATATCACTTATGCAGTGCATAAGTTGAGCCAATTTATGGCTAAACCAAGACAACCACATCTTGAGGCTACACTTAAGGTTTTGCAATACTTGAAGAATGAACCTGGTAAGGGTGTTTTCTTTTCTGCAAATTCAGAGTTTCATGTGAAAGGTTTCACAAATTTAGACTGGGCATCATGTCCAGACACTGGAGATCAGTCACTGGTTACTGCATTTTCATGGGGGATTCATTGGTTTCTTGAAAATCAAAGAAATAGTCCACTGTTTCTCGATCCTCAGTTGAAGCAGAATATAGGGCCATGGCCATTTCAATTTGTGAAATTGTTTGGATTCTTTACTTATTGAAGGATCTTCAAGTTAATCATAACAGAGAGGCATTCTTGTTTTGTGATAGTTAGGTAGCACTACATATAGGTTCTAATCCTGTTTTCCATGAAAGAACAAAACATATTGAGATAGACTGTCATGTTGTGAGAGATAAGGTGTTGGCCAAGGTCATCAAGCTGATTCATGTTAGAACTCAATCTCAGTTAGCTGACTTACTCACTAAGGCTTTAAGTCATAAGCAATTTTCAGAACTCTTGTCCAAGATGGGACTGATTAACATTTATCAACCATTAGTCCATCTTGAGGGGGAGTATCAAGGTAGTGTGCATCAACATAGCTTACATACAAAGCAAGTTCATGAACCAGAGTAGAGTGAACAAGCTTCAGCAATTGCACGCTGCAGTTGCAAATTAGTTGGACACCTTCAAGCATCAGTTGCAGAATGTAGCAGTAGCAGATTTAATGAGGAGGAAAAGAGTTAGATCAGAAACGACTGTAGTACTAGTTTAGGCTTTGCTATTGAGTTTGTAAAATACGACATGTAGCTTTAGTTTTCTGCATAAGTGTTCACACGCACACACGTGCCTGAGTTTGTAAGAATTTTCTGTTTTGGTTGGTTGGTTAGTTTTGCTCTTCTCTCTTCTGGGTTTAGCCCAATACTGTATAAATCAATTAATAATTAATTTACTTTTCTCCCAATTCTGTTTTCTGTTACCCACACCATAACTATTATATAAAATGCCAGCTCTTGCAGCTTCAAACTGATCTGCATCTCCAACCCCCAATATCTACTAGTAATTCTATGATGGAATAAAAAGTAAAATCTTATTATTGGTATTTGCATTCCCATTGTGTATGACGTTATAATATGTTTTTATTTTTATGTTTGTTCTTTTTAGAGCAACCACATCAGCTCGTGTAAATTTTTTGTCTATTTTACAAGAAAAAACCTACTTTTTCTATTTTACACATCCACTTTTACAAACCACCCACATCAGTTTATCTATTCTACACATTTATTTAATAAAATATTCATTCTTTTTACATTTTTTTATTATTTCCTTCCCTCTCCTCTCTGGCACAAACTCACCACCTCGTCTTCTCCGTCCACACCCACCCCAGCCCAACACAACAACAATCACAACAATGACACAATCAACAAAATCCGGCCGTTGATTCACCGATCTTCCACAACAACAAAATCCAGCCACTGATTCACCGATCTTCCACAACAACAATCACAACAACGACACAACAACAATGATTCACCGATCTTCCACAACAACAATCACAACAACGACACAATCACAATCACAACAACTCTGACCCAATCGGCGTTCTCAACTCACTCGCCGCCCAAACCCATTAATCACCCACCCAATCCGAAACCTAGTCAAGCCAAATCATCACCCAATCGGCGGCAAGATCATCAAAACCCACCAATGAACCAGAAAACCCAAGCCGATCAAGATCAAAACCCACCGACCCACACCCACAATCAACCAAAAAACCAGAAAAAAAAAACCAGCAACCAACAGATCGGAGCGAGATCGAGGCTTCCAGCCGGAGCAAGATCGACGCCTTGCAGCACCGCCACCTCCTCGCGACGGCCGCCGGCCTCAAGCTCAACCAAAAATGGATCAAAACCCACGAGATTCTAGGCGATAGACCCATTGGAGAACTCCATTCGTGTTGTAGGCGACGGACTCGTCCGGCGACTCGGCTTGCTCGACCTCGTTCTCATCGGCGGTGATGGCGATCGGCGGAAGCTAGAGGAAGAAAAATTGATAAGATGAGAGAAAGAGAGAGCTGTGCTGCGCCTGAGAGAGTGAGAGTGAGAGCAGAGACAAGAGAGAGAAAAAAACGAGCGAAAATGAGATTTACTGTAGAGATAATAATATTTTAAGGTATAACCGAGCTACAGTGCCCGTGTAAATTTACACGGGTACTGTAGCTCGTTGAAAATTTTGCATGATTTTAGACGAGTTTAGATGATCTGATGCAGGTCTTTTTTTTGTTCAAAATGTGTAAAAATGATGAAAATATATATTTTACACATTTATAGAAGAGCTGGTGTGGTTGCTCTTACTGGTTAGTCTTTTATACTAAACCTGTCCACCTTTTCGGTTCAAGTTGCTTAGTTGTTTTATACTTAGAAAATAACATGAGATCTCATCCCGCATCGTTGAGACTAAGAATTTGCATCCAACTCACCAACTTGAAGAAGAACTTAAAAAATTAGTGACAAAATATTATGTAATTATACATTAATATTTTAAGATTAATTTTACATTAAATGATCAAATCTCTTAATCTTGACCCCCTAAATTAAAATCCTGATTCGCCACTAAGTTGACGTGTCCCTAACATTATTCTTTACAAAAACCAGATGATAAGGAATCTCTTCCATTTGAATGTGGCCTTGAATAAATTTGACATTTGCAAAGCTTGGGGGGTGATATATTCAAACATAGTGGGAAGGATTACGTGTCTTTCACTAGATAAGTATGTAACTGTAGGGATTGTCGTTTAAGAAAAGCATGCATGCATATGTATTCATAATGATCTATATCTATCAGATAACTGAAGAAGGGTAGCTAAACTTTATTGCTTTGTCAAATATATATATGGGTCTGGCATGTGGTCCACTAAAACTCAAAAGCCTGTCAATAAGATGGTGGCATCGGTTCAAAATATGTTGTTCTAAGAATTTAAATCGCGGTCCTAATTTTGAGAAGATCAATTTTAGGATGTTGCCCAAACATAATCCTGTTCCTCCATCTGGGCCTATCATTCAATTGTCTCGTAGTACTCCCCTTAGTACCCCCACATAGGTGTGAGAATATTTACCATAAGTTGAAATTCTCTTAATAAAAAGAAAAAGCTCGGAGAATATTGTAGAAAGAAGTCATGGTAGGGACTCAAAAATGTTGGATCGCTGATAACTATGTTTTTTATTGGCCCTACAGTACCTCCTACTTCAACTTTGCAACTCCAACCACCTCTTTTTTATTCTATGGTGTAATTTAATAAATCATAAATTAATTTCTTGATCTTGTAATAATCCAACAATGATCTTATAATATATTTTATGTGTTCTTTTATTGGTTAGTCTTATACAAAACTTGCCCACCTTTTCACTTGGCTTACCTCATGTTTATATCTTTGCAACGTTCGCTAGTAGTGTGCATCCAACCCACTAAAACAGCGAAACCAATCAAACCCAATGACTTTGATTGGGTTTTGTGGGTTTGTTTGGGTTGATTGGATTTTTATTTTGAGTTTTTGATTGAATTAAGCTGAAGTTGATATGTTTTCAACTCATCTAATCCAGCCCAATCTAACATATATAATTTTACCTTTTATCCTTATTTTAATGTGTTTAGTTTGATTTATTTTGAGAATTAGTTTTAATATTAATCTAGAAATCTGAAAAGTAATTTAGGCTTATTATGTGAAGCGTAATAATTTATTTAAAAAAAAAGTTTTTAGATAATTTATAAAAGCCAAAATTTTTACAAGACATAAACATTCAAGCACAAGCACAACTCGTCTACTCAATCTGAGGTGCTGATGGTTTTTACACATGCAATGGTAACAAGTTTGGGTTGGGAAATTTTCATCATGAAATTAAAAAGTCATGTTAGATTGAAAACGCTTCAATCTTACCCATGTACACTCATAGTTCAGTTGACACTTAACTATCATGTGTAATGGGTTGCTTCAAATTTCTGATATTGTGGGATATATGCTACACTTTTATGTGTGAATAATCAAAATATTTTACGTTTGAAAAATATTTTACTTCAAATAGAGTGTAAGTTTCTCATTTGGGAGTTTTTTCACTAGCAAACGACTTAGATTATGGAGAAATTTTAACATCAGAGTTTCTTCTCCACATTTGAAGCATTTGCTGGTGCAAATTCAGAGAACGGATCTCATGCCCCAAATTCATAAAAATATCGAAAACAAATGAGCACTTCAATGAAAAGATTCTTAAAGAAAATATTAAAACAAAAACTATCCAATACCATACCACAATCGTAGTTTTAGGTCTTGATAATTCAGTTATTGTCTACAATTTTTTTTTTTTTTTTTTTTTTTTTTTTTTTTTTTTTTTTTTGTAATAAGTTTTTGTCAAAGATCTATGGTTGTTTAGGCTGGTATGTGGTTTTGTAGTCTGATTTTTAATGTTATTTGAGCCAGTTTTTGGTCCAAACTGGCATGATTTTGGCAGGGGCCAATTTCTTTTTTCTTTTTTTTTTTTTTCATTTTTTCCTTTAGGCCCAAATTCAAATTCAGCCCAAATATATATATATATATATATAAACTATTAATAACTAGATTTCTAGTTTGGGTTTCAACTTTTTATGAACTAAAATACCCTCCCACAAATTCTTAAACTTTCTTAAATACCCCTATCTTTTAGTTAAATAATTTAAATTAAAAAAGACAAACTGGTTAAAAGACTAATTATTGTTCCTAAGTTTTAGTCTTTTTCCTTTATCTTTTCCAGACTAAAACTTAGGACACTATTTCTATCTCATTTTAAAATATTATTCTATATTACCTTACTTCTTTCTTAAAAAAAAAAAAAAAAAAATACAAAATGGTTATTTATATATCACTTTTCAAAATTATAACACTAAACCAAATAAAAAAAATATAAAAAAGAGTATTATGATGAGTCTAATATATATATAACTATATATATACTTATATATATATATATATATTTATTTATATATACATACATACTAGACCCATCACATGTGCTTTGCATGTGCGATGAGACTCTTTTTTATTTTTTATTATTTTGAGTTTCGTGTCATAATGTGAGATAAAGATAATGTCATAATTTTTAGGATTTTTAGTTGATAAAAGTTTGAAAAATTGAATTAAAAATAAAAAGTGATAATTCAAATTTGAGAAGAGAAAAGAAAAGGTTTAAAACTTAGGAACTTTTTAAAAAAATAGTAAATTACTGTTTTAATCCATTTGTGTTTTTAAATTTAAAATTATTCAACTAATAGATAGTGGTATTTTAGAGAGTTTAAGAATTTATGTAAGGATATTTTAGTATGCAAAATGTTGAAACTTAAACAATGAATGTGTGACAAGACTCAATAATGCTCTTTTTATTTTTTTTTTTTTTTTTATTGTTATAATGTTTAAAAGTGATATATAAATAACCGTTTGCATTTTTATTATTTTTTCAAAATAAAAAGGGAAGGTAAAGTGGAATAATATTTAAAAATGAGATAGAGATAATATTCTAAGTTTTAGGTTGAATAGAGAATATAAAGGAAAAAACTTAAAGGCGGAAATCACATTTTCATTTCTACATTTTTAGACGATTCCCACTTTGGTCCTTAGATTTTATTTTTACCGCTTTTAGTCCCTATCCTGAAAAACGCTTCCCGTTTTGGTCCTTGCCGTTACATCAGAGACGGAAAATGCACACGTGGCAAACGGCAGAATTAAAAAAATATTAAAAAAATATATTTTATTTTATTTTAAAATAAAATAAAATTTTAGTTATCAATAATTTTAAAATAAAAATATTAAAAATTTTAGTTAAAAATAATTGTTCTTCATGTTCTTCCCTCAAGAACATGGTTGCCCAGAAAATAAGAAATTCAAGATTTTCTTCTCTTTTATTTCATTTTCTTAGCATCCAAACAAGCAAAAACATGTGCTCTAACACAATCAACTAACAAAACCCAAAACTTATACCACAACCCCTCTTCAGAAACAATGTTGTACCCATCATTCTCTCTCATAGCAAACAAAAGCTTAAGCAAATCCACACGTTGCCCATCTCCAAGCATTGGAGGTAGAGGTCGAAAACAGTCTCAACCGCAGATCTCTTTGCCAAAACGTAGAAGAAACCCTTCGAACTCGCATCGAAGCTTATCGGAATTTAGTTGGATATCGGATCCATTGGAACCCGGTTTTAGATTGACCCAGAAATCGTTTTGCTTTAGCTTCTTTTCTGGGGTTTTGAAGCAATCTAAAGCAGACCCATCAGCAAGCATCGACCACCTTGCCATTGGATTTTGAATTCAAACCCTAAAAACCAAATCACACTCTGTTTTGTAAACTTTTTTTGTTTTCTTCAACAACAAAAGCCATCAAAACCCACTTACACACACACAAAAACCCATAAATAAATATTAAAAAAACAGAGAGAAAAAACAGATGTGAAAGAGTTATGAAGTGAATATGAAGATGAAAGATGGAAAAAGGTACCGATTAACCATCTGGGTCATGCTTGGAAAAAACCATGTTTTGGGTTTTGTTAGTTGATTGTGTTAGAGTATCTGAGTTTGATCATGGTTTTTATACGTTTTTGCTTGTTTGGATGATAAGAAAATAAAATAAAATAAAAGAAAATCTTGAATTTCTTATTTTATGGGCAATGTTCTTGGGGAAAGAACATGAAGAATAATTATTTTTAACAAAATTTTTTAATATTTTTATTTTAAAATTATTGATAACTAAAATTTTATTTTATTTTAAAATAAAATCAAAATAAAATAAAATATTTTTAATTCTGCCATTTGTCACATGTGTATTTTCCGTCTTTGATGTAACGGCAAGGACTAAAACGGGAAGCGTTTTTCAGGATAGGGACTAAAAGCGGTAAAAATAAAATCTGGGGATCAAAGTGAGAATCGCTTGAAAATGTAGGGACGAAAATGTGATTTCCGCCAAACTTAAAACTTAGGAACAATAAATTACTTTTTTAACCAGTTTGTTTTTTTTTTTTTAATTTAAAATCATTTAACTAAAAGATATGAGTATTTTAGAGAGTTTAAGAATTTGTGTGAGGGTATTTTAGTACACAAAATGTTGAAACTCAAATAAGGAATCCTCTTATTAATAGTATAGATAAAAGAAAAAGCATGTGACTTTTTTTAAAAAGTTATTTGTATGTGGTTTAAAGTTTGAAAATTTAAATTTAAAATAAAAAGTGGTAATTCAGATAATAAAGATAAAAGAAAAAAACTTAAAAATTAAGAATTGTAAATTACTCTTTTAAGCAGTTTGTATTTTTTAGTTTAAAATTATTTGACTAAAGAATAGGGATATTTAGAGAGTTTAAAAATTTATGTGAGGGTATTTTAGTATGCAAAATGTTGAAAACCAAACAAGGAATCCTGTTATTAATAGTATGTGTGTGTGTATGTATATATATTAAATTTGATAATTATGATAATTATTGATGAACATTTATTTTGATTTTCTTTATATAAAAAATATTAAATATAAAATTTAATAATCATGGTAGTTATTATTTATTAATAATTAATAGGTATATTATGATTATGCGTTTATAGATATTTATTATGATAATTATTATCAAAAAATATTTATCATAATAACCATGTTAGCTTGTTTTTAATTTTTAATTTTTTTAGGGTGTAATTCATTATGTTTTCTTTTCTTATTGAATGTAGTTAATATATCATGTTTCTTTCCTTAGACATCTGTTTTGGGTATTTGAATCTACAAAAACAATAAGGAAAATATAGGGTTTTGATGAGTTGTTTGAAAAATGATATTTAATTTTCATTAGGAAAATTCATAATCTCCTTAATTTATTTTCCTTTGAATCAGCAATCAAATTTCAAATTGAAAAACCCTCCTCAACAGGAAGATGTTGATTATTATATCATTTGTTAACTTCCTATTCTAACACATTTCATTTAGATTTTGCCTCTTTGAATTGGCAAATCCACATCGGGTGGAATCAACCTTAATTAAAAAAGTATACTATGAAATTTCAATATATTTAAATTTACGGCAAGATTATGGATGAGATTTTAAAACAATTTATTTTATCACCGATTCATTTTGCCAAAGAGTCATAGTTATCCAAAAATCAATTGAACTAATTAAAGCTTCAATTTCGATTTTAAAAAAAAGGAAATAAACATATACAATTACATCCCTATTAGGATAGGTTTAAATTATTAGAATATATTTAAATTTCTTAATTTTCAAATTAGCTAATGAATTTAGGTTTGACTTGCATGTTGGTAATCTAGTTTAGCCAAATTCCTAATTGTCATGGAAGACCAAATTCAAAATGGGATTCAAATTTGGAATTAAAGTTGATCATTTTGATTAGTGATTTATATTAAAACTAATGTGTAGCTCTGTGCATATGCATGGTACAATTAAAAATAATAATAATTATACGGTTCAAATTATACCATTTGTTTTAGAAGATGTTCAAATTATACATGGTATTAGTTTACACTTTTTTTAAACTATACATTTCTAAAATATGTAATGGTTTCTCATTTTATATATATATATATATATATACACACACACACACATATATATGATTTAGAATTTAATTGCACTCGATAATTCACTTGCCATAAAAATTAAAAACTTAAATGGATACATGGCAAAAAATTTGACTCTGATTGAAATCTAATTTTGAATATAATTGAATTTGAATTTTTTAATTTTTACATTCAATAATTCATTTTGCACAAAATTAAAAATCAAATAAGACATATGGTGCAAAGTTGAGAATCTAATTAAAATTTAATTGGATTTTTCTTGAGTTTCGGCTATTAATATATGTATGTGTGTGTATATATATATATATACATATATATATATATATATATATATATAAATTCCTAATAATTCTTCAATTAAAATTTAATCTTTTACATAATTAATTATGTTCGCAGAGACTCTATAATTTGGGTTGCTAGAAACCTCGTTGTGGCAAATGTAGGGCCTGCTGGTAGTGGGTGTATATTAAATCATTATGTAAGCAGAGTGATACAAATCCAGCTGCAGGACACAACTACCTTCATTCCTTTGCTTAGCAAACCAGTTCTGCCATTTTAACTGAATTCGCATAATCCATGCTAAAGTCCTGAAGCTGCTATCTTTGATGGGCGGTCTGAGGGTGAATTGGTAACTCCATATTGTGTTTTCATATAAAATTGGGTCAGTAATGTTTGGATTTCAAATTTGAATTTTGTGATGGTCACTCCACAAATATAAGTGCCTATGGGGTGTGGGGGTAAGAGTTGAGGTTCAAGTCTCCAGAAGGGAGTTTCACATACATATACACTTAGATTAGGCTGGCCGTTAGAGTAGAATTTATATTTTGTATATAAAAAATTTTGAATCCTAAAAATAATTGTAAAATACAGAGGCTTTAATGAGGTGATTTCTATTGGAATTAAGTTCTTTAATTAAATTTTAAGTTGACATTTCAATTGGGAAAGTTTTAAGAAATAATAAGTAATTGAATTTTTTCTCAAATAAGTTAGGCCATTAATGCCAAGAGATTTCCTTTTAAGGTTTAATTCAAATTTGAATGGGAAATAAAACATGGAAAGTATAAAAGATGTTTAGGTATTAAATGAGGAGATTTGGTCAAGGTTTTAAATAGGTAAACAAAATAAGAGGGAAATCCATTCTCAAAAAGAAAAAAAAGAGGGAAATCCATAATAGGATTTTTTAATATTTATAATTGGAAAAAAATTATATAATTTTTAAAAGTGATATTTTTTTTGGGTTTGAAAACATTATATTAGGGAATATTAAATCAAACCTGCCAAAGGTACAAAAAATCAAAAAGAAAAAAAAAAAGAAAAAAAAGAAAAAAACGTAATCGGTACGTACGTGTTGTGGCATTTACAAAGCCAGATGTTAAGGGATGTCTTCCATTTGAATGTGACCTTAACATTTGGCATTTGCAAAACATGCATCATATATGATTTCCAAATACAGCAGGAAGGATTATGTGTCTTTCATTCGATGAAGTAACTGTAAGATTGTCATTCAACCAGAGGCTAGCAAAGGAAAGCATGCATCATGCATGCATTGCATAATGATCTATCTGATTAGGTAACTGAAGGGTCGCTAAGGTTCATGCTTTTCTTCACACCTACTATTATCTATAAAGTCTCTGGATCAGGCTATTGTGTCCATCACTCAAAAATTCCTGTGCAAAAAGATGGAGCTAGCTAGTCAGAATAAGATGTGGTGGCCGGCCTTATTTGCTATGCTAATTGTCATACTCCTAGCTTTTCCTGCAGAGGCCTCTAGAGTGCTTGATGAGAATGTGAAAGTAAAACGAGGTCCTAATTTTGAGGGGCTCAATTTTGGGATGTTACCCAGAGGAGCTATTGTTCCTCCCGCTGGGCCTAGCCGTGGATCGTCTCCTGGTACTCCTCCATTACCCCCACATAGGCCTAGGCCTGAGAATGTAAGATCTGAGAGGATCAATTTTGGGATGTTACCCAGAGGTGTTATTGTTCCTCCCGCTGGGCCGAGCCACGGAACTTCGGATCCTCCTCCACCTCTCCCTCAAGGTCTGAGAGGATCAACTAGGAACTGAGAATTAATGTTAAATCGCCGAGAACTAGGACTTTTATGTACTGGCCTACACCATAACTATTACCTAAATATCACCTCTTGCAGCTTCAAACTGATCTGCAACTCCAACCACCTATCTACTACTAATTCTATGAAGTAATAAAAAGTAAAATCTTGTTCTCGGTATTTGCATTCCAATTGCGTATGATGTTATAATATATGTTTTATGTTTGTTCTTTTCGCCTTGCTTGGCCTAATGTTTATAATTTATATCTCCTTATAGATTAGCAGTGCACTTTCTGGTTCAAGCTGCTTAGATGTTCTATACTTTCATTTAGAAAATAATTTGAGATCACAACCTGCAACGTTGACACTATCCAACCCACTAACCTGATGTAACTGACCTTAAAAATATTGATGTGTAATGACCTTAAAAACTTATAAGACAAAATATTATGTAGGCACACGGTGAATACATTACACATCAGTAGTAAAATCTCAAACCTCCTACCCTCCCAATAAGGTTACTTTCCAAAAATCAAAATGACTAAAAATTTATAAAACAAATAAACAAGTGAAACAGAAACATACACACACAAAAAAACCAAATAATAAAGGAAAACTAAACTATTGTACGTACGTGTGACATTTACAAAGAATATACTTCTCTTATAGACACATCTAAATTCACAATATGTTTGAGTGTAACTTATAATTAAATGTCAGTACTTAATTAACACAAATGATCATCATAAATACTTGTGGGAGGAAACAATAAAAAAAAAAAAATGCACCAATCATAATATAATACTTTAACATATTGTAATTTTGAGTGTGTAATTGATGGAATGGCGGAAGAGGGGTGGGGGTGGGGTGGTGAGAGGGGGCAATTGCCCCCGAGCTCGAAAGAAGACTAAAAAGACTGAAGACTTCTCAAAAGAAAAATGCAACAATTATTTTCGTTTTTCTCCTACACAAAAGAAGATGACCAGAGGGGAAAATCTTTCCAGTTCATAAAAAAGAAGATGACCAGCGGTCCCATTAAAAATAATTTATTAAAATTTATTTGCCATATCACATACTCACTCTCCTCACAGCTAGTCAAGACTCACGTCATTCAGCCATAAAGAAATAAATAAATAAATAAGTCAACAGTACTCACGTCAAGATTAAATAGCGGGTTTCACAATATTTTTATTTTTATTTTTAAAAATAATCTCTATGCAATATTACGTATAAAATATTTTATAATAATTTTATTAGTGATTATTTTTAAAAATAATCTCTATGCATAATAATTTATTATGTAAAATAATTTTCACAGTATCAAATATTAAATTTTTTCCATAATCACAAATTTCAACTACTTAGAAGAATAAAAGAAGAAAAGTTGAATTTTACAGAATTTTTTAAAATCATTTAAGATTGTGAAACACCTACAAATTTTTTGCTATTTTGCTATATTCTCTTCCTTTTTAGTATTTGTCAAAAAACACTTTTATCTATACATTTTCAATTTATTTAATTAAAGAAATTAAATTGCAAGTTTAAACTTTATATATGCATACAAAATAATTTCTCAATTTGATTTTCATCAAGGATTTACATCGACAATTGAGTAAATTAAAGTAAGTATAAATTTTTTCTTCTAGAAAGTATGAAAAAATAAATTAAAGTTGATATATATATATATATATTAGATTATGTGCAGTAATATTCAGGCTCCCTAAATTAATATCCTGGCTCACCACTAAGTTGCTGTATCTCTAACTTTATTCTTTACAAATACTTGATGATAAGGAATCTCTTCCATTTGAATGTGGCCGTTAAAAGTTGATATTTGCAAAGCTAGGGGTGATATATGCAAACATATATAGTAGGAAGGATTACGTGTCTTTCATTATAGATAAAGTATGTACTGTAGGGATTGTCGTTCAACCTGTGGGTGGCAAAGAAAGCATGCATGCATGTGTATTCATAATGATCTATTATCTATATCTACCAGATAACTGAAGAAGGGTAGCTAAACTTTAGGGCTGCGTCAAATATATATATATATATATATACACACACAAGACCTGGATCAGGTTTGTTCAGGTCCATCAAAACTAAAAAGCTTGTCAATAAGAATATAAGATGGTGGTAGCCTGTCAAAATATATGTTGTTCTGAGTGGCCTTTGTTGTGCTTGTCCTAACTATTGCTTTTTCTACCGATGCCAGAACGCTTTCATGTTTCAACATATGGAGAAAAGGCTTCCTTTCAACTTGGTACATGTTGAGAATGAAAAATAGAGATGCTCTTTTTGAGAGGGTGAGATTTGGGATGTTGCCCAAAAAAAGAAAAGAAAAAAAAGAAGAAGGCAAAGTAGGGACTCAAAAATGTTGGATTGCTGAGAACTAGGCCTTTTATCGGGCGCCCACACAGTAACTGTTTCATAAACACCTCCACCTCCTACTTCAACTCTGTAACTCCAACCACATATTACTTATTCTATGCTGTAATGTAGTAAATCATAAATTTCTTGTTCTTGTAATAATCCAACTATGATCTTATTATAATATATTTTATGCGTTCTTTTTATTGGTCAGTCTTATACAGAACTTTTATACCTTTTCACTTGGCTTACCTCATGCTTACATCGCCTCATAGATTAGCATTGCACTTTCTACTCCAATCTCCTTAGTCCTTTTATTTAAAAAGGAATATGAGATCACATCTTTGCAATGTTCACTAGTAGTGTGCCTCCAACCCACTAAAACAGCAAAACCAATTAACCAAATCAAACCCTTTGCCTTTGGTTGGGTTTTTGTGGGTTTGTTTGGGTTGAGTTGGATTTTATTTTAGAGTATTGGATTGAATTCAGCTCAAGCTGATATTTTTTCAATCCATCTGACTCAACTTGATCTAACATATATAGTTTTACCTTATTGTCCTTATTTTAATGTGCTTAGTTTGATATATTTTGATATTTTGAGAATTAATTTTAATGAATTTGGAAATTTGAAAAATAATTTTGGCTTATTATGTGAATTGTAATAATTTATTGACAAAAAAGTTTTTAGATAATTTATAAAAGCCAAAATTTTTACAAGGCATAAACATTCAAGAACAAGCACAAGCACAACTTTACTACTCAATCCGAGGTGCTGATGGTTTTTACAAATGCAATGGTAACAGGTTTGGGTTGGGAATTTTTCATGATGACAAAGTCATGTTAGATTGAAAATGCTTCAAACTTACCCATGAATGCTTGTAGTTTAGTTGACACTTAACTATCATGTAATGGGTTGCTTCAAATTTCTGATATTGCGAGATATATGCTAGAATTTTTATGCGTGAATAATCAAAATATTTTACTTCAAATAGAGCGTAGGTTTCTCATTTGGGATTTTTTTCACTAGCATATGGCTTAGATTGTGGAAAATTTTTTACATTAAGTTTCTTCTCCACATTTGAAGCCTTTGCTCATGCAAATTCAGAGAACAGATCTCATGTCCCAACTTCATAAAAATATCGTATACAAATTAGCACATTTTTTTTTTTTAGAGAGTTTTAACTTATAGCGTCTGCTCTTGGTAATAGTTTTTTATTATCAGACCAAGACACTAGTCATTTTTTGATGTAGGCGGAGATTGAACCCAAAAATTAGCACTTCAATGAAAAGATTCTAGAAGAAAATATTAAAACAAAAACTATCCAATACGTACCATACCACAATTGCATGCAGTTTTAGGTCTTGATAATTTAGTTATCGTTTGCCATTTCATTTTTTTGTAATAAGGTTTTGTTAAATGTTTTGGGCCGATGATCAATGGTTGTATAGGTTGGTATTTAGTTTTTTAGGCTGATTTTTAATGTTGTTTGAGCCAATTTTTGGTCCAAACGGGCAAGATTTTGGAGGGGGACAAATTTTATTTTCCTTATGCCCAAATTCAAATTTAGCCCTAGTATATTTTCAAAAAAAAAAAAAAAAAAAATTAGCCCTAGTATATATAATTAGGTATATTAAATTTGATAATTATGATAATTATTAATAAACATTTATTTTGATTTTCTTCATATAAAAAATATTAAACATGAAATTTGATAATCATGGTAGCTATTATTTATTAATAATTAATAGGTATATTATGGTTATACTTTTATAGGCATTTATTATGATAATTATTATCAAAAAATATTTATCATAATAATTATGATAGCTTCTTTTTAATTTTTAATTTTTTTAGGGTGTAATTCATTATGTTTTCTTTCTTTATTGAATATAGTTAATATATCATGTTTCTTTCCTTAGACATCAGTTTTTGGTATTTGAATCTAAAAAACTAATAAGGAAAATATAGGGTTTTAATGAGTTGTTTGAAAAATGATAGGGCAAGGCTTGTGTCCAGTGAAAATTTTCACTGGACACGGCAAGATATGGACACGTGTCCAACAGTGGACACATGTCCAAGATCCAACGTGTCCAGTGAAAACTTTCACTGGACACAAGCCGGACCCAAAATGATATTTAATTTTCATTAGGGAAACTTATTGAATATTCCAGGAGAACCATAAATGCATATTTCTCCTCTCACATGAATTGTGGGTCACACTATAAATTTAATTAGTGAAACCCACAGTTATGTAAGAGGGGAGAATACGCATTTATGCTACTCTAAGAATACTCATTAATTACCCAATTCAAAGACCCTTCCCAGTAGGAAGACGTTGATTATATCATTTTGTTAACTTCCTTTTCTAACACATTTCATTTAGACTCTGCCTCTTTGAATTTGCAAATCCACGTTGAGTGGAATCAACCTTAATTTAAAAAGTATACTATGAAATTTCAAAATATCTACAGCAAGATTATGGATGAGATTTTAAAACAATTTATGTTAAGGACAAAGTTTAACTACAAAATTGGTTATAGTCTAAGATTATAACCTACACTATAACCAATTTTGTAACTAAATTTTGTCATTTATTTGATCACTTATTCATTTTGCCTAAGAGTCAAATTTATCCAAAAAAGCAATTGAACTAATTAAAGCTTCCAACTTCAGTTAAAAAAAAAAAAAATACAATCACATCCTTAGAATATATTTAAATTGCTTAATTTTCTAATTAACTAATGAATTTAGGTTTGACTTGCATGTTGGTAATCTAGTTTAGCCAAATTCCTAACTGTCATGGGAAGACCAAATTCAAAATGGGATTCAAATTCGAAATTAAAGTTGAACATTCTGATTAGTGATATAATATTAAACTAGTATGTAATCTTGTGCATATGCACTGATACAATTAAAACAATAACAATTACACGGTTTAAGTTATACATTTTTTTAAAGAAAATGCTGAAATTATACATGGTATTAGCTTACACCATTTTTAAACTATAGATTTCTAAAACATGTAATGGTTTTGAGTGGGAGTGAGTAAGTTTGGTGAGCAAGCTGAGTGGGAGTGAGTGAGCTTTGGAAGTGAGAGTGAGTTTTGATCCGTTTTGGGATGTGTTTTTTATTTATTTATTTGGTGTTAGAGTAATGAAAAACATTGAAGTGGGTTACGGAACACTCACGGTCAGAATCACTAGTGGGCAAAGTGTCAAAATTTAAACCATGGGTGGGCGCATAAAATTAGAGGCAAACCACAGGTGGGAAAAGTGTAATTATTCCAATTAAAAAATTAGATAGACACATGACACAAAATTGGATTCCTATTGAAACTCAATTTAGAATCTAATTGGATTTAGATTTTTCGATTTTTACACTCAATAATTCACTTGGTAAATAAAAATTAGATATGACACATGACGCACACGTGGATTCCAATTGAAATTCTAATTTGACTTTCTTTGAGTTTTGCCTTATAGGCAATCACAATTACATAGTTTAAGTTATACAATTTTTTAAAAGAAAATGTTGAAATTATACATAATATTAGCTTATACCATTTTTAAATGATAAATTTCTAAAATATGTAATGGTTTCTCATTATATATATATATATATATATATATATAAATAATTAGATTTAAATTCTTCGGTTTTTGCATATAATAATTAATTTGCCACAAAAATTAAAAAATTAGATGGACACGTGGTACAAAATTGGACTTCAATTGAAATTTAATTTAAAATCTAATTGAATTTGGACTCTTCAATTTTTACACTTAATAATTCACTTGGTACAAAAAAAAAAAGGACACACGGCGCACAATTGGACTCCGATTGTAATTTTAATTTGACTTTCTCTAAACTTTACCTGTTAATATATTTATAGATTCCTAATAATTCTTCAATTAAAATGTAATCTTTTACATAATTAATTATGTTCGCAAAGACTCTATAATTTGAGTTGCTAGAGACCTCGTTGTGGCAAATGTAGGGCCTGCTGGTGGTGGGTGTGTACTAAATCATTATGTAAACAGAGAGATACAAATCCAGCTGCAGGACACAAGAACTGCCTTCAGTCCTTTGCTTAGTAAACCAGTTCTACCACTGTAATTGAATTCGCATAATCCATGCTAAAATGGACCTCATTCTATATATGTTCAACAAGTTTTTTTATTTATTTATTCTTCTGAGGGGAAATGTTGAACAAGTTCTAGGAGTAAGAACTCCTGAAGCTGCTATCTTTGATGGGGAGTCCGAGGGTAAATTCGTAAATGCATATTGTGTTTTCAAATAGAATCTGGTCAATAATGTTTGGATTTTAAATTTGAATTCTAAAAATCAATTTGGAAAATGTAGAGGCTATAATGAGGTGATTGCCATTGGAATTAAGTTCTTAAATTAAAATTTAAGTTGACATTTCAATTGGGAAAGTTTGTAATAAGTGATTGAATCTTTTCGCAAATAAGTTAAGTCATTAATGTCAAGAGATTTCGTTTTTAAGGTTTAATTCAAATTTGAATGGTAAATAAAACATGGAAAGTATAAAAGATGTTTGGGTCTTAAATGCAGAGATTTGGTCAAGGTTTAAAATGGGTAAACAAAATAAGTGGAAAACTATAATAGGATTTTATTATTATTATTATTCATAATTGGAAACAAAAATATATAATTTTCAAAAGATTTTTTTTATTTTTTTATTTTTTGGGTTTGAAAACATTATATTATTAGGGAATATTAAATCAAACCCGCAAAGGTGTAAAAAATCAAAAACAAAAAAAGAAGAAGAAAAGAAAAGATATATATATATATATATATATATAGAGAGAGAGAGAGAGAGAGAGAGAGAGAGAGAGAGAGAGAACTGTAAGAAGGAGGTAAGGTGAAAAATTATTAGATACTCCCGGAGTACCATAAATGCGTAGTCTCTCATCTCACATGAATGGTGAGTCACACCATTAATTTAATTAGTGAAACCCACCATTCATGTGAGAGAAGAGAGTACGCATTTATGGTATTCCGGGAGTACACAATAATTTTTCGAGGTAAAGTAATGTGGAATAATGATTAAAAATGAGATAGAGAACTGTAAGAAGTTGAAACTCAATGAGATATTTGAATTTATTGATTATGATAAGAATTGTGATAAGTAAAAAAAAAATTGAAAACAAAAGAAAGATGATATATGTTAGTGTGGATGGATGAGAATTTGTGATAACTATATAGAATTTGGATAACAAAAATTTTGGAATGTTTTTTAAAAAAAAAAATCATAGAAATTTCAGAATAAAAATGAGTAGTTTTTACATAAGGTATTGGGTTTTTTTTTTTTTTTTTTTTTTTTTTTTTTTTTTTTTGGTAAAGATAATTGAAGTATTTGAGTTCAAATAGATAAAAATATAGATTGGAATCAAAAATTGGAATACAAATGGGTTGTGAGAATAATGGTGGTTTTTTTTTTTTTTTTTTTTTTTTTTTGTATGTGAGATAGTACTACTGTTTTAACCTTATTATTATTTTTTTTTGTAGGAAAAAAATTAAACTAAATGGTATATTATTTCAGAATTTGATAATTGTTTTTGAGAGAGTTTTAATCTATAGCGTCTATTCCTGATAATAACTCTTTATCATTAGATCAAGATAGTAATTAGTTTTTGGTGTAGGCGGGATTTAAACCCTAAATCTCTTATTCAACTATCAAAGATTTTACCAATTAAGTTAACTGGAACCCACACGATAATTATTAATAGACTTTTACTTTGATTATCTTCGTATATCAAATATTAAATAGGGAAAATTACAACTTACCCACCTATGGTTTGGTTGAAATTTAAGTTGCCTACTTGTGGTTTAACAGTTGACACTTTACTCACTTGAGGTTTGACCAAAATTTAAGTTGCCTACCTATAGTTTGAAATCTCATGATGCAAGTGTTCCATTTGATTCTTTTTGAACCGACTTGATCTCGTATTTTAATGTCTTTTGTATTTTTGGAGGAGAGAAACATAAAAGTAAAGCAAAATCACATATTTAATCATGTTTTTAATAGATGTGGGTTAAGAAAATCTAATTGAACTAACCTCAAGTGGATAAAATGTCAAATTTTGAACCACAGATAGACAACTTAAATTTTGGCCAAACTACAGAGGGGTAAGTTATAATTTTCCCTATTAAATATGAAATTTGATAATCATGGTAGTTATTAATAATAGGTATATTATGATTATACTTTTATAGATTTTTATTACAATAATTATTACCAAAAAATACTTATCATAATAATAATTAATAGATTTTTATCATTATTTTTAATAATAGGTAGTTATGGTAAATTAATATTAATAGATATTTATAATAATTATGTTTGAATATAAAACTATCAATTCTACTATTTAAAAAAAATGTGTGACAAGATTCTAATTGTACGTTTAAATATAGAATAGAATTCAAACTCAATTACAATTTACAAATATACATTAAAATATTGATATATGAAATCTTAAAAGCTTATGTGATATTATATTACCAAGGCACACAGTGCATACATTACATATTAGTTATAAAATCTCAAACTTCCTACTTAATTTCCTAAAAAGGTTACTATCCACAAATCAAAATGACTAAATTTTAGAAACAAATAAACAAGTGAAGCCAAAATAATAATAATAATAATAATAATAATAAATGCGCCATTTACAAAGCCAGCTTTTTGACAAATCTCTTCCATTTTTTTTTTTTTTTTTTTTTTTTTTTTGAGAAGGCCCTTCCATTTTAACGCGACCATAAAATTTGACATTTGCAATGCTTGGGTGATAGGAGTAACTATAGGATTAATACCATTCAACTTGTGGTTGGTAAAGGACAGCATGGATGCATGTATCCATGATGACCTATATCTATCCGATAAGGTAACTAATGAAGGATATGTAGCTAGATTCATGGTTTCATCACACACACACATATATGAGATCTGGATCAGGCTTGTGTTCCACCAAAACTCAAAAGCTTGTAAAGATGGTGATAGCCAGTCGAAATATCTTATTTGTGGTGGCCTTTGCTTTGCTTGTCCTAACTTTTGCTTTTCCTACAGAAGCCAGAAGGCTTTCAACAAAGGCTTCTTCCAACTTGGTGCATGTTGAGAATGAAAATAAAGGTCTGACTCTTTTTAAGAGCATGAAATTTGGGATGTTGGCCAAAATACCAATATTGCCTCCTTACTCCTCCACCGCCCCTATTACCACATTTCACCCCACACTAAAGGCTGAGAGTGCAAAATCAGGTCCCAATTTTAAGAGTATCAATTTTGGGACATTGCCAAAAACTGTTCCTAGTACTTCATCTGTGACTACCAATGCAGGTCCTGTGCCTACCAGTCCAGGTACTGACCCTACCACTCCTGGAACTGACCCCTCCATTATCCCCATTATCCCCCCTCCAGGTACTGACCCTACCACCCCAGGAACTGACCCCATTATCCCCGAGAATGTAAAACCAGGTCCTGGTAGGGACTGAGAATGTTGAATTGCCAAGAACTAGGCTTGTTATTAATTGGCCCACATAGCAAATATACCTTAATACCACCTCCTATTTCAACTCTGTATTTCCAAACACCTATTACTAATAAAAGTTCTTGTCATCGGGATTTGCAATTATTGCATTCTAGATATGAGGCAATAGTATCATTAAAAAAAAAAAAAAAAATTGTACTCTTTTTATTGGTTAGTCTTATATCAAAATTCGTCCACCTCTTCACTTGGCTTCGAATTTACTTCGCCTTATAAATTTTTTGGTAAAAGGGAAATATTATTAAACACAAAAGACGCAACTACACATCAACAGAAGCCATACTGGCAGCAACAAGTCTACAATAGTACAAACCATTAATGTCCTTAGCTAATAAAGTTTCTAGATCAGCAGTAAAAGGAAAATCAAAAGTAGCAAAGTCCTCCTGCATAGAACAGCCCCATTTTGCCAGCCAATCTGCACATTTATTGGCTTCTCTAAACACGTGAACAACCCGCACTTGAGGAAACTTGTCCAGGAGGTATCTGCAATCAAATAACAGAGGAGCATAAGCTGAATTAGGATTCTTTTTTGAATTTAGCAGCCCAACAATCACCATAGCATCTAGTTCTACTTCCAGTTGCTGAATTCCAAGGTGCTCTGCCAATCTCAACCCATCTCTCAAGGCCCATAGTTCAGCCATGATGCTTGAGGTAAAGCCAATTGATCTTGCATAGCCCTTAACCCATGCTCCTTGACTATCTCTAATGATCCCACCACCCCCTGCCTTACCCGGATTTCCAAATGATGCACCATCTGAATTAAGTTTGAACCATCCCTCTCTTGGCTTATTCCAACCAACAGGTATTACAATCTTGGTATTAGTTTTCTTTCCTTTGCTCACACAAAAATGGTACTCTCTAGCTTGATTGATACAATCATTAGGCAGTTTCGGGTTAGGAATAGAATTGTCAAACACAATCTTGTTTCTATTTTTCCAAACAGCCCAAATAGTGAATAAAAAGACCGTGCTCCATGGAATACCAGAACTATGTAGAACAGTATTCACACTATTTGAATGCAACCAACCCTCTAAACTACCAGTGAAAGTGTTAACACAGTCTGGAGGGACCTCAATACTTCTCCAATAATTTTGAGTTAACTTGCAATCACGGAGAAGATGAATAATGGTTTCATCATGGGACCTGCAGATAGGACACTTGTCATCACAATTTATACCCCTTGCTGCTAGAATACTCTTAACAGGAACACTATTGTGGAAACACAACCAAAGAAACATAATAATTTTGGGCATTATATCAATTTTCCATATCCATTGTCCCATGAAAGGAACTTCAGTGGCCTCATTCTCAATGCTTAGTAAGTAAGCTGAATTAGTGGAGAAATCTCCGTCTCTAGTAAATTTCCACATAAGAGAGTCCTCTCTATGGCCAAATTCCTGCAAAGGGAGAGCTTTAATTTTATTCCTAATGGTATCTGGTAATTCAAAGGATATTAAATCCCATTTCCAGCCACCCACATCTCTTAACTCTTCAACAGTAAGTGAGATATCCCTTAGACTTAGAGGCCCCTGAATCATTTCTCTTAAGGATTCTCCCTTCAGCCACTTATCTAGCCAAACTTTAGTCCTTGCTCCAGTCCCAGCACACCAACAGATTCCACTAGAGAAAATAGTGAACCCCGCTTTAATGGCCTTCCAATTAGGAGAAGAGGGGAGAGCATCCGGATCCTTTGCTCTCATTCTAGAGGAGGAGCAATATTTCTTCAAGATGACTTGGGCCCACAAGGCATCCTTCTCTTGATACATTCTCCAATTCAACTTAGCAAGTAAGGCTAAATTTTTTTCTTTGGCTGCTTGAATTCCGAGTCCCCCATCCTTCTTAGTCTTCACAATCTTGCTCCAACCAACAAGGTGCAACTTTCTTTTTTCACTAGTGGATCCCCATAGAAAATCCCTATTCACTTTATCAAGTTTATCACAAATATGTGTTGGAAGAGCCACCCCTTGCATAATATGATTAGGAATGGCTGACATGACAGATTTAATTAAAACAGCCCTACCTGCGAAAGACAAGAATTTAGCTTTCCAACCCGAAAGCTTATTCATGACTCTCTCCACCACAAAGTTATATTGTCTCCTATTTGCTCCTCTATGCCTCAAAGGAAACCCCAAATATTTGCCAATACTATGAGTTTCCTGTATGCCCAGCAACTCACACACTTCCATTCTCTCCTCTTCCTTGACATTGGGAGAGAAGTAAATTCGAGATTTCTCCAAGCTAATCTTTTGGCCTGATTCTAAGCAAAATTTATTCAATACATCAGAAATAGCATCACAAGCATCATGCCCCACTTTGCAAAACAAAATGATATCATCCGCAAAGAGGAGGTGAGAAAATCCCAAATTATCCCGAGATGCCTTAAGGGGAATCCAAGAACCTTCCACACACTTTTGCTCAATGAGATGGCTTAAATATTCCATACACAATATAAATATGTATGGAGATAACGGATCTCCCTGCCTTATACCCCTAGAAGGTTCAAAGGGTTCAAGCATTCCTCCGTTCACCAAAATGGAGATATTAGTAGAAGAAATGCAACTCATAATAACCCGAGTCAGCTTAGGAGGAAAATGAAAAGCTTGTAAGACTTTGTGGATAAAATTCCATTCTAGTCTATCATAGGCTTTCTCTAAATCCAGTTTAATCGCCATGAACCCCATTTTGCCTTTCTTCCCATCTATAGAATGAAATAACTCTTGAGCGATGATAGTATTATCAAGACCCCTTCTTCCTGGAACAAAGGCAGCTTGAACGGGAGAAATCAAATTAGTAAGAAGAGGTCTAATACGGGCCACAATAATCTTTGAAATGATTTTATATACAGAGTTACAAAGACTAATAGGCCTGTAATTATTTAGGGTCTCAGGACTTTGGCATTTCGGAGTCAAAGTAACAAGGGTTTCATTAATGAAACTCGGAACGGCTTCTTTGATGAAAACTTCCTTGATCTTGTTACAAACCGAGTTTTTCACATCTACCCAAAAATGTTGAAAGAAACCCACATGTAATCCATCCGGTCCAGGGGCTTTAAAAGCTTTAAGAGACCATAGACCAGTCCTTATTTCTTCTTCTGTTACTTCAGTTTCAATTCTAGTACTATCCTCCTCTGATAAAAAACTACACGCAAACTTGGAGACATCCGAATTAATTGGAGAAAAGGAGGATTCAGTGGAATACAATCTTTGAAACCCAGATTTAATGTGATCCTTTACCTCCAAATCATCCAGGATCCAATTTCCAACAGAATCTTTAATACATCTAATTTTATTTCTGTGACGTCTCACCAAAGTAGTAACATGAAAAAACGAAGTATTACGATCCCCAAAATTAGCTTCATTTAACCTTGACTTGAGAGCCCAAAATTCCTCTTCCTGGAGCAAAATAAGAGAATATTCCTCAATCAACTTCTTCTCCAAATCCAGTAAGAAATCATTGGGATTTTCAGCCAAAGCTTTTTGAGTCCCATTCAATCTAGCAAGGGTTCTTCTCTTTCTAGCAAACAAATTTCCAAACACTTCAGCATTCCATTTTTTTGCTCTGTTAGTAAAATCTGAAATGGCTGTATGTAATCTTCTATTGTTTGGCCATGCCTGCTGCACCACTAAAGGAAATTCCGGATGCAGTAACCACATTGTGTGAAATCGAAATGGTTTATTAGGATGCCCCACTTCTTGCCTACATAACTCCAAAAGAATCGGGCAATGATCTGACCAGGTTCTAGGTAAATGAGTCACTGTGGCATCCGCATATAGTGTTCGCCAAATTGGGTTAGCGAAACATCTATCAATTCTCTCTAATATAAGGTCAGTAATGGGCCTACAATTCGTCCAAGTGTATTTTGGGCCCGCAAAGCCCAAATCCAACATATTGCATTCATCCAGACACTCTTTGAATTCTAATGCTCTGTTAAGATTGACACTATTCCCGCCAAACTTATCTTCCCCACTCAGCACCTCATTGAAGTCACCCAACATGAGCCAAGGGAGGTTATGGAATTGACTAACCATTTTTAAATTATTCCAAAGAATTCTTCTTTCTGCTATTCTAGGACTAGCATAAATAGCTGAAATAAGCCAAGATAAATTAGAGGAACGCACCTTAACAGTTGCATGGATTTCCTGCTCCGTAGTTGATAGCAGGGTGATCTCCACATCTTCCATCTTCCAGAGAATCCAGAGTCCTCCAGCATACCCAATTGTATCAGTTACAATGCTCCCATCAAAAGGCAAATCTTCAATGATTTTTTTTGCCCTATCACCCCCTACTCTTGTCTCCGTTATCACCATAATAGAAGTTTGATGATTAATAGCCATTTCAAAAATTCTTCTTTTGAAATCAGCATTCAATGCTCCTCTGCAATTCCACAGCAAAATATTCATTTTGACAAAATGACCCAAAGGAACCTCAATCTCCATAGGATTAGTATTCATTACAGCTGTTTCCACCATACTCCATCCCATCCTCCTCAGTATATCCTTGGACCCCATCCAATCTGGTTTCCATATCATCATATATTTTAGAATGCCTACTATGTCCTCCCTGCAACAAAGGAGTACATTGCATCTCTGCACTGGAGCAAGAATTTGGATGAGCTTCAGAGTTGGATGATTCCCCATATGAGCCGTGACTGCTCCTCTGAAATCCACCAGCTTCCTTTCCTAGATGATCCAACCCGATTCGTCCCAATGAGGCACAACTGATGGCCGCCGCTGCCTGCTCAACTCCTCCGCTACCTCCATCGAGACTGCTGGAACATCCGTGAGGAACTTCCACCATGGGTTGGGTGTGAGGTTCCAAGCAGGATGATCCAGTACAAGGTTTCCTGATCTGATGCTTGTTGGGGTTAAGGGAAAGATGTGCTTCCACGCTTGCCCCAACTCCTCCTCGAACCATCCCGGCGTTTCTGTCGGATTGGCTCTGATATGCGCGATCACCTCGTTCGGAATTACCACAATTCTGTTCTGATACCACATGGCCCATCCGGATTGAGGAAGTGGGCTCACTCCCAGAAGAAAACCTTCCATTCTCAAGCTCATCAGTTCCTACAACCTCACTATTTCCTCCCAAGCTTGAAGTGAAGCGTTTCTGAGTTTTTGAACCCTTAAGACTCTTGGTACTCTTAATGCCCAGACTTTTACTATTTTTAAATTTGTTTTTCTGATGGGTCTTGTAAATAATCCCATCCGCCCCTGTAGAAACCTGACTTTTTTCACTGCATACGGCATGCTCACTGCTCAAAGCCTCCTGGCAGACGTCCATTTCATTCTCGGCTGCCACAAAATCTGTCCTTTGCTGATTTTGCACAACAATAGCACCCAAATTACCCCTAGCCGAATCAGCCAAGTCCTTAGAACCAATTATTCTAAGGTTATTTCCTTCAGAACCCGTGACATTTGGCTCTGAAAAGTCAGATTTACCCTTAAGCTCTTGAAAATTTCCTTGATTTAAATTGTTGGGCCCACGAGGACGGCCAGGCCTATTAAAATTCTTTTTCCTAGTAACCACCATCCAGGGTCCATACTTGGAATCCAACTGGTTGGTTTCTTTTTGTTCAGTTGAGATATTCTCATTTACAACTACTTCTTCTCTAACAGTAGGTTTGATATAGTACGGGCAAGAATCACGCTTATGACCCAAACGGCCACAAGAGAAACAAAGTGTTGAAACACCTTCATATGTGATTCTTTGAACCAATTTGCCCACACGAACTAAGGTGATAAGTGGTTTGTCCAAATCCACTTGCACACAAAGTCTGGCATAGCTCCCTCTAGATTCAGATGCTGTGTACGAATCAATACGAAGAACAGGTCCAATAGCATTTCCAATTTCTCTAAGGACAGCAGCATCATAAAACTCTATTGGTAATTCAGGAAGCCTCACCCACATTGCAACTGAGGATAATTTGGCCTCAGATGCCTTAAAATAAGGCTCCCATGGTTTAATGGCAAGGAAATGCTCCCCTACAAACCAAGGACCCCCTTTGAGCACCTTGTCATAATCATCACTACTGCTGAATCTAATTAAAAAGAAATCCTTTCCCAAATTAACACAGTCAAGTTTAGCCAATGGTTTCCATAAAGCATTGATTTTGAAAGTCAGGTAGTTGAAACCCACTGTCCTACCATAAACTTTCACGATCAAAGCTTTCAACCATGGTGCTCTTATCCGAGAGAAAGTTTCCTTAGAGAGCTTAACCTCAACCATACCTTCTATCAGCGGCTCTAGATCCGTGTCTGACTCGTCGTTATCATCCCAGTTCCTCTCAAAGCTGAAAGCTTGCTCATATGCACCTGGGATGTCCCCAAGCAACGTGTCTCTATAGGAAACGATAGTCCTGGGTTGGGTGAAACACCTCGTACTGTTACTGTCCTTAAATTTCTTAACACTCCGTTGTAGCTCGTCTTCTTCCTCACTTGATCTTCGTGTTGGCATAGCAATCTCTGTCATATTCTCGAAGGTTCTTTCAGTTCTCTCTAAATGGCTTGCCCCGCTACTGGCTATCAGGAGACTAAGTTTGAATATTACTTCGCCTTATAAATTAGCATTGCACTTTCTACTCCATGCCGCTTAGTTGTTTAATTTAAATGAGAACATGAGATCACATCTTTGCAGCGTTGACATTAGGAGTGTGCATCCCACCCACTAAAACAGTGAAACCTATCAACCCAATCAAACCTGATGCCTCTAATTGGGTTTTAATGGGTTAGTTTGGGTTGAGTTAGAATTTTATTTTAAGTTTTGGATTGGATTGAGCTCTGGTTGATATTTTTTCAGCCTATCAGATCTAACCCAATTTAACATATATAATTTTATTTTATTACCCATATTTTAATGTGTTTAGTTCGTGGCTGATTTTTTCTTTAATGAAATTCACTGTCTTCCTTCTCAAAAAAAAAAAAAGGAGTTTGATTTATTTTGATATTTTGAGAATTAGTTTTAATGAATCTAGAAATTTAGATTACAATTTAGGCATATTATGTGAAGCATAATAATTTGTTGACAAAAAAGTTCTTAGATAATTTAAAAAGCCCAATTTTTCACAAGGCATAGACATTCAAGCACATGCACAACCCGTCAACTTAGTCCAAAGTGTATTGGTTTCTACCCATGTGATAGTGGGGTTTGGTTGGGAATGACAAAGTTAGGTTAGATTGAAACCGCTTCAATTTTACTCATGCATGTACATTGTACAGCCTTAGTTGACGCTTAACCATCATGTAATGGGTTGGTTCATATTTCTGATATTGCGGGATCTATGCTAGAATTTTATGTGTGAATAATCTAAATATCACCTTTGCTCATTAGATCGAGGACCATTCGTAATCAATCGCAGATAACCCCCCCACCCCCCCCACCCCCCCCCCCCCCCCCCCCAAAAAAAAAAAAAAAAAAAAAAAGCTTTCAACCACCAAACATACTAGTTACAAGATAATACATACAAGGGTCAATTACACTTTACCCTCGCATTGTTTAGGTTAGTTTTAGGTTGCTTAAGAGCATTAGTATTAGTGGAGGCAAATAGGTAAAATGCTATATTTAGCAACTAAATATAACAAAAGTGGAACAAAAGGCTAATGCATCAGTGGAGCAAAAGCCATATTTTTTTACTGTTTTTTGGTTGTGCATTGTAGTTAAGATGGTAAAAAATAAAAAATAAAAATTAAAAGATATATTATTTTATTGTGGTGGTGGTTGTTTATTGTAATAGATATATTATTTTATTATGTTGAATGCTAAAATAAAACCACTAATGTTGGGTGTTTTGTAAAGTGAGGTGGTAAAATAGATAAAATAGCTTTTTATGGTGCCAAATTGTTAAAATTTTGGCATCACCAATGTTGATGCTTTATTACTTGTGACTTCAAAAGTGTCACTCTATCCATCTAAGCTTGGCTCCATTATGCAACTGTAATCCATCTCTTTTTATTAATTGCCGTTAGTGTTATTACTTATGAGACTAACAGAACAATGGCATGACATCATTTTTTATTAATGTGACATTTCTTTTTATTAAAAGGAAGAAAAATATATTTTACATGTATTATGCCACAATTAACTTTTAAATAACCCCCTAAAAAAAACTTTTAAATAAATTTACACTTACACGTTTTAATTAATTAATTCATCATTTTGTTAAAAACTTAAAAATAAAAACTCAATAAGTCTCCCCTTATCTCTTTCTCCCCTTCTTCCTCTGCCATCTGCAAGCAATACCCAAAATCAAACTCTAATCTGGCTGGTTAATTCGCACAAAACTAGAGTACCTTTTGAGTCAGCAGTGAATCCAATTGTTTCAATTTCAAAATTTCTTCTTCTCAAATCTGAATTTAATATAAGTCTCCCCTTTAGTTTCAATTTCACTGGGTTTCTAAAATAATATAACCTTGATTTTCTTCTCAAATCCAAATCTATGTGTTCACAAGGCATGATGAAGCCATATGGGAAAAAGGAGGAGGAATAGCTCCATATAGGCATATACAACCAAATTCAGATCCTTTTTGTACTAAAAAGGACCACAATTGTTTCGGATACAGTTGCTTCAACCAAAAAAAAAAAAACTAAAACAGAAAACGTGGAATGGTGTTTGAAAGTTCAAATACTAAACACGCATATTCGGTATATGAAAGTTCAAAAACACCAAAAAAACAAAGACTACCCACTCTTGGTTTTGTGTCCAACGCAATAATAACCCAAAAGAAAATCAACATTGTCAATAAACCCACTCTCGCCCTCTTCAACCTCAAACAAAAAACTAAGGGAAAAAAAAAATCAATAAAATCTCAAATAAAGCAAATAGAACGTATGGCAAAATGGATGTTCCATAATACGGCGAAGTAGACAGAATGGAGATGAATAGTCGGCTTACATTGGGGAATTCTGATGTTTTGGTGTTTTAACTCTTTTAGGTTTTCACCACAGTTTTTTTTCTACACTTCAGGTTGATGTAGCTGGTCTTTCTTAATTTATGCCGACATGTCTTTTCTCTCCAAAAAAAAAAAAAAAATTTAATCTTAAAAAAAAATAAAATATGACCTGTAAAGGTATTTTTTTTTATAAATATTTCAAAACTGCCACATTAGTTTTGTAAAGCACTTGTAGTAATAAGATGCCACATTATTGTTCCTTTAGCTACATAAACAATAACATTAATGGTAGTTAACAAAATAACTAGGCGTTAGTCCTTATATTTTGATTTTTTTTTTTTTTTTTTTTCCATTTTGATCCTTACATTTTAATTTTACCACTTTTAGTCCCTAAACCAATTAACGCGTGACATTTAAATCCTTTTCGCCACCCAAGTAACGGGGAAAGCTGAAGTGGTTGACGGAGAAATAAAATAATAATATTTTTTTACACATGGCCCCAAACCCAGTCACGTGTATGTCACGTGAGGCACTTACCAACCAATTTGGCAAGCAAGTAAAGAAAAATCCCCAAATCAGACTTTAATCCCTAGATCAGCCTCTCTGTCTCTCTCGAACCATTAGCCTCTCTCTCAAACCATCCCTGCCACTTGAAGCCACCATCATAATCAACCATCTCTCAAGATCTTCAACCATTTCGAAGTCCTTGATTAGATGGAAGCAAGCTCTTCAACTAGTTCAAGCTTGAGGAAGAGAGCTTCATTTAGGTGCTACTATGCTGAAAAACCAGTGTTAGTTGTTTCGTGGACAGCAGACAACCCTGGTAGAAGGTTTTATGGCTGTCCAAACTACTGGGTATTTCAATTTGAGTATTTTGTTTTACTGGGGTTCAGTTTTTTTTGTTTAAATTCTTCTTTGGTGGTGGAAGTTTATTTTTCAATTTTCTTGTGTTGTGTTTCATTATTCAGTGCTTGGTTTGCATTTCGGGTTGGGCGAAAGTGTAAATTCTTCCAATGGGGTGATGATGAGATATGTGAACGTGATAAGGTGCTTATCCCAGAGCAAAGGCAACAGATTATCAGACAAAAGGCCGAGGTTGCAAGATGCTACAAGAGAGAGAAGTTTTACATTGTGACTTTGGCATTCTTATTGGTGAAATGTGGGATTTGTCTCTTTAATTGTATGCGTAGTTAGATAGGTAGTGGAAGTTTGGTTAGGCAGCAAGTGAGAAGTGTGGAAGTGTGGAAGTGTTTATGTTTGGTTAGGTGGGTGGTGGAAGTGTATGTTTGGTTAGCATGTTACATAGATGGGGGAGTTTCAATATCCTATAATTGCTAATGCATAGGGCTGGCAGCATGTAAATTTTTTGGTTAGGTAGTTAGCATGGAAACACCTACTGTTTTTTTTTTTTTTTGGGTACCATTCTTGGAATGAAATGAATACCCCTGTTCCTTGATGACTGGACTAGCAGTGTGAAGTTCTCTCTGTGTTTTGGTTGGTCAATGTTTTCTACCTGTGTTTTTCAATGGTAAAATATTAATAATGATCCATTCTCTCCTTTGTAACATTTTTGCCACATTGAATGATTTGGAATTTTTGTGTGCTTAACATTTTTTTTTTGTATTCATCAATGTGGGGCTACTGGAATGTGTGTATCTATGTTCCCTTTCCATGGGTTTGTCTCCCAAAAACAGAACATTAAATATTTTTAATAGTATTGTCTATCTGTTTGTGTGTTTGATCATCTGAACATGTCAGTCCATTCTAGCTGCCTATGTGAACTTTGGCAGACCGGCTCTCAAGAACCCTTGTAGGATCAATGCTGAAGGAACAAAAAGTTAAAGAGAGACCACTTGTGCTGAAGTGAAACATATAATTTGTCTTTTTCTTTTTCTCTAGGCTCTACTTGCTGTGAAGTTTAGAATGGATTTCTACCATAGAAGAAAAGATTTTCTATAGCTGTACAAATTATAAATGAAAAATAAAAAAGAAGAAAGGTTCCCTATTATGTTTTACTTTTAATTTTGTTTTAGAATCTATTAGAATTATTCTAAAAAATATTTTTTTTGACTACGTAACAGAGGTGGTCAAAATAACCTCATAGATTGTCAACCAAATAGCCATAACCCCATCATGTTACTGAAATACTAGGATGCTTAAGTTGATAATTGGTCACTCTATATTTTTTGCTTTGATAAACAATTCCTTGACCAAGTTTATTCGGCTATCAAATGGTGAGTATGAAACCATCAAATCAAAAGGTAAAAGAATACAATTAGTGAATTAGATTTAGGCCTTTCTTTTATGTATTTATTTTATTCCTTTTTGCGTGTCTCCAACTTTGAAAAATTCCATCTCAACCTAATGTGATAATAGACTGTTCCAAAACAAAAAATCTCCTCACTCTTAACCTAAACTACCTAATTCCAGATTAAATACAAGAAGAAAACAGAAAAACAAAACAATCACAATGCTCAATTTCACATGATAATTGATACTAGCTGCATCAATCATGTTCATATACAAATAGATACAAGAGCATGTGCTCAATTTTGCCTGCTACTTGCTGCTAAAAATTTTTGCCTCTTAAAATTTCTACTTGTTGCTTGTTATAAAAAGCATTAAATAAAAATCCTCCTTGCAATACAAATTTTTGCTGTAAATAAAATTTGCTGCATAGAAAATATTCTACTGCATTAAATAAAACTCAGTAATACAAATAAAATTTGTTGCATTAAATAAAACTCAGTAATACAAACAAAACCTGCTGCATTGAAAAAATTCTATCGTATTAAATAAAAATTAGTAATACAAATAAAATTTATTGCATTAAATAAAACTCAATAATACAAATAAAATTTGTTGCATTGAAAAAATGCTGCTACATCAAATAAAATTTATGCTACAAATTTCTTCAAATAAAAATTTTGCTGCATTGATTAAACATATATAATGTTATCACTTTTTACAAAACAAAGGGCATTGTTCCATAGTGAACCTTATCACCATTACCATCACTTTCTACAAAACAAAGGGCATTGTTCCATAGTTAACCCTATCACCATAAATACACAAAACAAGCTAAAAACAAATGAACTTATGCTCTCTTCATTTCTTTGGACCATGCACAGATGATTGACTCCCACCATGTTTGATTGCTTCCATGTATCTGGATGCATTCTTAGAAGCCTTTAAAGTCTCTGATGTGACCACCCTTGTCTTTTTCTGCCTTGGATTTGAGTTACTGCTGCTGGAGTTCTGATGTGCACCTAGATTCTGTGTGGTGCTGCCTGACCAGTGTGGTGCAGTTGGAGTGGAGCTGTGTTGTTATGTATATGAGTGGATGAATGTGCTTCTGCTGGCCTGAAATGGATTGGATGAGCTTGTCTTGACATGAGGTATTACATTTGGACTAGATTGGTGCATCCTGGTCTGAGATGGTGCAAACTGAGTGGCTAAGCTTGTCTTGGCTTGAGATGGTGTACTTAGCCTGAAGCTGGGCTTGCTGCACTTAGAGTGGCTGGGCTATGCATGTTGGACTGAGGTGGTGCACTTAGACTGGAGCTGAAGCTGTGCATGATGGCCTACAAATAAGAAATTCACACACATTAATATTGAATATTGAAAAGAAACTATTTCACACACATGTTCATATATTACCTTATTAGATGTACTGGTTTTGTTTGTGGTGTCTAGCAGTGAGGAGTTCCCTCCAATCTCACTCTTGTAACTTCTTCTATTATGCCTTAACTTACCACAGGCCTTGCATTGCTTAGAGATGCCAGCTCTCCTACTTGTTCGCTCATTAGGTTCTTTTGCTCTCTTCTTCTTAGGTCTACCAGGTGGTCTTCTTTTGATGGGTGGCTGAACTGGGGTCACACCACTAGATCTCCACATATTTTGTCCATTGATTGATAATATGATTGGTTCAAAGCAGGCCTTGTATGTAGAGACATGATAACATGAGTGAACATACTACTCAGCATCTTGTCTGTTGAAAAATATGCAGGTGATTTCACGAGCATAGGGTATGCCACTTATATCCCACTTCCTACAATTGCAGTGTGCTGTGGCCAAGTCAACAGTGAAACTTTGCAGACCATTTTTTACTTCAAACTGGGTCTGCCCTAGCCAACAAGCTAACCACCTACTGGCTGCCAGTTTTTCCTTGTGCAACCTCTTTAGAACCTTGGCACAAATATCTGACTCTACTCTCAGAATCTTCTCTTTATTCTCTTGAAACCTAGTTATGAGATATAGCCTGATACACTCAAGCTGCAAGCATATACAAGTACAATGAAACATTAAATATTAATTGCAACACTTGCTAAAAGCAGTACAAAACAATGAACCTAATTAACTGTAGGTGATCACAAAGACTCTTACCATGCTAATTATAGGCTTAGACTTGAATTTAAGAATCTTGCTGTTAAAACTCCCACACATATTGTTTACTATAGTGTCAGTCAAGGCATCCTCACTAAACATGTGTCTGGCCCATTTTGTTGTTGAATGAGCATCTAACCAACTATGTGCATTAGCATTAATACCCTTCAGTTCATCCATCACCCTATTAAACTTTTCTTTATAAGTTGCTTTGGATGCCCTTCAAAACAGTTCTCTGATCAGAAGACAAGGATGGTTCTTCCTGAAGTTGTTGTAGAGGTGCCTGCAGTAAATCCTATGTTTATACTGTGGCCAGTTATCAATGAAAGTTTGCACCAACCCCTGTCACGAACAGTATCAAAGGAAAATATGTCTTAGAAAAAGATACAATGAGTAAATGAAGAAAAAAACAACCAAATAGAGAATAAACTACACACCTTTTGCTGGTCTGACATAAACACCCATCTCCTATTCTGACTTATGTTTGCAAGAAACAGATTGATAAACCAAGTCCAAGAGTCATTGGTTTCAGCCTCTACCACTGCATATGCAAGTGGGAAATACTCCTCATTAGGATCTCTACATACTGTAGTAATCGATTGCCCTCTGACTTATTCTTCAAATGGCAAGCATCCAAACCAATGAATGGCCTACATCTAGCCAAAAACCCCTTCTTGTAGCCCTCCAAACATATGTATAGCCTCTCAAAATAAGGCATCCCACACACCAAATCCATCTCAGTTGCTAAATCACCATCATGGAAGGTATGTACCTTCATAAGTATGGTACTACTAGGACTAACCCTCCTTAATTCCTCACAGTAATCTCACAGCTGGTTGTACTATTGTGTATAAGCCCCATAAACATATTCTCGAGCCTTATCCCTAGCCCTACTTGCTTTTCTTGCACTTATGTTTAGGGTATATTTGTCATGGATAGCCTCTTAGATGTCTCTCAGCTTGATATTAGGCAGTCTTTTCACCTTCTTCATCAACTTCTTCCTAATGTATGATAAAGTACATTTAAGATTCTTATAACTTCTAGAACAAGTGTGTTCCAATGTCAATGTCCTTAGTTGGCAGCTCCTCTCCCTTGGCACCTTTGTTAGATAAGCAACAAACTTGCACCCTTTTTGGCAGACAGCTCTTACCCTTTGCAGATCATTTTTAACAAATCTAATCTCCCATTCACCATGAACTGCATAATTTGTTATAGCTTCCTTGAATTGCTTAGGTGTAATAAACAACATATCTTTCTCAAAATAAATATGCTCAGCCTTAGCCACTTGCTTAAACACAAGGGACTTCCTTACTTGCTCTTTTTTCTGTTCCCTTTCATCTTCCACATGTGTCCTGTTATCATCCTCAGACTTATCATCACTATCATACCCAAGCTCATCATTAGATGATGATTCCACAAGACTATGCAATTCCTCACTCTCATAATTAGAGTTCATTACACCAACACCCATTTGGCTTGATTCATTAACATCAGTATCATCCTTACCATCCCAACTATCACTACTATCTTTAACAAAGTCCCTAACACCATGGTTTAACTCTACATCATCTTCTAGGCCACTTCCCACACTATCACTGCTATCACTTATATGAAAGACCTCAGGTGGGTGCTCAATGATAAGTTCTTTACCTACTCTCCTTGAACCCACTTGAGAAGCAGCCACCTCAATAGGAACATCAGCATTAACCTCAAGCTCATCCTCATTGTTAAAAGTTTGATCATTAGCATACATGCCATCACTATCATAAAAATTGTAAAAATCATCCCCATCATAGTCATCATAAAAACTGTAAAAATCATCTTGTTCCAATGCCAATGGCTGCACGCCCTCACCAACATCCTGACCTTCATCAACTAATATAGGGTCATGTATTGGGTGCTCTATATACACATGAATATGTTCATGACCCCTCACTAATTCTGTCAGGTACATGGTATCACTATCATCAACAATCAAATAGAAGTCTGCCAGTTCTTGGTCCACTCCAGGCATTTTATACCACAGCCTGCTAACAAATGTGTACTAAAAGTCCCTACATATACTCTCTATCTCAACCTTGGACCACCTTTCAGGGTCACAATTATCAACTACATCTACTGCACCTCCCACATATTTTCGGCCATTCTCAGTAAAATGGCCACCATGATGCGCAGATATACTAAATAGTTCATCCATTATGCATGCAACAAAACCCCAAAACTAATTAAACAATGCTAGTTACAAAACAAAATATATATTATATTTAACAAAACAACACTCATACCTAATAAAATATTACATTCTGCATGCAAACAACACAACACTTAATCAAATATTTAAGTAACAATACAACACTTACTTCAATAGTTTTGTCATACTAAAAGAAACATATGCATAGTTATCAACACTTGAATTACACAAAAAAAAACCCTCATACAATAACTCTCTTCAACAGGAGCACGCAAGGAACACATGGATCACAATGTAAACCACAAACAAACACATGCAGACAAGGACTAACAAACAGTCAAAAAGCCAAAATATACAAAAACATTGTGGTGCCTACTAGGAAAAAGCCAACAAGCATATTGTAAAGCTATAAATAAGAACAAAAAGAAGAGAGAGAAGACCTTTTCACAAAGATAGAGGTCTCCCAGCTTTCATTTTCTCTACTATTTGAAAAGTGTGGGTATCAAGTGACAAAGATTGACAGAGATGGTGGTTTTGAGAGATGGTTGATGATGATGGCACTTCAAGTTAGTGTCTTTCAGAGATGGGTTTTGAGAGATGGTTGATGATGATGGTGGTTTGAGAGAGAGGCTGTTCGACAGAGGTAGAGAGGTTGATCTAAGGATTAAAGTCTGATTTGGGATTTTTCTTTACCTGCGCGCCAGATTGGTTGGTGAGTGACATACATGTGACTGGGTTTGGGGCGGGAAAGCCACGTGTCGAAGTGGGTGGGGCCATGTGTAAAAAAAATAATCATTATTTTATTTCTCCGTCAGCCACTTCAACTTTCCCCGTTAGTTGGGTGACGAAAAGGACTTAAATGTCATGCGTTAATTGCTTTAGGGACTAAAAGTGTTAAAATTAAAATGTAGGGACCAAAATGGAAAAAAGTCAAAACGTAGGGATTAAAAGTACATTTACGCCAAATGACTAATAATGCTTATGTTTAAAATTTGAGGGATCAATAGTGCTCACCTAAAATTTGAAGGACTAATTGTGCTCACAGAGCAAATTTAAGAGACCGGTTTTATCCAATTTTTGTTATCATTGATTCATTTTGCAAAAGAGTCAAAGTTATAAAAAAAAAAAAAAAAAAGAAAAAAAAAAAAGCAAACCGAATGTAAGGTTTTTTTTTTTTTTGAGAAAGGAATACTTGCTATATTAATAATCAAGGATTTGGAAAATCAATCAAAACAAAAGACATAATATCTGGTGGAACACACTAACTAGATTTGAGATGAAAAAGATTGTCTTGCTTTCTAGGCTAAAGTATGTGCAACTGTATTGCCTTGCCGACCTACATGAGTGAAAGAAATACTTTAAAAAGAGTTTGATTAGAACATAATGTCCTTGATGAGATACCCTTCCTGAGAGTTTTCCATGCCTTTACCCCTTAGCGAGTTTACTATAGATTCAGAGTCACCTTCATAGACAAACTGTGCATAGCCTGATTTTGCAGTGAATTTTACTGCTCGCCTGGCAGCAAGAAGCTCAAGGATTTCCACTTTTGGAGGTTTCACAATCAGCTCTGACAGGGTAGTCAGCACCTGGCCTTCACTATTCCAGATTACTACACCTATTCCAGCCTTATCTGACTCCCTGTGCATGGCTCCATCATAGTTTGTCTTCACCAAACCCGCTGCAAGAGGAAGCCACCTTCGAGGAACAACCCAATGTCTATAGGAGAAGGTGCTTTCCAGGTCCCTGAATTTGCGAAGATAGTCCTTTGCAAAACCTACAATATTGCGTAGGGGCAGGGAGTTTTTTTGGAGGCGAGATTTATTTCGTTGATACCAAAGTGACCAAGCTGTTACTGCAAATAGAGATAATAATGCAAGTTTGGCTTAGACTTTTTGTAATAAATCCGAGAAAGGTTCTAAGCCCATTGAGCTCCAATCCACCCAACCAAAATCATTATCCTAGACACTTTTATGCATTCACAACTCCAGAAAGCGTGCACTACATTCTCTAATTCTCTAGAGCAATGATGACAGATCGATTCTTGAAGAATTTTCCGCTTCAATAAATTTTCTTTTGTGGGTAGCGAGCTAGTGCATGCCTTCCAAAGAAAATGTTTTATCTTACTATAGGACGATTAAATTTCTAGTTCGAAATAAGTCAAACAAGTAAAATAGTTTCACAAATGCGGATTTGTATTGATGAATATGTGGTACAATTCTCTGTGATTACAAAAGAGTGATCCTCTGATTTGATCTCCTTGAAAGATTTGTTGATTGGAATTGTGGTAATGTAATTTTGACTTGAACACCAAATATCCTTCAATTTGGTTGAAGGATGGATCGAAGACTCTTGAAACAAAATTACAATGAATCTCTGGCTATGAGCTTGATAGAAATTCTTTGTTCTTCGTGTTCTTCATGTGTTCTTTGTCTTTGAAGGTTTGAGGTGGAAGTTCTTTGGTGCTTTGGAGGCTTGAATTCATAGAGTTTTGCTGATTTGTGGTTTGTTGAGGTTTTTGAAGGCTTTTGAGCTTGATTCCAGTGAACTTTGAGGTCTAGGAAGATGATTTGGATGATTTCTCTTCGAATGTTTTTCATATTCGAAGGTTTGTGGTGGAAGTTCTTCGGGGTTTTGGAGGCTTGAATCCATATAGCTTCACCAATTTGTAGTTTCTTGAAGTTTCTGAAGGCTTTTGAGCTTGATTCCAGTGACCTTTGAGATTTAGGAAGATGATTTGGATGATTTCTCTTCGAATGTTCTTCGTATTCCAAGTTGAAGTTCTTGAAGTTCCTAGAGGCTTCAAGGCTTGATTCCAGCAGAGCTTCTATACTTCTGAATCTTTTTTGATGCTACTTATGCTCTAGATGTCTTGGTCTCTTCCAAGATGTGTTGGTGTCTTCCAACATCTCTTGGTGTGTAGAAAGGCCTTAGGAAGGCTTTATTTATAGGAATCTGGGGGTGGGTGAGCGACATGTAGTGAAGTTCGATTGGTGACATGTGTCACAGTTTGATTGGAGGAGTTTTAAGACTCTTTCTCCAAGAAACGTGGCATCTTTTGATTGGCCAAAATGTTTTGATTTTCAAGGTGACACATGTTAGCACCCGATTGGACTATTTATATCATTGCTTACATGCGTCAGGTTGCTTATGTCATTGCTTACACGTGCCGATGTGTGATTGATTTTTGCATGCATTTTATGTCTCTATTGCAATGACACTTGGCAAATTTCCGTTGGTTTCTAAATAGTGATAGCAAAACCTAGTAGCAGTACGTGGCGTTTTGTAATTGGCCGTACTTTGTGGACTTGGTAGTATGATGTGTTAGCTTGTGCTAGGTCGGGAGTTTTCCCTCTCTACACTTACTTGGAACCTTCAACTTCCAAATGCTTTTCCAAAAACCTTTCTATGATTCCAAAGCTTGTGGTCTATTCGTGTCAAGATCATGAAGCTCACAAAGAATTTTATATCCTGACTTCACTAAGTAGCTACCCAATTTTTCTGATTTTCAAATCAAAGTATCAGGTTGTGGGGCGGAACACAAAGCCAGAGACTTGATAAGTTGAGCTTTAGGTGGGTAAAAGCATAAATCAATCAAACTAATGTTCCACCAACCCATTGTAGCATTTATCAAAGAATCTACTATGGAATTAGATGCTAGGTGCGATGCAGGAGAACTGATTCTGCATTCAGGTCTCAACAGCTAGGCATCTTGATATATACGGACAGATTCACCACTACCATTTCTCCAAGTTAATCCTTTGTCGATTAAATCCTTAGACCAAAGAATATTTTTCCATGCAAAGGAGCCGGTAGAGGGGTTTGCTTCAAAAATTGAACAATTTGGGAAATATTTTGCCTTAAAAACTCTATAAAACAGAGAATTCATATCATGTATCAACCTCCTCCACACCTGTTTAGCTAACATGGCTTTATTAAATTTGCAAAGATCTTTAAAGCCTAATCCCCCCTCACTTTTTGGTTGACACAAGACATCCCATTTTGCCCAATGAATTTTTCTCCTATCTCCCCTTTGTTCCCACCAAAATTTTTGAATGAGCATCTCAATATCTTGGCAAAGACCTATTGGCAACCAGAAATAAGTCATGGCAAACGTGGGGATGGTTTGAACCACCGCTTTCAATAGAACTTCCTTGCCAACTTGCAACAATATTTTCTCTTTCCATCCTTGTAGTTTACCACAAACTCTATCTTTTATGAAGTTCAAGCTCGTCTTTTTTTTTTCCTTCCAACCACTATAGGTAAGTTCGAGTATCTTTCAAGAGCAGATTTTTAATTTGTTCCTTTGTAGTATCAGAAGAGTTGTTGCTAAAAAAGAGAATAGTCTTGTCCGAATTTTTTTTTGTCCCGATGCCCGCTCATATTTTCCCAAAATCTCCTAAATTTTTTCAACATCCTCCACTCTTGCTTAGCAAAACAAATGGCTATCATCTGCAAAAAAGATGTGAGATATATTTGGGCCATTTCTACAAAGAGAAACACCCTCAATATGTTTACCATCCACTGCATGTTCAATTAAACCATTTAGACCTTCAAAGCATAATAGAAAAAGATAAGGGGAAAGAGGATCTCCTTGACGAATACCTTGAGTAGGAACAATATGGCCTTTTGGTTTGCCATTGACTAGAATAGGATAGGTCATAGATTTTATGCACTCCAAAATCCAGGCTAACCAAGTCGAATGAAAACCCATCTTCTCCATGATCCTTTGAAGAAACACCCATTCCAAGCAATCATAAGCTTTACTCATATCTAATTTTAAAGCCATATGCCCAATTTTTCCCTTTTTTTCAGCTTCATATGATGTAAAGTCTCAAAAGCCACCAAGATGTTATTGGAAATAGCTTTATCCGACTGAAAGACACTTTGAGGTTTAGAAATAATCTGGGGTAAAAATTTCTTCAACCTGTTTGCTAACACTTTTGAAACAAGTTGATATAAAATATTACAAAGGGCTATGGGGCAGAATTTAGTAACAAATTTAGGATTCTTCACTTTGAAAATTAGAGTGATAAAAGTATGATTCAAACCTACTGCTATTGAGTTTGAGTTTTTAGACAAGATAAAACAACTCTGACTACATCATCCCCTATACTCTCCCAATAATGTTGGAAGAAAATTGGTGGTATTCCATCTGGGCCCGAGGCTTTCAAATGGGTCATTTGGTTCAAAGCTATCTCTACTTCATCCTTTGTAAGCAAAACTTCAATTTTGGTTTTTTTTATTTTTTTTATTATTATTATTATTTTAAAGGAAATAAACATATACGATTACATCCTTATTAGGGTGAGTTTAAATTATTAAAATATATTTAATTTCTTAATTTTCGCATTAAATAATGAATTTAGGTTTGACTTGCATGTTGGTAATCTAGTTTAGCCAAATTCCTAATTTGTCTTGGACGACCAAATTCAAAATGGGATTCAAATTGGGAATTAAAGTTGAGCATTCTATATAGTGATTTATATTAAAATTCCTAATAATTCTTCAATTAAAATGTAATCTTTTGCATAATTAATTATGTTATCAAAGTCTATACTTTGGGTCTAGAAACATTGTTGTGGCAAATGTAGGGCTTGCTGGTGGTGAGTGCATGTTAAATCACTATGTTAGAGTGATACAAATCCAGCTGCAGGGTACAACTACCTTCGGTCCTTTGCTTATTAAACGAGTTCCGCCACTGTACTTGGATTTGCATAATCTATGCTAAAATGGACCTCATCCTATGTTCAACAAGTTCTGGGAATGTCTTCTCATAAAAGAAGAAGGTTCTAGGAGTGAAAAATCCTGAAGTTTTTATCTTTGATGGGCGGTCTGAGGGTAAATTGGTAAATTCGAATTGTTTTTTAAATAGAATCGGGTTAGTCAAAGTTTGGATTTTAAATTTGAATCCTAAAAACTAATTTGGAAAATGCAAAGGTTTTAATAAGGTAACTAAAGATAAGATCTTTTCACTGGATCCAAATTTAAGTTAACATTTCAATTTGGAAAGTTTTTAAAGGGTGATTGAATCTTTTCTCAACTAAGTTAGGTCATTAATGCCAAGAGATTTCCTATTAAGGTTTAATTCAAATTAAGTGGTAAATAAAACATGAAAAGTATAAAAGATGTTTGGGTCTTAAATGAGTAGATTAGGTCAAGATTTTAAATTGGAAAATGAAATAAGTGGGAAATCTATAATAGGATTTTTATTTATTTATAATTAGAAATAAAATATGTATAATTTTCAAAAGATGATTTTTGTTTTTTCGGTTTGAGAACATTATATTAGGGAATATTAAATCACACTCGCTAAAGCAGTAAAAAAAAAAAAAAAAAAAAAAAAAAAAAAAAAAAAAAAAAAAAAAAAAAAAAAAAAAGAAGAAGAAGAAATTTCAGGATCGGGTGGGTCGGGTGGTTAAACCCAAGACTAGCCTGCACTTGAGACCCGAATGTCCACCTAACTTACCTAAAGCCCTTTGGTTAGGGTAGGGTCAGGCAGGTCCCTGCCAAAAAAGTCAACATTTTATAATATATATATATAGATTAGTAATGAAATATTCTAAATGTTTATAAAAATCTCTTTACAAAAATTTAACCAGTAAAAAAATAACTAATAAATTTAGAGGAAAAGAGAAAAATTTATCAAGCACCAAAATACTAGCAACAGAAAATCTCTTCATGTCCTATTGAAAAAAGAAAAGAAAAAGAAAAAAAAGCAAAATTCACACTTGATATTTTAAAATACTCTTTAATTAAAAATTAAAAAAAATGAATTTTAATTATGAAATAAGATAATTTTGGAAACCCTTTAAGCTAATGGCAAGTTAGTACATAATATTTTTAATATTAATTTAACAAAGTTTGGTCAGTCAAATGTTAGAGGGGAAAATGTTTTTTCCTTTCAAGTTTGGGGTGGACTGTTATTTTCCCAAATCTTAAGGGAGGGAGTGTATTTAGCCCAAGAAAATATGATGTGACAAGATTCTAATTGAACATTTAAATATATAATCGAATTCAAAATTATTTAAAATATACATTAAAATATTGATGTGTAAAATTATGAAACCTTAAAAGCTTGTGTAAATTATATTATATTACCAAGGCATACCAAATTACCAAGGCACACAATGCATACATTACATATTACTAGTAAAGTCTCAAACCTCCTACTTTCCCAAAAAGGTTTCTATCCACAAATCAAAACGACTTAAATTTAGAAAAGAAATAAACAAGTGAAACCAAAAAAGAAAAAAGAAATAAACAAGTAAAACCAAAAAAGAAAAAGAAAAAATCAAGAAATATGGCATTTACAAAGCCAGCTGTAAACGAAACTCTTCCATTTTAATGTGACTTTAAAATTTGACATTTGCAAAGCTTGGGTGATAGGTAGGGCTGTACACGGTGCGGTGCGGCCGGTTATAGGGGGAATTTTTGCACCGCACCTATAGGGTGCGGTTTCCCTCATGCCTGACCGCACCTCGCATGTAAAGGGGCAGCAACCGGTTTACTCCAGTTTCGGTTCACCCTAATGGTGCGGTGCGGTTAGTTCGGTGCAAAGTTAAAACAAACATATAAATTAAAAATAAAAAATAAAACAAATCAATCCTCAAACAAGCCACACGGAATTATCAAACAACCCAAATATTCGAAAAAAAAAAAAAACAAACATGTTCTATATATATATATATATATATCTAATTTCCACACAAAATTTTTCAAACAAATTCCCAATATTTATAGAAGCATAGCAAGGAGCCAAGGGGAGGTAGCCTAGGTATGAGCATATATACAAATTCACATACCTGTTATTGAGCATCAAAAACATACTCTAGAATTTCTATTATAAACAGCCATGACAGAGGAGAGAAGAAGGGAAAAGCTTGGAGAACACTGCCATCAATCTGTAGAGACGTTGTTGTGAGTGTGTGCGAGCGGCGCGGTAGGTGGGAGAGAGGCGGAGATGTTGAGAGAGAGATGACAGAGAGAGAGAAGAGAGCGGAATGAGAGAGAGTGAGGAGAGGTCTGCGTCTAACGAAGATTTTTCAATTTAACCTAACCTATAAATAAACGACGTCGTTCCTGCGCTCCTTTTTTTTTTTTTTTTTTTTTAATTCTAACACTAAAACGACGCCGTTTTGAACCTGATAGTAAAAATTTTTAATGGTTCCAAAACGGCGTCGTTTTGAATCAGATTTTTAAAAAAAAATTTAAATGAAACGGCGTCGTTTCTAACTAAATTAACTTACACCCTATTTTTCCTTCTTCTTCCTTTGCCTATTTCAGTTTCACGCCTCTCTCAGTTTCACGCCAAATTGGTCTCCTCTCTCTCTCTCTCTCTCTCTCTCTCGCTCTCAATTTCTTTTATTTTAAAACTGATGAATGATTATATATTATATATGTATAAGTTAAAAATATATATATCGGTTCGGTTCGGTTTCTCTTTGGTTTGCAAATATTGCTGCCGGCCATCGCACCGGCCGACGTCAGTAACGGAAAAAGCTTACCGATCATCGCGTCGAGAACCTTCGATGGAGCTTTCGGCGGTCGGATCGGCGCGGTTTTGTCGGCGCCGGTGAATTCTTGAACAGGCCTAGTGATAGGAGTATATAATTTCCAAACACAGTAGGATTGCGTATCTTTTATTATATAAAAAAAAGGTAACTGTAGGATTGTCATTCAACCTATGGCTAGCAAATGAAAGTTTGCATTCATGTCTGCACAATGACCTATACAGGGGCGGAGCCACATAGTGGCTTGGGGGGCCGTGGCCCCTGTAAATTTTTTTTTTCCCATTAAACTATAAAGAAAAAATAAATAGGCCCCCCTAACATTACACAGCCGCCCCCCCCCCCCCCCCCATTTCTCACCCATTCCTCAGCCCTCAATCAAAATTAGGGAACACCATCAAATTAAAAAAAAAAAAAAAAAAAAAAATATCTGCTTCTACTTTCAGCAAAAAAAAAAAAAAACAAAAAAAAAAAAAAAATAAAAAAAAAAAAAAAAAAAAAAAAAAAAAAAAAAAAAAAAAAAAAAAAACCCAAAAAAATTGAACTAAAAATCTGAAAAAAAAAAAAAAAATATTATATATTACTATATATATAACAAAACCAAGCCCACGGCGAGCCCATTACAGGTAGCTCGCTCACGGCAAGCCCATGGATTCGCAACCAAAAAAAAAAAAAAAATACAGAGAATCAGAAATTGAACCCATCACGTTGCTGGCGCCTGGCAGAATCCCATCACGTCATGTCGTCGCTGGCAGAGAGATCAAACCCCAATACAAAAGCAAACCAAACATAGAACTCAGCAAACCAAACACAGAGCACAAAGGTGTTTATCAAAAAAAAAAAAAAATCCCCAATACACAAACCAAAACCAAACCTAGTAACCCAGGGACGGTCACGTCGCCGTCGTCGTTGCCGCAGCGAGCTCGTCGACGTCATCGTCGCTCGCTTGGTCGCCCCTCATCGCAGATCGAAGATCGGAGAATGCAGATCGCTCTGCCTCTGCTCCGGTGCTCGGTGCTCCCTCTGGCCCTCTCTCAAGGTATTTCGCTCTTTTTCTCTTTGACTCTCTCTCAGTCTCTCGCTCTTTATCTCACTGAAATTAAAAAGGAAATGAATCGCAGATCGACATCGTAGACGGTAGATCAGTCATCGGCTCATCGCTTTGTGCCTCTGCCTCTGCTCCGGTGAGCGGTGCTTGTTGCTTCCTCCGGCAATCTGGCCCTCCCTCAAGGTTTTTCTCTCTGACTCTCTCTCAGACTCTCAGTCTCTCTCTCTTTATCTCACTGAATGACTGAATAAAGAATGAAATGAAACTTATAAATGAAACTCAACATTTTTTTTTTTTTTTTTGATGTGGAACTGTGAGAATCTGATTGGCCAATTTGGCTGACTTTCACCTTTTTTTTTTTTTTTTTGTCTTTTTAAATTTGGCTGTCCACACATTGTGCTCCCTTGCGTCTTACACGCCTGCACTCATAACAAATTTTTTTTTTTGGGTCCTGATGTACAACCACAACAATGTTTGTGTGTTGTGTGTTTGTGTGTTATAAGTGTTTTTGTTTTTGGTTGGTGTGTTTGTGTGTTGGGTTGGGCTTGTTGTATCCTATTTGGTTTGGACTTCTTTAAGGCTCAGAAACTTTGAATGGATTTTGAAGTTATTCACTGCAGTACTTGGGCTTGAGGTTCACATATTACCCAAGTTTCAATTTTGGAATTGAAACTTGGAAAAAAACCAATTTAAAAAAATTTTGAAAATCATATAATATAAATAATATCGGTTTTTTTTTTTTTTTGTTTTTTTTAAGGACTTCACCATCCAACTTTTATTGATTAATATTATTTTAGTTGCGGTCCATTAGCTAATGGATACAATAGATAGTTAATTAGTTACGGTATCACTATTATACTATAATTAGTTAATTGTATAATTAATGACAAATAAATTAAATCAATATAATTTATTGTTACGCTAAACAACAATAATTAAAGCTATATAATTAAATTAACTAATACATTATAAAGACAAATTAATTAAATTATTTTTGTTTTTGTTTGAGGGGTTATTATTAATTAAATTTGTATTAAAAATGGGTTGACTGTTTAAATTATAGTGGAAATTTTGTTTTTTTCTTGAGTATGAATAAAATTCATATAATTAAGTAAAAATTTCTAATTAAAATTTTATTTTTTAAAATTTTTTTAAGGTTAATTTTTTAGTCATATTCTTAAAGCTAAAAGAATTATGAGCAAATGAAAAATAATTGATGCATTCTTTAAGAAAAAAGATGTTAGCAATTCAGAAATTAGGACACCTGTGGCTGTAGAAACAAATGTTAATACTTCAATGCCTGATGAACATCCCTCCAAATGTCCAAAACTTCAATTTGAAGAGATAGATCGTGATCCAGGATCACGTAAACAAATATGTGAATTTCCTATCAATAAACAAGATGAAATCCGACGAGTTTATATCGAAAAAGGTCCATATCAACCTAAAAATATAGACTATCCATACAATGATGATACTCATCATCGTCGATTTCAATCTTCATGGTTTAATTCACATAAGGATTGGTTGGAATACTCACCTTCAACGGATGCGATATATTGTGAAATCCCTGCAACTCTGTGGACGTAGGCAAATTGCCGAACCACGTAAATACTGTCTTGTGCGTGTGATTGTTTTTCTTTTGGCGTTTTCTTTTATCTATTTTTTTGTTTTTCACAGGTTTGAAATTTCGGTTGAATTCCCAGCATGTTCAAGTATATGATGATATATGAAAGTTGATAATTTTGTATCCAATAGACTTAAGAATTATATTTAGTATATTTCTGTTACAACCCGGCCCCCCAAGTATTCATTCCTGACTACGCCCTTGGACCTATATCTATCAGATAAGGAAATTAATGTAGGGTAGGTACGTAGATTCATGGTTTCGTCACATATAAATATATATGGGGTCTTGATCAGACTTGTAGTACACCAAAACTCGAAAACTTGTCAAGATGGTGATAGCTAGTCAAAATATGTTGTTCTTGGTGGCATTTGCTGTGCTTGTCCTAACTTTTTCTTTTCCTACAGAAGCTAGAAGGCTTTCAACAAAGGCTTCTTCCAACTTGGTGCATGTTGATCAAAATGAAAATAAAGGCCTGACTCTTTTTAAGTGGGTGAGATTTGGGACGTTGGCCAAAATACCAATATTGCCTCCTTACAACTTGGTGCATGTTGAGAATGAAAATAAAGGCTTGACTCGTTTTAAGAGGGTGAAATTTGGGATGTTAGCCAAAATACCAATATTGCCTCCTTACTCCTCTATTATCCCTGAGAATGTAAAACCAAGTCCTGGTAGGTACTAAGAATGTTGGATCGCCAAGGATTAGTCATGTTATTGGTCCACACAGCATATATTACCTAAATACTGCGTCCTACTTCAACTTATATTTCCAACCACCTATTACTAATAATCTATGGTGTAATGTAATAAATCATAAAACTTCCTCTTCTCGGCATTTGCAATTATTGCCTTATTCCAATGATGATGTAATAATATATTTTTTTTCTTTTTATATGTTAGGCTTCTACATAATTCATCCATCTTTTCACTTTGCCTATTCTCAAGTTTACAACGCCTCATAGATTAGCATTGCACTTTCTACTCCATGCTGCTTAGTTGTTTAATTTAAATGCGAACATGAGATCACATCCTTGCAATATTGACACTAAGACTAGGGGTGTGCATCCATCCCACTAAAATAGCAAAACCAATCATGAATCTTGGTCTAACCCAATCTAACATATATATATTTATTTTATTACCCTTATTTTAATGCATTTAGTTTGATTTATTTTGATATTTTGAGAATTAATATTAATGAATCTGGAAATTCGGAAAATAATTTGGGGATATTATGTGAAGCGTAATAATTTATTGACAAAAAGGTTTTTAGATAATTTCTAAAACCCCTTTTTTTTTACAAGGTATAAACATTCAAGCACAAACACAACTTGTAGACTCAATCCAATGTGGTGTTGGTTTCTACACAATGCCATGGTTGGGTTTGGTTGAAGAATCTTCATCATGACAAAGTCAGGTTGGATTGAAAACACTTCAATCTTACCCATGTACACCCCTTGTTGACAGTGACACTTCATAATCTTGTAAAGGGTTGCTTCAAATTTCTGATATTGCAGGACTACCTATGCTAGAATTTTAAGTGTGAATAATCCAAATATTCTCTTTGCTCATTAGATTGAGGATCATTCCCAATCAAGCCGATAACCCCATAAATCCACCAAAAAAAAAAAAAAAAAAATCAACCACCACCCAACAAGCTACCTTTCTTTCTAGCAACAAGATAATACATATATAAGAGTGAATTACACTTTATCCACCTATTGTTTAGGATAGTTTTAGGTTCCTTACAAGTGACTTCAAAAGTGTCACCTTATCCATCTAAACTTGGCTCCATTATGCAGCTATAATCCACCTCACAAACAAATAAAAAAAATATTTAAAGAAAATATGATTTAGGTCTCACTAACTTGCCGAGTAAATTTTAAACATATATTTTTCATCACTAAAATCACCATCCATACAAAATGCCTATAATCTCAAGTGAAATCCCGAAAAAAATTCTTGACCAACCTATAAAGCAATCCCTCATCTAATTTCATTTTATTTCTTAAATTAAAAAATATATAAATACTCATTATTTTCCAGCATCAAGGCTTAAGCGCAAATAACGAGTTCATGTCTGATTGTCTTTGTGTTTGTCCATTCCTCTACTCTTCCTCAGTAGCAGACTCAATACTCTTGCTGTTGTGCTTCCTCGCGTACCTCTGATTTCTTCAGAACTTTAAAAATTCCATTCTACACCTACAATTTACAGAAACCCAAAAAATAATTGATTTTTTTTTTTAAAAGATTAAATTATATGCGTAATAATTTTGAAAAAAAATAATAAAAAGGCAAAGTACCCCTTTGGTTGACAGCACAAAGGCACACCCTGTAAATTTAAGGGATCTTGATATTTTGCAGAAGTCAAAGCTGCCATTGAGCCATATCTTTTAGCTTCAAATTCATTAAGTTTTTCATTCGGGAGTTTTTTCATTAGCATACGATTTAGATTGCGGAATAATTTTTACATCAAAGTTTCTTCAACACAACCGAAGCATTTGCTCATGCACATTCATAGAATGGATCTCATATATGCCCCACCTTCATGAAAATATCAAAAACAAATAAGCACTTCAATAAAACAATTCTTGAAGAAAATATTGAAACAAAAACTATCCAATACCATACCAAAATTGTAGTTTTAAGTCCAAATAATTCATTTATTTTCTGCAATTTCATTTGTTTGTAACAATTTTTTGTTAAATACTTTGTGTAAAGTTGTGATTTACAACTATGTATTTAGTTGGCTTTTATTCCGTGCCAAATTTAATTGTAATTTTATTCAATCTTTTGTACCCTGTATTTATTGGGGGATTTGATTGTAAGGGTTGTGTGATAGAGAGAGAGTGTGTGAAGACTCAAGCTATTGAAAATTGAAGAGGTTTTCGCAGGTATCTCGCGACTTAGCATCGCGCGAAGTAATGCATGTGTAGGGCACATGACTGGAATGCGAAAAGTCAATACAGATAGAGACAGCTGTGTCTCACAAGTATCTCGCGGGTAAGGCCTTCCCGCGAGACACCCACGAGACATTCTGTTTTGCCAGATTGTATTATCTGATACACACTTTCCATACCTACATTATATATACCCACATTACCCACAAATGTTAAAAAGTACTTCTGAGAAAAAACCCTAGCCAAACACCTTGAGAGTTAGAGATTGTTATACCCACAATCCTCTACACAATAGCTTAGCCAAACACCTTGAGAGTTAGAGATTGTTATACCCACAATCCTCTACACAATAGCTTGTGGATTTTCCTCAACTTCTACCTCTCCATTTCCATACCATTGAGAGGTTGATAGCCCAAACACTTATCACACCCTTTTAGAGTGTCAAGTGATCATTTGGTGCTGCTGGGAAGTATTGGAAGAAGCCAAGGATGGCAGAGGCAACATGGAGCTTGTTACGGGATCCGAAAAGCTAGACAAGACACGGTTTCGAGAAGTCTTGTTGGAGTAGGAGCTTGTAGGGTTTAGGTACAGAGGATAGATTAAGCTTGGAGGGTCTTTTGCTAACTCATGTATCCCAACTGATTGTCTAGTGGATCGATTATCGCTTAGAGGGCGGTGAAGAGGTTTTCCGCTGAGTTTTTCGGTTTCCTCTTCGATAACACATCGGCGTGTTATCTGTGTTTGCATTCTTCTTCTCTACTCTTTTACATTTCATTTTACTGCTGTGATTATATGAATATGTGTTAGAGTAGCTTGTTTATTTATCCGCTCGCATTTACACTATTCGGCACTTAGAATTAAGTTAATGTAAAATCTATCGAGCCGTAACTTTTATTTGGGGGTCTAAACAACTCTTGTGTTTTTAACACATTTTCGAGCTTTCACTTTGGGCCAATGATCTATGTTTGTTTGGGCTGGTATATGGTTTTTTGGTCTAATTTGTAATGTTATTTAAGCAAAAGATTGTGGAGGGGGGCCAATAGCACCCACCCACTGAAGAAAAGGTTGTCAAGTTCTAAGAGTTTGAAGATCTCGTTGTGAAAACCATGACTATGGTGTTACAAGTGTAAACTAAAAAATAAACTGGAAAAGCCATCTAATTACAAGTTCTGAGTTGTAAAGAGAAGGGAGGTATTTCTGAGGTGAACTCAATTAGAAAATGAGACTTGCTAAAGACTGAGCCTGAGGGTTCCTTATATAGCTGGAGGAAGCCTTGGATTCTTCAGGAGATTGCTAGAATCACGAGGAGGTAAATTACTTTACTGAGGGTGAATTTCTTTTCCACTGAAAGCAAACAGTAAACTGAATGATTTTGTCAGGGCATTGTTTGATGAACAGTAACGTCACTGTTCATGAATAGTGATTTGTCCCCTTGCTTTTCTGGATTACTGTTCATGCACAATAACTGGTGCTGTGGATGAATAGTGTTTTGTCTGCAACTTTGTTGGTGCGGGTACTGTGGATGAATAGTAACCGGACTGCAAAGATGGTGTTGTAGCTGTTCTAGAGCTATTCGGAACATCTTAATCACTGTCCAAGTTGTAACCATCGTAAGGATCTTGTGAATCCTAGAAGGGATCGACTGGGACGCAATTGACTGAGGCTTCTAAAGAGGCAGGAGAGTTCTTTTTTTTCTAACTCTAACTTCTCGGATTGAAGGAGCAATTGCTGAGCAAGATCTTTTAATTCCTTGCTAGATTTCCCGGCGACCTGGACGGAGTCTAAGCTAGATTGTGATCTTGTATTATGAGCAATGGCTCTCTGAACTGGAGGAGGAAAGTCTCGGTGCATCTGGGAGATAATGTCGTTATACCTGAAACTATCCCACCATTTTACAGAGAATTCCCTGTCTAAAAGATTTTGGTTGATTGCATAATTCCACATACTGATCCAGTGAATTCTGTACTTAATTGTCATATGTTAAATTGCTGGAAACTAGGAAGTATGACTGGTAACTGGAAACCTGGAGCTGAAATACCTTAAGGCATCCTAAAAGGGTTCTGGGAAGATCTGAGGGATTGATCCAAACATTTCCCACCACTTAATGAACCACGAAGGTATTTGGCCAGAGATTTTCTTATCAAACATCATGAACCAGGAATGGTCAAAGTCCTTGTTTTGGTAAAATAGAACCTTTTCGAAGGCATCCATGTAGTCATAATATTTGTATTGGGGTTTTGATCCCTTGAATGTTGTAAGGGTCTTGAGTGAGGAAGAGTGTCCCCATTCTTGGCAGCTTACAAAACCTTGGATGATGAATTTGTGGTAAAGGAATTCTGAAGGGTTTCTATTATTCATGACATTTTCTATGCGGGCAGACTTTTCTTGGGTGAGAATTCCTTTGTAGAATTTGATGCTTTTTTCTGGGTGTTTGGAGAGGAAATGCCATTCTAAGGGCAAAACTTCCATTGCTAATGCTAGAGGATCTGTTATATGAACTAAGTGTGGCTCAATATAAGGGATATGCTGGACAAAAGGTTTCCGAACATAAGAGGATCTTCCTTTTCTAGGAGGAAGAGAAGAAGGCTTTTGGGGTACTATTGGTCTAAAAGGTTCTTCTACTGTATATGGGGTGACTGTTTTGGGTGATGGTGTAGCTAGGGCAGAGCTGTAACTGTGCTGGCCATGGGGCCTTTCGTAATTTGGTTTTGGAATGGTAGACACCAAATAACAGTTAGCGACAATGGATGGAGACACAGGTAAGGCCTTTGCTGGACTAGAAGAAAAGGGTACTAAATGGCTAGGGTTCTTTCCCTGACTAGTACTACTGGTTGTTTGCTATTTAGGCAACTTTGAGGGTTGGGGTTGTACGGGTCTTTTCCCAGACATCTTGGATTGAATTCTGCAAAAATTCACGGGTTAGGAAGTCAGGGATACTGTTTTGAGTTCCTGCTATGAATTCAATGTCAAAATCAAAAATTGAAAGGATGGCTTGCCAATGTTTTGAACATCTTTTTCTAAAACATGTTTTGCAGATTTACAATCAATCCTTATTAAAAACTTTTGATCCAAAAGATCACTTTGAAACTTTGAAATGCATAGTACTATAGATCAAATTTCTTTTTTAATAGTACTATAATTTAACTGAGTGGGAGTTTAAATTCCGGAATGAAAACAGACAATCTGTTTAGGGGAAGTGGGACTAACACGCTGAAGGAGAATGCCATCATAACCAATGTTAGAGGCATCTGTCTAGACAATCTTGAAGGAATTTTCTGAGGGGATTCCTAGACAAGGGAGTGTCTTGACATATTTTTTTGATTTCTTGGACAACAGAGGTATGATCAGGAGTCCAAAGAGGAGGACTGGTTCGAAGTCTATCAAAGAGAGGCTTGCATTTTTGTCTGAGATTTTGATAAAAATCAGAAATGTAGTTGAGGGATCCTAGAAATCTCTGAAGTTGGGTTTTTTCTAGGATTTCATCTGGAAACTTATCCACAAACTAAATGGCTCTATCTATGGGTTTGATGACACCATGTCTTATATCAAAGCCTAAGAATCGGACACTAGTTTGGAAAAGTTTAATCTTTGGGGCTGAAACAACAAGACCGTTGATCTTGATGGTATGGAGGAATGCTCAAAGGTGTTTCCAATGTTGAGTCAGAGATTCTGAAAAAATGAGTACATCATCGATGTACACAATGGCAATACTGGAGAGTGGATTGAAAATCTCATTCATGATGTTTTGGAATTCAGAAGGTGCATTTTTAAGACCAAAGGACATTACATTCCATTCGTAATGGCCAAAGGGTGTAGTGAAGGCTGTCTTGTACCTATCAGACTCTTTGATTTGTATCTGCCAAAAACCACTCTTCATGTCAAACTTGCTGAAAACCACTGCTTTGGCAATCCTATTGACTAAGTCTCTTTTGTTGGGAATAGGTTACCTAATCCATTCTAAGACTTTGTTAAGAGGCTTATAGTTGATGACAAGTCTAGGGACACCTCTCTCAATCTTAGCGTTCTTCTGGACATAAAAGGTTGGACAAGACCATGGTGACCTAGAGTTTCTGATGATTCCTTTCTTAAGAAGATCCTCTATCTCAGCTTTACAAGTATCCATAAGTTCCTAACTCATCTGGATAGGTCGAGCTTTGGTAGGGATGTTCTTTTCATGAAAATCTTTGACATAGGGGAGAGCAACTTCGTGTCTCTTTCTATGCCAAAAGGTTGTAGGGAGATCAGAGCAGACTTTCTGCTTGAGTTTTTCTTCAAAATTTCTGATCTCAGCTTGGTAGCTTTTACATGCTAACTGTTCATCAATTCTTTTGTAACTTAGTTCGTCACTAAGGTACTTAAGGTGTTAGGTCTTGGCACTAATAAGGTTAAGGGTCTTAGGAACAGAGACTTCCTGGAGACTGTTAATCTCTCTAGGTTCTGGGCTTCTACGGAACTTAAATTTAACTGGTTGGCCAAAAGGATGGGTAGTGATTTCTTCACTATCCGTAGTTAAAGGGTACAGCAAACACATGAAAGGATTTCCTAAGATGACCCTATCTGTCATGTTCTTGACAAAGACAAATGTGGTTTTGAAACACGTATTGTCTTGGCAAACATGTGCTTTTGGGATTTTGAATTCAATCTGCATCTTTCCTCCACTTGCAGAAGTCAACCTTTCTTTGGTTTTCTTGAAGTATTTGGAGGGAATAATTCTTTCTTGAATGCAGTTGAGATCAGCGCCTGAATCTTGAATGCAGTTGAGATCAGCGCCTGAATCTTGAATGCAGTTGAGATCAGCGCCTGAATCTATTAAGGCTACTACCTTAAATTAAAAATCTTTGCTGATGACAATCCTGACTTTGGAATGCCATTTCTGGAAGTTAATCCTACTGATGGTTTGTAAGAACGTCTCATTGGATGGTTCCTGTACCATGTCAGCTGTAGGGTTAACTATTTCATCTGCTTCATCATCGGAAGGGTTCTGTAATGAGGTTCCTTTCTCATTGCCTTGATGAGAAGTGTTTTCTAACTATTTGACTCTTTGGTCCATGAGATTGTGATCTACCCTAAGGATGGTTAACTCTTGCCTAAGGGTTCCCACTTCTAACTTGGTATCCTTAATCTCTTTTTGGAGATCTTGGACAGTAACTTTCTTCTTTGATTTGGTAAACCTATTGTAGATTTTTTCCAAATCAACTTTGGGTTCCTGAATCCTAGGTTTGGATGTACTGGCTTCCTTAACTAGGGTTCTATGGAAATCACTAAGCCTTTGAGCTTTGACAACTGGGTCTTCGATCTATTCTATGAGATCTAAGAGGATCTCTTCTTGCTTAGAAAGAACATTGATAGTCTTGTTTCTACAACAACTATCTTTACATGCTAGGGTTTCATCCGAGCTACTAGAGGAGCTAGAGGAGACTCTAGAGGTTTCTGAGGATAACCTATACAACTGGTGCTTCTCTTCTTCACTAGAACTATTGGGAGACTCATTATCTGAGCGGTCAAGTTCTAAGAGTTTGAAAATCTCGTCCTTACTGGTTTGGTCACTAATGAAGGTATTGATAAGGTATTTGGTCTTAGCTTTACACTCTTTCTGGAAATGACCTCTTTTTCCACACTTAAAACATTTTCCTGATGTTTTAGGTATAAACTTTCCTGTGGATTTGGACTTTCCTTTCTTATAGAAATCATCAGTTTTGAACTTCTGTTTTCTATAATACTTGGTTGCTGTTTTCTTTCTATGGGTCCTCTCAGAGGGTTCTTTTCCTCTATACTTGGATTTTCTCTTGGGGATGACAGAAGGTAAGCCGTACTGTGTACAAAAGTTTCCTACTTCGTACTTGGCTTTGCTCTTGCTGGCTTGGCTTTGGATTTTGAGATATCTACACATCTTCATTCCTTCACTTCGGATTGTGCTAAAGATGTCTCCATAAGTTAGGTTATCATAATCTATGACACCTAAGGGGCTAGCAAGGGTTTCTTTGACCTTCTCACCAAACAATGTGGGTAAGCCATTGATGAACTTCTTCTTCCAAAATAGAGAGTTACAATCACTTCTATGCATGACTCTGGTGGTAAATACATCTTCATACCACTTGTATTCACCAAGGTTCTTATATCTAAGGTTACTCAACTGGCCGTAAATCCTAGATGTGATGTTGCTGGGTTTACCTATGAAGTGTTTCATGATCGTATAGATCAGGGTATTGACTCCGTCGGGAACACCTCTTCCTATGCGTTCGTCAAAGATGGGGTTCTCATTCTTATCTTTTTGGACAGCATGCTTAATGTCTTCTTTAGACTCTTCTGTTAGACAGTTGTTCCACCAATCTAACAGTTTTCTTGTGAATCCTAAAGTCATGAGCTTTACGACCTCTATGTTTGGAATTCCATCATTGAGGTAGTTATTGGCTACCATGGTCATATGCTGAATCTTGTTTAGGATTTCTTGTTCTGATAAACCATCTATGTTCCATTCATAGAGTTTACCACTGGATACTGTGAACTGGCTATTCCTTTCCTCGTACTGGAGGTCAAAAGGTGTGGGTCTGGGATACCAATTCTTGGTTAGGCTGGTTGGGTTTACCCTGGGTTGGTAAAGCCTATTTACTTGTAATCCTCGAAATTGGTCTTCTAGGTGTTCTATCTCCTTTTCATCTTCTGAGAAGGTTCTACTAAAACTGCTAGAGGCTGTATGGGCTTCTAGGACAACTAGTCTAGGTTGTTCCCTACTGGTTGAGGTGTGGTCTAGTGAAGGGGTGACTGGTTCTTTCTTCACAAGTTCCTCAAGCTTTTGGGCAACTATTTCTAAGGTTGATTTATCCTTAGGTCTGAGACTAGCTTGTCTAGTTGTGGGTCGCTTGACTAAAGGCTTTTCTATGGTCTAGATAGGTTTACTAGGGTTTCTTGGCTGAAGGATAACCTTGTTATCTATCCGATCTTCAATCCTATCAAGCTGCTTGCCTATAACTCCTAAACATTGGTTAGTGTAGTTGTTTTGCTCTATAACCTTCTTGACAACCTTTTCTTCAGTGGTTGGGTGCTTGAAGGGAGAGGCAACTATATTGTCACTACCGCGGTGGTTAAATAGTATGGCTTCCTGGGGAGGATGACTAGACCTGACAACTTTCTTAACTCCTTTGTTGTCTTCTGTGGTCCAGTTGGTTTTGGTAATGACATAAGACTTTTTATGTCATTCAAAATGGTTTTCAAAGTATTCAAAGAAAGGGACATTGTTGGATATCTCTTTCATGAATTCTTTTCATTTTTCCAAAACTTCTATCTTGTATTCTCTGGTATGGTTGGCTCTATAAGCTTCTCTCTTGACTCTGTTTTCTTCTGAGTCAAACTCTTTGCCTAAGGCATCCATATCAGGGGTGAACTCTTTCCTTATCACCAAGAGCTGATGATCTATTTCAGTTTTTGGCTGAAAGGGATCTCTCATATCAGTTCCTGAAGGTGAAGGAGGCTTTTGACTATCTTGACTAGTGCTATCTTCTTCTTGATCAGCAACTGAGGCTTGCTTGACTGTATAACAAGGGGTATTAACCTGGGATTGGGTTCTTACACCTTGGAGCTCTGATCCTAGGTCTCTCCTAGATTTGGGAAAGGGTGCTAGGTTTCTGGATGAGCTACACTAGGATGCAGGTCTATCTCTAAGAAGGATAGTTGGCTACCTAAAGGGTTGGCTTAGATCTATTGGGGATCTAGACCTGGGCTCATCATATTCTAAGGGTGTCCTAAACCTGGATTGGTCAAAGCTAAGTCTAACCGTTCCATCGGCTAGTTACTGGACAAAATCTAGATCTGGATTTCTAGCTAGGTTTTGGATTTGTAGATAATGATTCTAATTTTCTAGAGTCCAATTGGTTGGGAACAAGGTAGTCAAAGGCGTTAGGCGACCTTGAGGCGCTAAGGCCTTGTATCGCCCAAGGCGACGAGGCGCCAAAAAGGCGCTAGCCCGAGTAAAGCAAGGCGCTAAATATTAAATATAGTTTTTTTTAATATATAAAGAGCTTAAATCATATATATTAATGTACTAAAAATTATAATCAAGCCTCTCTTACTTTGCTCCTAATGCATAGGATTTAGTCTATAAAACCAGTTTTTGTATTGAATCCAATAGAGCCCAAAAATAGAAGAAGAAGAGAAAGAGTATAGGAATAAAAACAAAAAGAGGAGAGTTGCAATTAGAGAGTAGAGGGGAAAAAAAACTGACAGAGGGGAGCTACGAGGGGAAGAAAAGAACAGAGAGAGCTGCTCTAAGAAAGAAAGGAGTAAAAAAAAAGAAGAAAGACAAAAACAATAAAGAAAAGAGAGAAAAGAGGTCCGGAGGATGAGAAATAAGAGTAAAAAAAGAGAGCTTTTTAAATTAAAATTACATGTAGGAAATAGGAATAAAATAATGTTATAAAATTTAAAAGTAGAAATAAAACCTGGTGAGTTGGGCAACTGTCGTAGTGGGAAGGTCCATGTACTTATATGTATTATTTTATTATTTATTTGTGGTTGTAAAAAGTTAAGTCTGATGTGCTTTTTAAGTGGTTGCCAACTCAAACCCCACTAATGTTACTAAAAGAAAAAACTGAGTAATAAGAAAAAATAAAAAAGCCAGTCATCTTGTTTTTAACGAAGCCAAGTCCTCTGCACCAAAAAGTAAACATAAGCGACGGAAAGAAAACAAAGGCGACAGAGGCTCTCGCCTAGTGCCTGGAAAAACTGTTCCAAGCGAGTGACTAGTCGACAGAGGCGCTCGCCTCACTAAAGGCGCCTCGCCTCAGTGACCTTGAGGCACTTTTACGCCGCCTCGCCTCACCTGAGCGCCTAAGCGCTCGCCTGAAACGCTTTTGACTACACTGGTTGGGAAGGTGACTTCAAACCATTTCAGGGTTCTAGGGACCTGAACTTTGGATCTAACATCTGTGGTTTGGATGAGAGTAGTTTCTCCCACCTTTCTCTTGTCTATGGCTTGAATAGACATGTTTGTTCTGATGCACTTGTAATACACTCTGTATATCAAGGCTAACTGACGGGTTCCATGTAACATGAGACTTCCATCGATTGGTCAAAGCTAAGTCTAAGGGTGTCCTAAACCTGGATTGGTCAAAGCTAAGTCTAACCGTTCCATCGGCTAGTTACTGGACAAAATCTAGATTTGGATTTCTAGCTAGGTTTTGGATCTGTAGATAATGATTCTCATTTTCTAGAGTCCAATTGGTTGGGAAGGTGACTTCAAACCATTTCAGGGTTCTAAGGACCTGAACTTTGGATCTAACATCTGTGGTTTGGATGAGAGTAGTTTCTCCCACCTTTCTCTTGTCTATGGCTTGTATAGACATGTTTGTTCTGATGCACTTGTAATACACTCTGTATATCAAGGCTAACTGACTGGTTCCATGTAACATGAGAGTTCCATGGGTTTTGATGTTGAGGGTGAGGACCTTCATGATATGAAGGTCATCAAGTGCTACGGTGAAGTTGGGGAAGCAGTCGAAATGGACCGGTCCACCGCTAAGATTGGATTCTATGGTTCCTAAGAGGCTGTCATTAAATCTGATATGACGAGTGTCTCTAAGGGCCATAAGGATTAAGTTGTTCAACCCTTCTCTGATCAAAGGTTTAACTCCAACCTGGACTAAACCTATATGGAGGAATTTTTGTCCATCTTTCCTTTGAGCTTTCAATGCTGCAGAAGGTAACAAGTAGCATGTCTCATACTCCTTGTTGATGCTGTAGACTTGTTTTATAGTCCTAACATGGTAGTCTGTCTTGAAAGTCTTTTTCAAGGACCATGAAGATGACTTATAGACTTGGTTTATGGTGAAAGTAAGAGAAGTGTAAAACTATGTTCTAATTTTGAGAGTATCAATTTTGGGATATTGCCTAAAAATGTTCCTGTTTCTCCATCTGGGCCTGGTAGTGGATAGTCTCCCTATACTCTCCCATCACCCTCACAAAAGGCTGAGAGTAAAACAAGGTCTAGGTGGGGACTAGAATGAATTTATATGTTTGAATACACACACACACACACACACACACACACACACACATATATATATATATACTGAGTATGGATGAAGTACTATACATTTTTTGTCTTTTGTAGATTTTTTTTTTTTTTTTGTGAAGATATGTTTGTATTATTGCCATAGACTTTATTGCAACAGTGGACAACGATATTTTTTCATTGCAAAAGAGGTTTATTGCAACAATTTGAAGTCTATTGCAACAAAAAATTTCATTGCAATAAATTTTTTTTTTTTTTCTTCTTGTGGTGCAAGGACTAGGCATGTTATTGGCCCACGCAGCAAATATTACCTAAATACCACGCCCTACTTTAACTCATATTTCCAACCATTTATTACTAATAATCTTATGGTGTAATGTAATAAATCATATAATAATTAAATCATAATTAATCCACTTTTTCACTTTGCTTGGCCTCAAGTTTATATTGCCTCATAGATTAGCATTGCACTTTCTACTCCATGTTGCTTAGTTGTGTAATTTAAATGGGAACATGAGATCACATCCTTGCAATGTTGGCAATAGGGGTGTGCATTTAACCTAGTCAAATAGCAAAACCAATCAGTCTAAATAAAGCTGATGCCTCTAGTTGGGTTTTTGTGGGTTAGTTTGGGTTGAGTTGGAATTTTATTTTAAGTCTTGAATTGGGTTGAGCTCAGATTGATATTTTTTTCAACCAATCTAGTCTAACCTAATCTAACATATATAATTTTATTTTGACGATACCTTCTGTCCGGAGCTGGCAAAAAATGGCTTGTTTACGCCACCAATTAGGAGCTGCCACGTCAGACATTTAATGAGGAAGCAGTACACTCAATAACATAGGATTATAACCCAAACCCATCTAAAACATTCTTCTCAAAACCACGTAAAACGTAGGTTTGGAATTGAAGAGAGATGACACCAGTACAAATTTCACTTGCAATGTGGTTTTTTAAGATCTTCCCTGACCCCATTGCTCACCTTTACCATCTTAGCCAGGGTCCAGGGACCTTTCCACTATTCAATTAATTGATAGTATTATTACTAATGTCTCTCTTGTTAAAGTAACTCCAAACCTAGATCCAAACAACAAATCTAGGGACACATCCAAGATTTCTGTAGAAAACTTTGGGGAAATAAAAATCCATGAAAATACCAAAAAGAAAAAAGCAAAATCCATATAAATCAACAAAACCCAGACCAATATGAACAGATTGATATCCAAAAAATAACCCAAACCCATCAAAATTTTGAAACCTAAATTTTGGGGAAAAAACTAATCAAACAATAAACAAAAATCAGCTCAAATCTTGAGGTTGGGTGCGTCGGCGCCGGCTCAGAACGACGCCGCAGTAGCTCCAACGGTGGGGTAGAGCTCCGATGGTCAGAGGAGAGGAGAAGATGGCTTGGTTAGGCGTTGGTAAGGTATTCTCCAGGTCTGCTTCTGAATACGTGTTTGATAATTTTAGATGGGTTTGCGGTTACAATCCTATGTTATAAAGTGTACTACTTCCTCATTAAATATCTAACGTGGCAGCTTCTGATTAGTGGCGTAAACAAGCCATTTTCTGCCAATTCCAGACAGAATGTATTCTCTTTTATTTTATTACCCTTATTGTAATGCATGTGTTTAGTTTGATTTATTTTGATATTTTGAGAACTGGTTTTAATGAATCTGGAAATTTAGAAAATAATTTAGGCATATTATGTGAAGCACAATAATTTATAAAATCTCAATATTTACAAGCTAATATAAATGCTCTTAAGGTCGTCAAAGAAAAAGGGCTAGGTTTTCTATTTTTAGGGGACAAAGATGGTGTTTTAACAATAATGTTGTTGTTGTTGTTGTTTTTTTTTTTTTTTTTTTTTTTTTTTTTTTTTTTGAGAAATAAATTAACTTATACACACACATTTAATTATTTTCTCTCACTAGGCTCAAACACATTACTGTTGTTAAACACAGTTGGTTATATATATATATATATATATATGAGTATTGATAATGATGATAATTATTGATAGACATTTATTTTAATTGTCTTATAAAAATAAATGATTATCCTTTAATATACATTTATCATTATATAGGCATTTATCATTATATCATTTAATAATATGTAATTTTGGTAAGTATTAATAGATATTTATAATGATTTTTTTTTTTGAGAACCGATATTTATAATGATTATGATTGTATATAAAGCTAATTTTGGTAAGTGTAGGGCGTAAATGATTTATGGGCCAAGCCGAGGAGGATTATGGCCCAAGTTCAACAAAATAGCCTTTGGGTACCGCCGAGGGTAGTTCAGTCCTCGGCAGACCCAAAGTTCCCCCTCATCAAGAAGGGTAAAATGGTATAAAACTGAAACTCGGAAAAAAGATCTAAAATATCCGGGGAAAGCTGCTGTTATTATCATTTAATGTTCTGAACCTGACAAAGCCGCATTCTTTGGCTTTTACAACCACCCCCAACGACTTTGAATATGGGCTGATGGGACAAGTATCAATCTAGGAAAGGTTGATCCAATACGTGGACGAAGGACAATGGCCAAGAAACGAGAGCCTCCCAGCCCACCTCCATGAGAAGTACTCTAGAGGTGACGATCATTTAACCTTGTAGGAATCCCCTGAAAAACCCACCGCCTATCGATCAAGGCCTAGCCTTTCAAACCCACGCTCTACAAATGATATTGTTAGGGCCGTTTTACGTGCGAACCCGACGCTGTTACGGTCCGCCACGAATTGTGTCCCTACAGTAAGTATTAATAGATATTTATAATGATTATTTTTTTTGAGAACCGATATTTATAATGATTATGATTGTATATAAAACTATCTATTCTACTAATTAAAGAAAATATGATATGGCAGGATTCTAATTAAGAGTTTAAGTATTGAATAGAATTAAAACTCAATTAAAAATGAGTAATACTAGAGATATAAACTTTTTTATTAAAAAAAAATTATAAATTGCTGATATGATGAATAATTATTGGTAAATAAAAAAGTAATATTAATGGTGGGTTTAAATGAAAACCAATAGAAAGTTTGTCGCATCAACAGTTTGTAAAAATATTGTAAAATAGTTTGTGGTTGTAGTATTATTTATTAAAAATATATATTAAAATATGGATGTGTAAAATTTTGAAACTTTAAAAGCTTGTGGAAAAATATAACATGAAATTTGATAATTATTAATATAAATTTATTTTGATTAGATTTTTATATGAAACTTCAAATATAATATAATAATAATTATGGTTATTAATAGGTATTTATATTTATTATGATTGTCTATTTATAGATATTTAGTGTGATAACTATTATCAATAGATGCCATTTATTTAGTGTGAAAGAGATGGAAAAGTTAACGTCCTATTCACACTTAAGTTAGTGGATAGGTGTTTAAATTTTAAAATAGATACTTCAAGAACAATACTTAAAATACTACTTAAAATACTGTATCTAAATTTCACACTTTTAGTTTCCCAAAAAAAAAAAAGTTTCACCCTTTTATATTAGTAGTAAAATCTCAAATTTCGCATTCCCAATGTTAACAAATCTCTTCCTTTCTAATGTGATCTTAAAATTTGACAGTTGCTAAGCTTGGGTGATAGGAGTATATGCTTTCCAAATACAATAGGATTAGGTGTCTTTGAGTAGATAAAGTAACCGTAGGATTAATACTAGCATCACCATTGGTGCTGATAAAATAGCTTTTTATCACCTCAAACTCTAATTTAGTGCCCAAAATCGGTGGAGCCAAATTTGTTTGCCTTCTTGCTACAGTGAACTACTACTACTAGTGCATGTATGTATAATGATCTATATCTATCAAAAAAGGTAACTAATGAATGGTACATAGCTAAAGATCTATATCTATCAAATAAGGTAACTAATGAAGGGTACGTAGCTAGATTCATGGTCTCATCACACACACACACACATATATATATATATATGAGGTCTGGATCAGGCTTGTGTTCTACCAAAACTCAAAAGCTTGTCAAGATGGTGATAGCCAATCAAAATATGTTGTTCTTGGTGGCATTTGCTCTGCTTGTCCTAAATTTTGCTTTTCCTACAGAAGCCAGAAGGCTTTCAACAAAGGCTTCTTCCAACTTGGTTCTTGTTGAGAATGAAAATAAAGGCCCGACTCTGACATCTAGACTTAGCCGCAGAATGTCTCAGAGTTCTCCTCCATCACCTTCAACACCCCCATTTCCCCCAATATTTCACCCCATTCTAAGGGCTGAGAGTGTAAACTTAGGTCCTAAATTTGAGAGTTTTAATTTTGGGATGTTGCCTAGAGGTCCTGTTCCTCCATCTGGGCCTAGTCGTGGAACATCTCCGGGTACTCCCCCATTGCCCCCCATATAAGGCTGAGAATGTTGGATCGCTAAGAACTAAGCCTATGTTGTAATGTAATAAATCACAAAACTTCTTGCTGTTGATATATTCAATTATTCAATTCCAACTATGATGTTATAATATATTTTTGTGTCCTTTTTATTGGTAATTCGTATACAAAATTCGTCTACCTTTTCACTTTGCTTGGCCCTCATAGATTAGCATTGCATTTTCTACTTCAAGTTACTTAGTCCTTTTATTTAAAAAGGAATTTGAGATCACATCCTTGCAACATTCACCAGGGGTGTGTTTCCAACTCACTAATACAGCGAATTCAATCCAATCTTATGTCTCTGGGTTTTTGTGGATTGGTGTTTGGTTTGGTTTAGGTTGAAATTTTATTTGTCTTGAATTGGGTCAAGCGCAAATTGATATTTTTTTTTCAACTCATCTGACCCAACCTAATCTAATATAATTACCCTTATTTTAACATTTTTTTTTTTTTAATATGAATTAGTTTCAATGGATCTGAAAATTTGGAAAATAATATAGGTTTATTATATGAAGTGTAATAATTTTTTGACAAAATAGTTCTTAGATAAATTATAGAGGCAAGATTTTTTAGAAGTCATAAACATTTTTTAGCTCAAGTATAACCCATCGACTTAATCCATGGAGTTGTTGGTTTCTACGCATACAATGGCTAGATTTGGTTGGGGATTTTTCATCATGACAAAGTTAGGTTAGATTGAAAAGAAAAAAAAAAAAAAAAAAAAAAAAAACGCTACAATCTCTGCTCGTTAAGATTGAGGACCATTCGCAATCAATCACGAGCAAGTAATGTCCTATCGTAAAATCAAATTTAAACATGTACATCTTTTTATATATAGTTATATAAGTGAATTCTAGTTAACTAAACTAGTAAAACCTCTAATTATTGAGGATCATCTCAATAACAACTTTGTCTCTTAACATGCCCAGTAAATTATAAATATACATCACTCGTCATCACTAAAATCATCCACTATCCAATAATCTTCCCAATAACAACTTTGTCTCTTAACATGCCGAGTAAATTATAAATATGCATCACTCATCATCACAAAAATCATCCACTATCCAATAATCTAATGTAACGTCAACCCTCGTTCAAATCCTTAGCAAACAATCTTAACCAAGGTATAAAACAGAATACAAGCTCTCGTGTAATTCCAATTTATTTCTTAAATCAGAAAATATAAAATTTCCATTATATTTTCAAGCATAATCATTCATCAACTTCACAAATTTCAACCACAATAATCAATTCCAAAAAAAGCACAAACAAAGACCATAGGCTCCACACAAATGCTTAATTAATACCTTTAACTAAAAGCATTTTCAAACAAACATCAGTAACAAGGTGTGAGAAGTACTGCCCTAGTTAGGAATTGAAAATAACCCATCAAATCCCTATCTAAAACGTAAAGTAAACCATAGATCTTAAAACAAAAAACAAGTTCATTGATATTGTCTTTCTGTCTATCCATCCCTCCACTTTTCCTCGGTAGCAGATGCAAGACTTTCGTTGTGCATCCTTGCATACCTCTGATTTCTTCAGAACTTTGGATCCATCTACACCCACAATTTACAAAACCCAAAAAATATATATTAATTAATTAAATTAAATTATACGAAAAATAACTTTGGTGAAGAAAAAAAAGGAGGCAAAGTACCCTTTGGTTGACTTCACAAAGGCATGCCCCGGAAATTTAAGATATCTTGACATCTCGCAGAAGTCGAGCAGCCATTGAGCCATATCTTCTCGTTTCAAAATCATTTAGTTTCTCATTTGGGAGTTTTGTCACTAGATCGCACCCTTCCTCCACTAAATCACCAACAGAATCAGTCACTTTTTCCTCCTCACTGCTTCTCCCATCATTCTCCTCCGTACTTGTTTCAACCTTGTCACTTTCTTGATCACTCCCCTGATCTGTGTTTTCTGTATTCCTCTCTGGAGGTTTTGATCCCATGATGAACAGTTGAATACTTGGATGCTGGAATGTGGTGTGCATCTGCATAGAATGAGTGGTTAGTAGAGTCCAAAGAGTTAGTGAGTGAAGTGGTAGTATTTCTTCTTGCAGAATATTCGGTTCTGAACTTTAAATTACATTTAAAAGGTATACACTGTTAAAAAAGAGGACCAAAGTACTTAAGAGTAGAGAATTTGCATAAAACACTATGCATACCTTAGATTGTGGAACAATTTTAACATCAAAGTTTCTTCTCCACATCTGAAGCATTTGCTCATGGACATTTGTAGAACGGATCTCATACCCCAACTTCATGAAAGAATCAGAAATAAATAAGTGTTTCAATGAAAAGGTTCTTGAGGAAAATATTAAAACAAGAACTATCCAATACCATACCAAAATTGTAGTTTTAGGTCCTGATAATGCAGTTATTGTTTGCAATAGTGGTTCCAAGAGACGCTCTGCATAAACCTTGAATCCAAAGAAATTAGAAATTCACTAGATCACATTCATCACAGAAATGCTGAAGTAGCAGCAAATCAATCAATTAGCAAGACTTTCAATCCTTAAATTTCTTTAGAAGAAGGTTGGAAACTTCATGTGTCTGTCACTTACCAAGTAAAATTTAAATTTGCAAAACCATTTAGTGGGGTAATTTAAATTTGGGACTAAGGCTTGGCTATTGCTGTTGTTTTGTTGTTTAACAATTTAGTTGGGTAGGCAACAATAAAGTTTGAATAAACCAAAGCTACCAAAATTGCAAAGTCAATACAATAACTTATAGGAAAGCACTACAATAACCCAAATGTAGGGAAAATTTTAAACCGCAGCATGGTCTACTGCCCAAAATAAACCCCACCATGTCCTTCACATGTTGCTTTTTGCACCTTGAATTTATGACTTAATATACTGAAAACACGCCAAAGTTCCAAACCAAGAGTTGAATATTTTTAGGTCCCCATTCCCAAAACTAGAGACCCCATTCTCAGGGAATGAACATGCACCAATTAATCTAAATCAAGAAAAGATTATATCTGAGAGGCATCAAACACGATCGTCATTTATCAGTGATGTCTCATCTAACATTAAGCATATTTTCCCAAAAATCAGAGTATCATTGCATCCGTGTTATACAAAAGAGAACACGGTGCCACCGTAAAGGTTTTGCAACAATTTCTGTTTTTAAAGTAAAAGAGGCAATTTTTTTGGTGCAAAGCTCAAAAGTCTATGACTGTCAAACACAAGCACATGGGTCTAATTCTGGGCTAGCGAGCTGTCAGTTTATGTAAAAGGGTTCAAGGATTAAAATGTATTCAGATCTCCACTCTCAAAACCTTACTTTGGTAGGACCAACACTTGGTAATGAACTTTTAAGTAAAGGAGAAAGCATGCACTTCATACCCTCAGAAAATCACAAGGGATTTCATAATCATAAGCACATAGGCAGCAAACAGAATTTGCAAAACCAAGTTTGATCATGAGAAATCCCAAATTCCATTTATATGTGTGTATGATAACATCTGATACATAAGAAACATAATTAAGAAATTATTTGTTTCTTAATCTGGGAACAGTCTGTAATGGAGATAACTCAGTTCCTTTTTTTCTTTTATCAGTGCAAAAAAAATGTTTAACATTTCATAAACTTACAACATCAGTGCCAATGATGTAGTCAAACGGTGGACCAACAGCCCTAATATGATCATCATTTCCCCAGTCTAACTCTGCAACCTGAATTGAACCAAATGAATCTACAAAGAACATAAAGATTCAGGTAAGATACAAGTCATACTGCTACTCAAAACTCTCTAAAAAAATAATTACCCTAATTTGCCAAACGATTCTATAACTAGAGTAGTTAGAGTTATCACTCCTATCACTGATCCATTCCAAGTATAAAATATGGTCAAACTCAATATGACAGTTTTACATAGAATTTGGCACTACCATGGAGCAATGGGTAAAAAGAAGGGGGGGAAAAGACGTATACTGAAACTGTAATAAGCAAAAGGCAATGAAAATTGTTTCAAGGTTGAAGAGCACACCAGAACCAGGATTCATCTGTAAAATTCTTGAAGTATTACGTTCAATATTTCTCATAAGCAATGGCAAAACTTCAACTTGGTCTGTTGCCACTACATCACATCCCAGCAAAGCCATGCCTGAAAAGAGCAGTCCAGATCAGACTAAGTAGGACCTACATCAAAAAGCTAGACCCTCTTCAAGCAGGAAAAAAAAAGTGTACAATGAACAACACTGAATAGATTAATTCTATTTAAGAAATCAGAAATAGATACTCACCAAAGCCAGCTACTCCACAACCTGCCCCAAGTTCAATAACACGTTTCCCTTTTAGTTTAGAAGGGCAGAACCTTCCCTTTCTGCAATTTTTCTCCTGAAAAGAAAAAAGAAGGGTGTCAAAAAAGATTTAGAAACGTACAAATTTTCAAATAAATGTAAAGTAGGTTTGCAGTGCATGACCTTTGAAGAAAACAAATACATCAACAACAACAAAACCTCAATCCCAAAAATCTTGGGTTCGGCTATGGATACTCAATAGATTAATTAGGGTCGGTCATATGTATTTTTTCCCTCCATTCCATTCTATCTTAAGTCACACTCCTCTTTTACTTCCTTAATTGAGAAGTCATTTTTTACTACTTCTAATAATGTTATTTTTAGTCTTCCTTTACCTTTTTTTCATTCCCTCAACATGAATCAACTCACTCTTTCTTACCGGTGCATTAATCGCTCTCCTCTAAATATGACCAAACCATCTAAAGTGACTCTCCCTCATCTTTCCATCAATAGGGGTCACTCCTATCTTTAAACGAATATAAAGGAAATCCTAGCTCCCACTCTGCTTGAAAGGATCTGATTAATTGAATATTGTGATATTGTCTCTACAGAAAAAGGAATTTGTTGTATTGATAACATGAGGCTTGCTTGAGGAACGGGGTTTCCCTTCAAAATAAATGTAATAATTAATTGTAAAGCTTTTCGGATAACAAGGTTATATCTAAGAACCAAAGTAATAAGACTGAATGGAATACACCATCAAGGACCAAACATTATTGATTACTTCCGAACAGAATCAGTATTCTCCTCATTGGATTATATAGCAATTTTTTGGAAATCATAAGCAGAATCTCATGGAAAAATCAGTTTTAAGGCTTTATAATATCTTAGGCACCATGTCTGCATTTTTTTTTTTTGTCTCTACCCTTGATTAAGGAACATTGAAAAAAAAAATTAACCTGATCAATGCTTAAGGTTCCCATACTGCATTCAACTTGACAAAAGTTGGCAAAGTTAAATCCCACTCACCTAAACCTATATAAATGAAAGAAAGCTATCACATACCAGCTGATTAAGAGCACAGATTATGAGGAACAAAAAGTACCAGCAATGTTTTTAAAGCATACAAAGGGATAATAGACCATACCAGAAATTTGACAAACACAAGTGACGCATCCCAAACTGTCGTTCCTAAATGCTTGGAATTTGGATCCTACCACAACGATAACAAGTTTTGTCAGTGTTGGGAACTTATTAAGAGAAATTCAAGAGAATCAACGTAACCAAATACTAAGAGATGTAGACAAAATTAGTGTTCCTAAAGTGACTGACTTTTATACATGGTAACCGAAGCAACAAATATAGAAAAGGCAAAGCCATGGTATTTGATAGCTGATAAAAATGTCGTGTGCAGATTTAAACATACTTTCAATCAGATTGAAAATAAGCAACAAAAATTTCTCTGGCAAAAATAGATTCATGAAATGAAAATTCTCCATTCCGTTATTACTTATTAGCAAATACTGAATTGACTAGTTTTCCGTGCTTTCCAAACTTTAGGGAAATGCGTACTTTAAAATCTCTCTTACAAAGACAAATAAAAAACTAGTTTATTATCGCCTCATAGGCGATCCTTCATGTGGTGTATTGTAAGTTGAATTTCAGAAGGCGTAAAATTGCAAAGGTCAATACTCTACTCTAGCCCCACACACCCCCCCCCCCCCCCACCCCTGGCTTTTTCTAAAAAAAGAGAAAAATGTTTTGCATATAACAAATAACATAAAAGCAAAATCCATACCTGAGAGAACTGCAATTCATGGCCTAAAACCTCAAGAGGCATTGAAAAAGTAGCTGGAGAATTTAACCTGATGAAGAAAATCATACAGCATAAAAACCATTCTTCAAAGAAATATGTGATGTAAGACGTTGCACAAAATCAACCAAGTATGGTCACATGAGATCATATGTATCCACAAGAAAAAGGTTATATGTCCATATATAGTATCAATATTCACCACACTACCACTCAGTAGTACCCAGAGGCCATAGCAGTATTTCATCATGTTAGGAAGGAGTGCAACACAAAGGTTGTCAGACTTAATAAAAATCATAACCTCATTGTATGATATGTAGACATGGGAAGGAATGATTAAACATAAAGTAGAGAGTAAAACTCAGGAAGGCTTCATTCTGTAGACAGAACAACTCTACACATGATGAGTTTAAAATTTTCTAAATACAGCAGATTTCTTTAGTCATAAAACATAAAGAACTACATTGATGCATGGAAATATGTCTCATGTGTCAAATAAGAGAAAGTCAAAGTTCAAAGACTCATCTTATATGTGAAGGAAAATAATCAAGTCTCTAATAAGTATATATAGGATGATTAGGATCTTGACCAGATAAATTGACATTGAGAAATGAAAGCACTTTCCACAATTTTTTAGGAGGTCAAACTACATTTGCAATACTCTAACCTTGGGGTTGGTTTATGAGCTCTAGCAATGTCAGAGGCTCAAATTTTCTTAATTTGGAACTTCAAAGACCAAATATTAGCAACCCAAATGTTGGAGGTTTAAGAAAGTACCCCCTTCCCCCCACCCTTAAAAAATTATTACAGTTCTGGTACAATTGTTTACACATTTTGGGGGTAAGTCAATACCTGTAATTGCTTAGGCCAGATTAAATGTCTGGAAAATTTTCTTAAAAGCTAGCAGTCTACGATAAAATGCCTGATTAATTCATCATTTAAACTTGAGAAGCAGTATTTTCATCACAAATCCTAAATCTTAGAAGCAAAAACCTCGTGTGATTTTTAACATAGGTATATAACATAGAGACAGATGTAAGAATCAAACAACCGTTGAAGTGCTGAAGAACTTAGAGCAACACATCTCTATTCTGTCTCTCTAAGAAATCAGATCTAATAGAATATTTGTTTAGCCTGAGGCAGCAAATTGGAGAAAATGGGTGGGATGACATCAGAAACTAATAAGCAAACAACAATGGAAGACCTTAATTTAGATCTAAAGGAACTTAGTCTGCGTATTAAGTCCTAACACAGCACCCCACCCCCGCCACAGCAGGGGTGGAGGGGAGAGGGCAACTGAGGAAGTAGATAATCTTTTAAAGCACAAAATTATTACTTGCACATAAACATAGAATCAGGTTGCAATTTGACCGTGAAGAGTTGAAAATCATTCTCTTTTAAATATTACTAACTGGAACAAAATATGTAAAATACCTGTCAGGCTCCATTTGAATGCTGTTCCTTGAAGCAAACTGAGATTAATACTGTACTAGACTCAAAAAGCCTTAGACCCTACCTAAAGAAACCTCTTGATCTGAGCTAATTTGCTGTAACATGTGAGACAGAAAGAGGGTAAATTAAGTAGAGAAATGCAGACCATATGACAAATAAAATAATTATATAAAATATTCATCTACAGCCATAACTAGAGGCATTAGAATATAGTGAGTAGAATTTATACTTGTTGATGAATGTCGATGCTTGAATAGGGATGCAATATCAATAATTTGTGATCATCTGATTGCAACTGTAATATGAATTTTTTCTTTTGAGTCTGTGTTATGTTTTCCTAAGAAAAGAAACTCCCAAAACACACATGTATGTGGGTGCAAGTGTGTATAACCCAAACACATCAGTTAAAGCATTAAACAAGGCTATGACATTTACATAGAAGTGTAAACATATTTTGAAAATAAAAGTTCATTCAAAAATCCAATATTAATCACTCACAACCTGGATGCAATCTACCCAATATTAGGGGCTATTTGGTAGTGTATTTTGAACAACAATTTTTAGTGTTTAAACAACATTACACGTATTTGCACACATTTTTTCACCCACACGTATTTTTAAAAAATACAACAACATTACTAGAACAACATTACCAAACCTGCCCTTAATCACTCAAAATCCTCATCATTTTTGTCAATGTAAAAACTTAAACAAATCCCAGACACGTGATCATGCATGCAAAATCACTCACAAACATACATACCCCCAAAGCACAAAGTAGCTAAAGTAGATTGGCATAGAACATATTCTACTCAATTGTTGAAGCATAATAAAAGAAGGTACCTTACTCCACTGCAAAGTTGTATTTTACTTGCATAACACCTCATTCACCCTATAGCTAATTCTAAAGATTAAATCAACTGAGTAAGGGCCTTGTATCTCAGTGGCATTGCCTACTCTCATTTATAAGAAGAACCGGGGTCTGAATCCCTCCTCCTCATCATTGTTACTATTGAATTGTCAAAAAAAATTGACACAACTGGACCCATCAATTTTCATCATTAATGGGTTTTTTATTATTATTTTAAACTCACACAGTGCCTCTACTTTTCCCTTCAAGAAAAAATCCTATTGCTGCTTACAATTATCTTTACTCATAGCATATTATTGCTACTTCTAGTTTTTATTTATTTTTAATTAAATAATTAATCCTTAAACCTTAATCCCCACACCGACAATAAGCATCATTCTTGTCTGTACTGTGTTACATTCAAACCATAGCACGTAAGAAACATCTAAGAATATTTAATATTCAGATAAAAAGTAAAGCTTGCATTCGTCAATCAGTTAGAAAAATAAAAAGTGCACACCAAAATCCAAATTACAAAGATCAAAGAATATACTGCAATTTTATTCATTGATCCAACCCCAAGTCAAAAAGTGCATACACATCAATAGTAAAATTTCAAACACACCTACACTCCCAAAAAAAAAAAAAAAAAAAAAAAAAATCCACAAATCAAATCGACTTAGAAAACGAAATTAACAAGAAAAAGAATTAATCTTTACCCATTTAACAAAAAGAAGTAATGAAACGAAAAGAAGTAATGAAACGAAAAGAAGAAGAAGAAGAAGATTAAAGTATAGAAAGAAAAATGAACAACGAATAGCTTAAGAGCTAACCTGAAATGGGTCTGAATAAACTCGGTGGGATATTGTGCTTGTCACCTTCTCACAGAGCAGGAACGGGTGCGTAAATCAATAAATTGTAAAATGAAAAATGGGTCTCTTTAAAATTTTAGGTAAAGTTTAATTAAAATACTTTTTTTAAATTGCCTATTTTTCATTTTAATTAATTTTTTTTAACAAGCCTATTTTTCACACCCACCACATTCCCTCTATTTTTTTTATGTGTGTGTCTATATATATATATAAATATATATATATATATATTATATTTAACGGATATATTTGTTAGTTTTCTCCCCCCAAATAAGCTCAGGCTGGTTTATGAGCTATTAAATTAATTTATTCTTACATATAATTAAAACTAAATTAATAATCAAAATTATATTATTAATGTTAAAAAGATAGAGTGATTTTCATTTATTTATAAACTTATTAAAGTCAGATTCACCAAACTTGTATTTTAAAAAATTATATAATTTTTACTTCAAAATGCATTTTTTGTATTATCAATAACATAAGAATATTAATCTAATATCTTATTTACAAATTTATGCAATCCAAATTAAATCTATAAGAGTACATTTTTATACATATAAACATATAATGTAGGGATAAGGGTCCAAGATCATATATTGGGTCTTGAGCTTTGTCCGAGGACATTGAAAGATCTGAGGAGAAACAAATAGTTATTAGGGGTTTCAATTTAAAGTCTCATAAGTAAGGAACGAATGGAAGATGATCCGAGGAGGAACTCCTCCTCGGATACGATGAATGCAGCTCAAATATCTTTTCCAACAATGTTCCTCCTTGGATACGATGAATGCAGCTCAAATATCTTTTCCAACAATTAGAATGACCTTCCAGAAAACTTCAATGATAGGAACATGCCTCATGAACATACGAGAAGGAAGGAAATTCAAAAATATCTAAGGAAAAACTGCTACCACCGCATTAAATGTATTGCAACTACTTTTCTAACCGCATATATGTGAAAAAGACCTCTGAACAGTACTGTCTTGGCTATCACAATTCACAGAAAGCCAAAGAGGGTGTCTGATGGGACAAGTACTCAAGTAAGGGCTTAGAGGATCAATAAGTGTAGGATCAAGGTGATCCTAAGGGTGCTATATAATGTGAGAGATCCTCCATGAGAAAAGGATCGGAAAAATAGAAAGAGAACATTGTAGCAATCTAAATTGTTTTTATCTCCAGTTGTGATCAATTTATACAAGGAGAACTCCTCAAACTGAAAGTCTATTGGTATCAAAACCTTTTTTTTTTTTTTTTTTACCATCATTTAATTCAGTACTAGCCATTGTTCAACTCACTAGGGTTTAGTTCTTTGACCCACTCTCTACAAATTTATTGTACTGGGCTTATTGGGCCAAGATCTCATACATCTTAGGCTTGGACCGTAAATCTGGTCCTTACAATTAGCGTCGTCATCTATGGGAAGAACTGGTGTGAAAGTGAGTATGACGTCTAAATATGGTAGGATCAGGTCCTCATTGAGAAGAATCCATGGGTTTTAGGCGACAGGATGATTTCCTTAATCTTGAACACAAGCGAGATCGAGAAGGTAGCGCACACACCACGCATGCTAGTAAAAGTCACTCTCGGGTTGGGAGTCATGTCTCTCGGGTTGACGATTTAACGAAGAAGTTGCGCCATGCACAACGGAAACAAACCCTTTCCAGTTCTGACGTTTTCTCTAATGATGAAGAGGATGCTAGTTATAGGCAAAGGTCAAGAACTCCACCAAGCAAGTCTTTCTCCTATGATGAAGAGCACCACCACAGGCAAAAATACAAGAGCTCGCCTCGTAAAGGCTTGGGAAACAACACTATGAGCAAAGCGTTGAATCAAATCTCCAAATCACCTTTCATGCGCAAGATAGAAAGGGCAAAACTTTCTCGGCGGTTCCATCAGCCCACGTTCACCATTTACAATGGTCGAACGGACCCTGTAGAACATGTGAGCCAGTTCAACCAGAGGATAGCTATCCACTCTAAGGACAAGGCTTTGATATGCAAAGTATTTCCCTTCAGTTTGGGACCTGTGGTGATGAGATGGTTCAACGGTCTGAGAGCCAATTCCATAGACTCCTTTAAGGAACTCACCCAGGCCTTTAACTCTCGTTTTATCACGTGTAGTAGGGTACCTCAGCCCTTGGATTCGCTACTGTCCTTGTCCATGCGAGAAGGGAAGACCTTGAAAACGTACTCGAACAGATACTAGGAGATATATAATGAGATAGATGATGACTTTGATGACGTGGCCATCAGCATTTTTAAGGTCGGCCTCTTGGCCGAGCACGATTTAAGGAAGTCTCTAGTTGGCAAACCTGTTACTAGTGTGATCCAACTCATGGACCAGATTGATAAATACAAGAGGGTGGAGGAAAACCAACAGTAAGGAAAAGGTAAAGTAAAGGTTATCCCCCAAGAGAGAAGGGATTTTAGGTCGGATCGATTTAATAATAACCGACCTCGGAGAGATTTCGCTGGATAGTCAGGGTCTGCCAACACCTAGGCAATTAATGCAGTATTCTAAGAACCGGTGCATTAGGTTTTGGAAAAGATTAAAAACGAGTCATTCTTCAAATGACAGAACAAGATGGCTGGAAACCCCACGAGGCACAACTAGAGCCTTTATTGCCAATACCATCAAGACCAGGGGCACACTACAGAGGACTGCAGGAATTTATGGGACCATCTGGACCAGTTGGTCCGAGAAAGGAAGTTGAAGCATCTGCTGCACCATTCTAGTGGCCAAGCGGAGTAGACAAGTTTGGATCCCCGGAGGGATGCTTCTTCAAGACCTCCTCTGGGAACGATTAATGTCATCTTTGCTGCTCTTGGTAGGACCAGTTCTCATTCCTCCAGAGTGATGTCTGTGGCTCGGCTATCTATCGAGGACAACAATTTGGAGCCAAAAAGAGCCAAGAAAGAAGCCCCACAGGTTCTGGGCTTCTTGGACGAAGATAAGATCAAAACCATCCAACCCCATAATGATACTCTAGTAGTCACACTCAGGATAAGGGGATATGATGTGAAGAGAGTGTTGGTAGATCAGGGCAGTGCTGTCGAGATAATGTACCCCGACCTATACAAGGGACTGAATTTGAAACCTAAGGACCTAACAGCGTACAATTCCCCTCTAGTAAGTTTCGGGGGGAAGACTGTTACTCCAAGAGGTCAGATTAGACTGCCCATACAGACCGGTTCGGACGTGGTGGAAGTGGATTTCATTGTGGTGGACATGAATTTCATTGTGGTGGACGCTTACTCACCCTACACAATTATTGTGGCTAGACCTTGGCTTCATGTCTTAGGAGCCGTCTCTTCTACCTTACACCAGAAGGTGAAATATCTGTTTGAGGGCCAGGTTAAAGGGATTATAGGGAATCAGTCCATGGCTAGGTAATGCATGGTGGCTACCATCTTACATTGGCCCAAAGCTGAGCCCTCGGCTTCTGATGAAAGGGTCTTATAGCAATCAAAAACTCCGGTATTGCCCGATAATGGATCAACTGAGGAAGCAAAGTGCGAAGATCTAGAAAAGGTTATTGTTAGTGATGATCCAGAGAAGTTCTTTCAGGTTAGCTTCCAACTACCTCCCCAAGAGAGGGAAGAGCTAATTGAGTTCCTTAGAAAAAATGATGATGTGTTTGCGTGGAGTGCCTATGAAGCTCCGGGGGTGGACCCAAACTTCATCTGCCATTATTTGAATGTCAATCCATCTGTTATCCCTAAAAAACAACCTCCTCGGCGCTCATCCAAAGATCATTCTGATGCTATCAAAGATGAGGTGACAAAGCTTAAGCAAGAAGGGGTTATCAAGGAAGTTTTCCACCCTGACTGGCAGGTCAATATTGTGGTAGTGAAGAAAAATAATGGGAAATGACGAGTGTGTGGATTTCACGGATTTAAACAAGGCTTACCCAAAAGATTCCTTCCCTATGCCTCGAATAAACCAACTAGTAGATGCGACTGTAGGCCATCCTCGGATTAGCTTTTTATATGTATTTCAAGGATATTATCAAATACCACTAGCTAGACGATCAAGAGAAGACAGTTTTTGTCACTCCCACTGGAAATTACCATTACAAGGTGATGCCCTTTGGCTTGAAAAATGCGGGATCCACCTATCAAAGAATGATGACTAAAATGTTTGAATCCCAATTGGGCAAGAATATTGAGGTCTATATAAATGACATGGTGGTGAAGAGTAAGGTGGTGCCTGAGCATGTGAGAGATCTCGGAAACATTTTTGAAATTCTAAGGAAGCACAAGCTACGCCTTAATGCTTCCAAGTGCTCTTTTGGTGTGGGATTAGGCAAGTTTCTGGGCTATATGGTGACTCATCAGGGAATCGAGGTCAATCCTGATTAGATTAAGGCAATAAATAGTCTATAACCACCTCGGAATCCTAAAGAAGTTCAAAAGCTAACCGAAATGACTGCTGTTTTGAACTGGTTTATCTCTCGGTCAACAGACAGATGTAGACCCTTCTTCCTATTGATGAATAAATGGAAGGGATTCAAGTGGAACGAGGAGTGTGCTTTGGCCTTTCAGCAACTTAAAGAATATCTATCTCGGCCATCTATTATGTCGAGTCCTCAGGTAGACGAGGTCTTGTTTACTTATATCGTTGTGGCCTTCCATGCCGTAAGTTTGGTGTTGATACGAGTTGATAGTGGCGTACAACGACCAGTTTATTATGTGAGCAAATCACTGCATGAGGCTGAAGTTCGTTATTTACCACTGGAGAAGGCCATCTTGGCGGTGGTGCATGGCACACGAAAGCTCCCCCATTACTTTCAAGCACCTACAGTTGTCATCCTGACTTAGCTTCCACTTAGAACTATACTTCAAAGTGTTGATTACACGGGGAGGATTGCTAAATGGGGCACGGTCCTAGAAGCTTGAGATATCAAATACATGCCTCGTACCTTTGTCAAGGGCCAGGTCCTCGCGAACCTGGTGGCCGAGTTCGCTAAACCTTTACTAAAAGAAGTAACAAAAGCATAGCACATGGATGAAAAATCAGTTGGCGCAATCTCCCTACAAGAACCTTTATTCTGGAAGGTAGACATTGATAGTGCGGCAAATTAAAGGGGTTCTGGAGTAGGGCTAGTTCCGATCTCACCTGAGAAGCTCACCATTGAGAAATCATTAAGATTAGGCTTTTCAACCACAAATAATGAGGCTGAATATGAAGCTTTGCTGAAGTGAATGTCCATGGTTCAAATAATAGGAGGAAAGTCAGTAAAAATGTTCTCAGACTCAAGACTAGTTGTCGGCCAGGTGAAGGGTAAACTAGAAGCAAAAGATGAGAGGATGCAAGGTTATTTAAGTCAAGTTAGGCATTTGCAATCAGAATTTGAATCCTTCAGCCTATTGCACGTCCCCACAAGTGAAAACACACATGCCGATTCCCTAACCACGCTTGCAACCTCCTTGGCGTAAAGCTTGTCTCAGGTTATCCTTATAGAAAACTTGTGCAAACCTACAGAGTTAAAGAGAAGGGTGGTTCATGTTCACCAAATCAAAGTAGGGCCTAGTTGGATGGATACTATAGTACTATTTCTGAAAGAGGACATCTTGCTAGAGAATGAAACAGAAGCTGACAAAATACGGAGAAAGACGCCTCGTTTCTAGTTATCTAAGGACCAAAAACTATACAAGCACTCTTTTTTTGGGCCGTATCTACTCTACATTCACCCTGAGGTTACTTCTTGAGGAATTACATGAAGAGATTTGTGGAAGCCATACAGGAGGCAGATCTTTATCTCACAGAGCCATCACTCAAGGCTATTGGTGGCCGAATATGCAGAAAGAAACGCAAGTATATGTGAGGAAATGGGATCAATGCTAAAGATTTGCGCCAAATATACATCAACTAGGAGGAATCCTTAACCCCCTATCCAGCCCTTGGCCCTTTGCTCAATGGGGCTTAGATATCATTGGTCCATTCCCCAAGGCCGCAGGGAACAAGAGGTATTTGCTGGTCGGCATGGACTACTTTACTAAATGGGTTGAAGCTGAGCCCTTGGCGAATATCAGAGACTTGGACGCTAAGAAATTTTCCTGGAAAAACATTGTTACTCGGTTTAGGATCCCTCGCATCCTCATCTCGGACAATGGCCTTCAATTTGATAGAAAATTTTTCAGAAGATACTGCTGTGATTTGGGAATTACAAACAAATATTCTACACCAATTTATCCTCAAGGGAATGGACAAGTCAAGGCTGTTAACAAGGTCATAGTGAATGGACTCAAGAAGAAGTTGGATGATGCGAAGGAAAAATGGGTGTAAGAGTTGCCACATGTCCTGTGGACGTATCGAACCACACCTCGTAGGTCAACGGGGGAGACTCCCTTTTCAATGACTTATGGGGCCAAGGCCATTATTCCTTTAGAAACTGGCTTCCCAACGCTAAAGACCAGCTCATTTAATCCAAGTAGTAACAATGAGTTACTAGAAAAGAACTTAGATTTTATTAGAGAAAGAAGAGAAAGTGCGATGGTTTAATTGGCATACTACCAACACAAGCTCAAGCAAGGTTATGATGCCAAGGTAAAGCTGAGGCCATTAGTGCCTAGTGACTTGGTATTGAGAAAAGTTCTGGGTACTGCGAAGAACCCAACGTGGGGAAAGTTAGGGCACAATTGGGAAGAACCATATCGCATCACCTTGGAGGCTGGTATATGAGTATATTTTCTAAAAGACTTAGATGAGCATGTAATACCGCGCTCTTGGAATGTAAACAACCTGAAAATGTATTATTATTAATGAAAGTTTCCTTTGTTAATATGTTCATTTGTTGTATGAAGGCATTATACTTTTCTTTATTCATTCTTTTATAAGTGTTTAAACAGAACCTTAATCATGCCCAAGTCCTCGGACCAGATACTTTGGGGAAATTAACACACTATGACATCTATCTGAGCGTTTGAACAGAACCTTAGTCATGTCTGAGTCCTCGGACCAGATGCTTTGGTGAAATTAACACTCAATGATATCTTTATAAGTGTTAAACAAATCCTAAATTATGTTAGGTCTCTCGAACCACATACTTAGGTGAAATTAACACTCAATAGCATCTTTATAAGTGTTAAACAAATCCTAAATTATGTTAGATCTCTCGGACCACATACTTAGGTGAAGTTAACATTCAATTGCATCTTTATAAGTGTTAAACAAATCCTAAATTATGTTAGGTCTCTCGAACCACATATTTAGGTGAAATTAACACTCAATGACATTTTTATAAGTGTTAAACAGATCCTAAGTTATGTTAGGTCTCTCAGGCTGCATACTTGGGTGAAATTAACATTCAATATCTGACCCCTCAGACCACATACTTAAGGGAAATCAATACTTGATGATATATTGCTAAATGTTAACACTGGGGTACTTGTTTGTCCCTCACTAAGTGTCAAAACAGATCCAGGATTATGCACAACTCCTCAGATTGATAGCTTTGAGTAAGTTAAGGACCTTGATTATTTATACAAGTGTTGAGTCATTTCACAATGCAAGCATAGGGTAAATCTCTTTGTTATTGATACACAATTGTTTCCAGTTTTTATTAAAGTTAGCATAGCAACAGTTCGATACTATTTATGATAGTCATAAGCTTCGAAGCACATAAAAGTAAAGGTACGAGAGATAAAAAGAAAAAAAAAAATTCATTAAACAAAGAGGGAATACATTGTCAAAGGGCACAATGCCATTAAAAAAAGAAAGAAAGAAAATCCTGTATCTTGGATCCTAGGCCTTGGCTTGAGGAGGGTCCTTCTTAGGATTAGCAGCCTCAGAGTGGACATCACCAGCTTTAGACTTAGCCTCTGCATCCTTGGCCTGGAAGACCACATCCTTGATTGTAAGGGCATCCTCGAAGGGGTTGGCCTTCATCGGAGGCTGAGCCTCCTCACCCACTCCAACCCCTTTAGAAATTTCAGCATCGGGATGGGGAGCTTGGGTGGTGGGAGTTACTCGGAAGGAGGAATCATACCCGGAATTTCTCGAATATCCTCTGGGAAAAAGATCCTCTCGGCCCTCTTTAGCTCGGAGTCTGCAAGGACTCCTGCCCGGTTCATTGTTACTCCCCAAGACTCGGTGCAGTAGTCCCTGCACACTACATCCACCTCTTCTGCCAGGCGGGTCTCCATGTCTAGCACCCCACATTCATAGGATGTGGCCACCGCGGCCTCAGCAGCTTCCCTGGCCACCCGAGCAGCATCCTTGGCTTTTTGTAGCTCCGTCTTAAGATCCAAAACGTTTTGCTTTTCGGTGGCCAGGTTTATCTCAATTATATGCAATTTCTGGGGCTGATCCTCCATTTGCCTCTCCGTGGTTTTTAGACCCGCCTCGGTGCTTAGGCAAGCCTTGTCCGCCTCCTTCAATTTCTCGGACAATTGGGCATGTTCTTCGTTAAGGGCCCCAAGGGCCTTTTCAACTTCAAAGTGGGAGTGGGCCTCAGCTTTGACTTCATCGCGAGCGTTCCTGACCCACTCTTTGGCCACGTAAACCTGCTGAGTAAGCTGCATGACAATTGCAGAGTGATCAAATATATGCATATGACTAAGTAAGAATTCTGGCGTTAAACTCAGAAGAGAATTGACTGACTTATCATGGCAAGATCCTTCTTTAATGACATGAAGAGGCCAAGTTGTCTAGTACGCCTAAGGCCCTCCATATCCTGGGGGAGAAGTAGAGGCTACTCTAGGGCCTCGGCGAGGACGGTGGCAAACCCCCTTTGGGATTCCCAGATCGTGGCATCCTAAGGAATGGGAGCACCTTCCACCTCTAGCCGAGGGACCCAAGAGCACTGCCCTCGACATACTTCAACTTCATCCCGGTTCTCCATTGATTTGGCCCTTTTGTCCTTGGGATCCTTGGCCTTCTTTTGTTGCTTGGCCCCCTTTTGAGGCGCCACCTTGCCTTCCTCTAGATCTTCAACCGCCCTTTTCTTCCTGAAGTTCGAAATGACCTTCAGTCCGAAGTCTGTAGGTGGAAGAGGAGGAGGAAGAGGAAGACTAGGAGGAACTTGGGTCTTGGGACCTTCCTTTGATGTGGACCCTTTGTTCCTGTTTGCCAGAAACCCTTTTAAGTTGGACCTTGGCTTCAAATCCATTCCTTCTTCTTCGACTTCTGAGCTAATGTCGACCAAAGCGACAATTAGCTTCGGAGGATGAGCTGTAGAGAATCTGTCGGACTCGTGTTCAAAATCTGAGATCTCCATAAACCTTTTTGGTGCTCCTTTTGCCTCCTCGAAGCGGAATTGATCGATCTCAACATCAAGGGTATGACGAAAAGAGGTTGACTCCTTTCTCAAAGCAGCTACTTGAGGAGGAATGCGTTGAATAGGCAATTCAATGGGTGGGAGATCTCTCTGAGCCAAAAATCCTGGCTTGGATATGTCTATGCGGTTCAGCCTAGAGTCACCGGACCTTATCGCCTGCCTCGTGTCCTGGAATTGACAAGACAAAGGCTCATAATCTAAAATCAAATGAGCAGCTCTTAATTGTCTGTCTTCGCTTATAAATACTTTAGACCTCAACAACTTGTTGAGACCTGGTACGTTGACAAAACTTAGTCTCGGGGCGACGTGGTTTTTATCTGCAAAAGTATCTGAGAAGGAGATTACAGTTAGATCAATTGAGACTATTATCCGAGAAGACGAAATGTTAAGGCAGGGTGTAAAAAAAAAAGAGAGAAGAAGAAAAATTTTGCTAAAAAATTAAGAGTGCTAAAATCCCCTGCTAAAGGGACTAATTCTAGAAGTACCCCACCTAGCTCTCCCGCCCGAGTTGGGCAATGAAAACCGTCGTTCCACTCCCCGGAGACAATCAGGTAGTCATCCTTCATGCCCTTATTAGATTTGGGGAAACAAGATATCAGCCTGACGACCTCGAACCGGGACTTGAGATAGTTTCTCGCACTGGCGAGCTTGTGGCACTCGTATATGTGAACCACATCATGCCACGTGAGCCTTAAGCACATTTGCTTGTTGAGAGCGTCTACGTAGCCCAAGACCCTAAATAAGTTAGGGGCGCACTAATGGGGGGTCAGTCTGTGGTTAATCAAGTAGTCCCTGGATATCCTACTTATGGGAAGCATCATTCCTCCCTTTATGAAAGCGATCATAGGAAAGACGACTTCATTCACCTCTCTATTGGTATGAATTTGGTTTGGGGCACAATATGACAGGGCTACTCCCTGTGGGATGTGATATTTGGCCCTAAACCATGCCAACCGGAGAGTCAACTAGATGTTTAAATTTACCCATATGAACAAACTAAGAAGATGCGAAAGAAATTTTTTGAAGAGAAAGAAGGCCGAGGGGTTGGCCGAGGAGGAGAAGAAGAATTTAAAGAGACAGAAACTTACGAAAGTAAGTGTATTAATCTTGATCCTTTAGAAATGATCTTTCGAAAAATTTCTTAAGAACAGAGTTATAGAGTCTTAGGAACTTAGAGTATTTTGTGGGTTGGAGCACTGGGATTCTCTGGAACACTTGAAGATTTGTGAAGTAAAGAAGAAAATGAGTTCCCTCAAGCCTTTATATAGAGGGAGAAAATTAGTGGGAATACTCCCGCTCAAAATTCTAGGGAAAAATGTCAGTTGTTGGATTGATGCCTCACCATTGGATGCAGGAAACAAAATGCCGCTTGAAGTAATTAATGATGCCTCGTGGGCTACGAAGCATTAGTAGCAATTATGTAGGCTGGAGCACTGGGATTCTCTGGAACACTTGAAGATTTGTGAAGTAAAGAAGAAAATGAGTTCCCTCAAGGCTTTATATAGAGGGAGAAAATGAGTGGGAATACTCCCGCTCAAAATTCTAGGAAAAAATGTCAGTTGTTGGATTGACGCCTCACCATTGGATGTAGGAAACAAAACGCCGCTTGAAGTAATTAATGACGCATCGTGGGCTACGAAGCATTAGTAGCAATTATGAGGCACGTAAAACCGCACTCTCACATGTGTGAATCAAGGAATCAGTTGGTCTTATCTCTTAAAAATCAAAACCCCACTTTTTCTCCTCGGATGAGAGGGAAAACCAGAATTTTGAGGGACTATTGTAGGGATAAGGGTCCAAGATCATATATTGGGCCTTGGGCTTTGTTCGAGAACATTGAAAGGTCCAAGGAGGAACAAATAATTATTAGGGGTTTCAATTTAAAGTCTCATAAGTAAGGAACGAATGGAATGTGATCCGAGAAGGAACTCCTCCTTGGATATGATGAATGCAGCTCAAGTATCTATTCCACAGCAATTAGAATGACCTTTCAGAAAACTCCAATGATAAGGACATGCCTCATGAACATACGAGAAAAAAGGAAACCCAAAAATATCTAAGGAAAAGTTGCTACCACTGCATTAAATTCACTATAGCTACTTTTCTGTCCACATTTATGTGGAGCAAAACCTCTGAACAGTGCTGCCTTAGTTATCACAACTCATAGAAAGCTAAAAAGGGTGTCTAATGGAACAGGTACTCAAGTAAGGGCTCAGATAATTAACAAGTGTAGGATAAAGGTGACCCTAAGGGAGCTATATAATGTGAGAGATCCTCCATGATAAAATGATCGGAAAAATAGAGAGAGAACATTGTAGCAATCTAAATTGTCTTTATCTCCAGTTGTGATCAATTTATACAAGGTGACCTCCTCGGATTGAAAGTCTATTGGTATCAAAGTCTTTTATTTGTTTTGATCATCATTTAATTCAGTACTAACCATTGTCTAACTCACTAGGGCTTAGTTCTTTGACCCACTCTCTACAAATTTATTGTACTGGACTTATTAGGTCAAGATCCCATACATCTTAGGCTTGGACTGTAAATTTGGTCCTTACATATAATATTTTAGATTTTCAATTCAAGCCTTATGCTCATGAGATTGATTACGAACACGTTCTTATATTTGAATTTAGCCCTTTTACTAAATAAATGAATAAAAACAATTGTTTCCCCACATCGAGCCCAAGCTAATTATAAAGAATTTTGTTCATTTATAACTCTAAGATTAGTCACCTCACAGCTTAGCTCAACCACTCAATGGCCAAGCAATTAAAGTTGGTCACTAAACAACCAAATCGACCACCCCACGCCTAATCTCAGCCACTCAATAATGACAACAATCCATTGATCATTGTGTTGCTCTAGACATGGCAAAAAGGGTTAGAATTGTTTGACCTGACCTGACCCAACCCAAAAAAATTTGACCCGAACCCCATTTTTTGGACCCGAAGCAAAAACGGGTTGACCCGTGACCCGACCTGTGTTTTTTGCAGGTCAATTTGACCTGACCCGCGACCCAACTCGAACCCAAACCATTTTTTAAAACTATATTTTCTAGAATGTGTCTAGCTGAACAATAATATGATATTCATAAAAGAGACCATATATAAATAAGTAAATAATGAAACTTTAATGTATATCTCAAATTGAAATAGAATGCCAACCACAATTGATAATAGATTATAAAATTAATTTTCAAGATTATAAATTTCTTATATGTTTTTATTCTTTGTCGAATGAGTTATCCAATAAGTTTTTTGTAATTTTGTTTTATATTTTAGGATAATGATATTATGTAGAAATAAAACTTGTATATTTGTTTTACTTATCTTTGTGTTATTTTGTTTTAAATAACAATGTTAGGATTTGTATAATTTTAAAATTATTGAATAAGTATTAATAAGTTTAACTAAGTTCATTATTGATATAAGTGGTGAATTCAAAGTAATGCATTTTACATCAAGTAATTTGTTGCATGACTTTCTAAATGGTAAATACATGTTTTCTTTATTTATTTATTTTTAAAAATCAAGTGAAAAATATGGGTTAACCCGACCCAACCTACAAACCCACCCGACCCGCAACCCGATTGACCTGAACCCCTTTTTAACTTGCTTAAAATGACCCATTTATGACCCGCAACCCGTTTGACCCAACCTAAACCTAACCCGACCCACCCATTTTGCCATGTCTATGTTGCTCTAGCAAGAGAGAAAGACGTTGAGACAAAGTGCAAAATGCAAACCCCACTCCCCCCAAAAAAAAAAAAAAAATTGTTGGATTAAAGATTAAACAACAATTATGAGAGGGAAAAAAAAAAAAAAAAAAACTCATTTTGGTAAGCTATATGGTAGTTAGAGTCACCTTTGTCGATGTAAGAGCATCTCCAACAGTCACTCTATCTCTATTTTTTCTCCAAAAAAGTCACTGTTCACACAAAAAAACCCCTCCAACAGTCTCTCCATCTCCAAATTTTTTTTATAGATTTGCTATAGTAGCTATCCAGGCTTGGAGAGCTACTGTAGCTCCTCTAAACAATATCCTCCCTTAAAATATTACCCGGTTGAATAAAAAATTACTTTTTTCTCTTTCCTCCCTTTCTCTTTCTTCCTCACTCTCTTTCTCTCTTCTTTATCTCAACGACTACAAAACGCAAAATACAATCCAAACATGAAAATAAATTTTCTCATAAACCAAATGAAATCAGAAAAAAAAAAAAAAAAAAAAAAAAAATAGAGAGACCTGTTCATGCGCAAAAGAATTAATTCAGTCTCAATAATCACAACCGATTAAAATATTTAATTTTCACTCAATAATCACAACGGTAACAACAGAACTATTCCTGATCTTTTCTCTCAAACATCTCTAAACTCAGTCTCAATCAAACATTCACAACGGCTACAAACACTACAATCATTTCTCTTAAACATCTATAAACTCAAGCATAATCAAAATACAAACCCAAAAACATAATCTTAAAATCAATCAAATCATAACAATAAAAGCAAAAAAAGAAAAGAAAAAGAGATATATAGAAGCCATCTGACCCACGGTGGAGCAAAAATGAGACAACGCTTGCCTTTGTCCTTCGATCAACGATGGAGCAAGCAATCATTTGTTCTTAATTTCTCTGTTTCTTATCACTGTAGAGAGTGTTCTAGAATCAAGTAGAAATAGAAAAAGTAAAAAAAAAGAGAGAGCTAGACAAAGAATGAGAGAGCTGAAGAAAGTGAAAGTGAGATCCGGAATGAACTAGATAAAGGAAAAGAAGGGTAGATAAAGATGGGAGTGGGATAGGTGTGTGGTGGAGAACAAACCAAGAGAAAAAAAAAAAGAAACGTATGGATGTAATTAAGTTTGGAAAAATAAAATAAAAAAAGAAAGAAATTGCAATTAAGAAATGTTACCATAATATTTTCACAATAAATTTTAAGTAATGGAATGTTATTAACTAATATTGGTGAGTAAAAAAATAATTTCAATGATGGGTTCAAATTAGAACTAGTAACAATTTTCCACATAAGATTTTGATGTGATTCTTGTGAAAGTATTACGAAAAATATTGTGAATATAACATTTTTTATTGAAAAATATAATTGTTAGGAATGACTATAGGAAGAATAAATGATGATAAAAAAAGAATAAAGAATGAATGAAGAAATAATATTTAAATGAGATAGAGAAAAGGATAGAGAGTTTGTTGGAAAGTGTATTTGAAAAAGTAAGTAGGCAAAGGTAAAATGAACTGTTCACTCTCCAAACAATATAAAAATTTGAAGAGGCTGCTAGAGATGCTCTAACTAGCAATTGTTTTGGCTAGTTACAAGCTAGGCCAATTTTTTGGATTAGAAATCAAAATTTAGTTTAGCTAACTAGATCATGACTATTAGGATATTTAGTGTTAGGCTAAATTTCGTATAAAAATTTTTAGTTGTAATTGAATAATGTCATTGTAATAATATTTCAATTTCAATTTCAATTCTAATTGTACAGTGTTATTAAGGATAATGTTCAGATAAAAGCTATCCAAATTGCTTAAAAAAATGAATTTCAATTGAGTGAGTTTGCCTTGTCGAGCAAGCTATCAAGAGAGTTTGATAGATGCCAAAAACTAAGTACACATAAAGTTTCTAATGTAACTCGGTTGGGCAAGTATGTTAAGGAAAGTCTATTTCTATCGTTTTCACAATTAATTTATAGCCAATCAAGCCTCAATTGTGACACTTACATGAACAAAATCAAAACCCTAAAATCATTATGGAGGCTAAGACTATCTATTTCCATTGAGAGAAAACCTACATAACTTGCTTACCTTAACCCTTTCCAAATTGATTTGCTCTTGAGAGGAGATTCCATCAAAACACCTTGGTCATTAATAGCCTGTTTGGAAGTTTAGAGAAGGAGGAAAGTAGAGGAGAGTAGAGGGGAGGAGAGTAGTGAGGAGGAGAGTAGAGGGGAATGGTTCCCCTCCACCTTATTTGAATGTTTTTATAATTTGTAAAGGGGAAGGGAGTAAGTAGCCCTTCCCCTTGTTTGGATGTTTTAAAATTAGGATGGAGAGGAGAGAAAATGATTAAAATAGACAAATTTACCCTTATTTGAAAATGGACTTGCAACATTGGCCTATTATTAATTTAGAAAGGGTAAATTGAGAAATTTATCTAGTTAATAATTTATTTACTCTACTCTTCCTCCGAATCTCTTCAATTTGGGGGAATTAAAAATGAGGGGTTAGAGGTGGTTGAAACCCCTCCAAACTCCTCTCTCTCATTCCTTAAAAAACTTCCAAACAAGGGAATTGAATTACTCTCCCTCCCTCTACTCTATTGCCCCCCCTTTTTTAAACTTCCAAACATGCCATAATTGTGTATTAGATTATTGCTAGAAACAATAGAGGCAATTACAAACCTTCAAGAAGCAAAGAGATTGGCTTTGCAGTTAGCGATAGACCTATGTCATTAGATTGCTTTGAAGAGAACCGGCTCGTGTAGCCTTGTTGTAGCATGATCAGGGAGCTTAGATACAAGTGTATTACCTATACAAGAGGTTTTGTAATTTGTATTGTATCACACTTATCTTTTAAGTGGATTTGGCCAATTGAGCGTGGCCTTAAAGTGTTTTTCTTATTTAGATTTTTACTTTATAAACAATTCATCGTGTTTAGACACATGAGTTGTGGTTTGATTCCGATTTATCGTTTGTCCATATCATGCATGAAAACAGTTAATTAACTACTTGAATAATTGATTGTGAATTTGATAATACTATCAGTAAGCTGTGTGTAAGAGGTCTAAATGTAACTTCATTAACAATATATATTTCTTCAATGGCCAAAATTTAAATACAATATTTAGGTAGTGTTCCTTAGGTTCTGTTATTAAAATTCAGCCTCAATAAAAAAAAAAAAAAAAAAAAAAATCAGCTATGTGGTTTTTATTTTTTCATATGATGGAAGTGTACTTTTAATTAAGTATAGTCATATGGCTAAATTTTAAAAAGAGAATCTAAGGAATTACACCTAAATAATGTATTTAAATCTTACCCTTCTTCTATTATATAATTGTTCTATTGTGTAAATCACAAGTTGAGTATCATCAAACAAAGAGTTAAAAAAAAAAAAAAAAAAAAAACTTTAATCTCCTTGTTTATTACCATCAAAGCTAGGGGTGTGCAGAAAACCCACCGACCCGCCAAACCCGACCCAACCCAACCCGACCCACCGGGTTGGATCGGTTTTTTAGGTTTGGTGGGTTGGGTTAGGTTATAAAAAAAAAAATTTATAGCGGATCGGGTTGGGTTTGGGTCATAAAATTACAAACCCACCAAACCCAACCCGACCCACCATATTTAATATATATTTAAAATATATTTTATATTTAATAAATTTTTAAAAGAAAAATCAATTGTAGGGCACTTATATATATATTTAAATATATATTATATATTTAATAATTTAAAAAAAAAAACCAGCTGTAGAGCAACATTTTCTCAATTCCTCCTACTAATACTAATTTAATATATATAAAAAATATATTATATAATTAATAAATTTTTTTAAATAACCAATTCTTCCTATCCTATATAAAAGCCAATTAGTTTACACAAATCCTAATAAATTACTATTATTGTTTAGTCATTAGTGTTGAGCCTTTATGGAGTTACATTGATACTAATCTTTAAATTTTTTTAATATATTAATATTAATATTTTTTTTACTCAATTTAACAATAAAAATAATAAAAATTTGTCAAACCCATGGGTTCAACCCGACCCAACCCGATCCATGTGGGTTGGGTTGGACTTATGTGATGGGTTGGGTTGGGTTGAATTTTTTTGGACCCACCACGGTGGGTTGGGTCAAAAAATCCCATCAACCCGACCCAACCCAACCCATGCACACCCCTAATCAAAGCAAACTAAATTAAACATTTGATCCCTAAAGTTTATGATTGTTTTGATTTTGATCTTTTAAGTTTAGATTTTTTATTTTGGTCCACCGAGTTTGATTATGTTTTTTAAATTGTAATTATGTTTATGTCCATGACCATGGCTAACAGAACAGTTAAAAAAGAAAAGTAATGCCGTTTTATTGGCACTTAACGATTAGATCAATTGCATAGACGGATAGAAGGACCAATTTAAAAATAAAATCAAACTTTTTATTTTGAGAAGGAAAAAAAAAATCAAACTTTTTTTTTGAGAAGGAAAAAAAAAAAAAAAAATCAAACTTTTGTTGATAACCTAAAATGAAAAAATTTTCAGAACTTTTAAAGCACCAAAAATGAACAATTTACTAGTGGTGTATGTTTCGCATAATAGAGGCGGGGAAAAATAAATGGGTTACTTATAATGGCAAAGACAAGAAGCCCAAACCTAGTACCAGTCCAAATTTCCTTGTTCGTTTTCCATAGAGAGTTCAAGTTTCAAGTTTCAACAAACCCTTTTGAGTCTGAGAGGTAGAAACCCATCCAAAAAAAGAAGCAATGGAAGGTGAGAAACCAACAACGCTAGTGTGCACAGTGTTAGCCATAAACCACACCAACTTATGCTACAGGGTCTGCGCTGTCTGTGAGAGGACTCGCCCTGACAACGATCCCACTTCTCTCTGCAAATTCTGCAACTTCAATGCCTTCAACTCCGTCTCCCCTGCTTCCAAACGCCTCTTCCGTGTCCTTGTAAGTCACTTCCCAAACCAATTTCCTCTCTGTTTCCATTGAAATTACTTTCTCCAGAAAATTAGTTTCTATTTTGTGGAAATGGGGTTCCAAGAGAATTGTGTTTGTTTCAACAGAATAAAACATATCGATTTTATGCTTTCTTGGAAAAAATTTCAATTTTTGGAAATATGGGGTTTCAAGAATTTCCTTTTTTTAATAACAAAATGTTGGGTTTTATTGGATTGGTTTGGTAGATGTCAATAGCATCAGATACAAAGGTGTTCACGGTGATATGCTTTGACAGAATGGCTAAAGTTATTTTTGGGTGCTCTGCTGATGAGTTCTTTGACTTTGCCAAGCTTCATCCTTTTGCTGGTAACCTCATTTCCTCACTGAAATTTTCATCATTAATTTTTAAGATAAAATAATGTCTTCACTATTTTAGCAACTAGCAAGTAGCCGCATGAATAGTTTTATCTGGTACATGTTTATGAAATCATGGTGAAACATATAATGCCTTTATTTTGTATATTTTTCTTTTTTCTATTTTGGTCTTTTTGCGGTAAGTGCCTTGTGTTTTGGTAGATAGCTTGTTGAAATCGAGGGTAAATTGGGTTCCTAATATAGCCACAAAAGCCTAGTCTTGTTTAAGCTTTTCTTTATTCCAATTACTTCTGCAAGTTTTTCTAGGTAATCTTAATGGAAGTTTTTACCTTCCCTTTCGACTGGTGAGGAGATGCAATCTTAGTGTTTCAAAGAATCAGTATTTTACTTAGTTGCGGTGTCTTGGACAATTGGTTTTTAGTTTTCCCATGGATCATATTTTGCTGTCATATTCAAGCAAGTTGCTCTGCGATCATCACCTGGAATTCATTTTTGCACTTTAGTAGTTTAGTCTTCCATAAAAGTCTCCATGAGATTTAGGCTCCGTTTGATATGTAAGTTTAAATACATGTTTTTAATTTTTAAACAATATTACACATATTTGCACACACTTTTTCACCTACACGTATTTCCAAAAAAATTAAAAACTGTTATTTAAACACATGTACCAAACGAGCCCTTAACCTCCTTAGCATATGCCCCATCTTGGTAGAATTATTTGATAGTTGAGGTGCACCAAACATGACCATGTCCAGATTTTTTTTTTGAATTTTTTATGCAGCTGTATCTGCTAGTAGAATTCTTGAGGGAGAGATGTTTAAAATGACACTGTCCAAACCAAAGAATGGTAATGCACAACATCTGCGAGTTGTTTCCATTGTTCCATTGAGAACAGGTTTTCAGCCAGCAATTGAGACATTAAGAAAATTATATGGAAAACGAGTTGGTTGTTAACTGTTTTCGCTTATTGTATCTATCACTGGGACTTCTATGTACTTATCTAAGGTTGAAGGACTCTGTCATTTCGTCTTATACTTGGGAGGGCTGGTTTAGATGCCTTGTCTCAGTGTTAGAGGGATTTAAGAAAAACAAAAGCCAAAATCAAAAAAGAAGAAGCAAGATTTACTCAGTGGCTGTTTCTCACAGGTATTTAGACTGGGATTGTTGATGATTTTGTGATCAAATTAGTTTCTAATGTATGAGACCTCATATTTGGGTTGCAAATCATGACGAGATACAAGCATATATGATAAAACTACAATTTTCTCCCCTCTTAATGAGATCCAGTCTTTGTACAAATTATAATCAAAGACCATATATCATGTTCAACTGAGTTTTAGTTAATGTAGATGCCAGAGTAAATCAATGACTAGAACCATGGCGTCTTCTTCTCGATTTGTTGAAGTTGAGAACTTGCATTTTTTAAATGCTTACAAATTCATAATTGTGCCATATGGAATCAAGGGCTTTCTCTTGGCATCATCAATTATTTTCTTATAATTTTGATCAATTGTAACTGAAATTCTGCTATAGGTTGTTTATAGCAGGTCCTGCTATAAGTTGATGTTACAGACTGTGTGTCTTCCAATAACACCAGAATTTCCAAGCTCTTATTTTATACACACGTAATGATCTCATAAATCAAGCAATCGTTATCATTTTGTGCAAACTATGCCCATTATGAATATGACAGTATTTATAGCCCAAATTAATATATAGCATATGATGGTAAACGTGAGTATTCACTGAACATTCATATGTGTAAAAGAATCTTTATGTTCCATTCTAGCAATAAAATATTTTAAGGAGTTGTTGAAAATAACAACCTTGTGGTCACTGGAGGACAAACATGTCACAACTAGTCCTACCCAGACACCATTCCTGAAACCCATAAATATAGGCACAAGCTAAGAAAGATTATGCCGGGTTCATTGAGGCCATCACTTGGGAGAACCCCTATGTTTTGCCTTAGACTTCGTTAATTTCCCTTTCATCCACCTCCTCAGCATTTGTAGTGATACATTGGGCTGATCCATTGGAACCAAATGACCAGCATCACAGACCTATGTGTTGCGACATGGAACAAAGTTTGGCAAATTAGGACAGAGAGAGAGAGAGAGAGAGAGAAGGAGAGAGAGAGAGAGAGAGAGACCTTGAGGAAAGTGAGAGGCCCATGGCTCTTGAGCAATCCTGCTTCTGCACCATCAACTACAAATGGAACAGTTGGGGATGCCTCATACTGTTTCTGTCCTGACCATTCAAGGGCTTGAACCCACCGTGAATTCCCTGTTGAGAGAGAAAGGAATCAATTAGATATACTAAGAAAAACAAGCACTACATTCCTTAAGGTGTTTATTTCAAGTTCCTACTTCTGTTGATCCAAAGAGGCTTACCCAGCCAATTGCACATGAGGTCATACTCCCCAGCATACACAAGCACCTTGATTCCATCCTCCAGAAGAGCAGGAATACCTACTGCAAGATTCTTTGCCCAGTCAGTTCTCATGGCTTCATATACTGGACCACTGCATGAAACGAATGTTATGTTCCCAACCCCTAGAGCATTCCTAACTAACTCCTTGTTCAGGAATTTCACCATGGTCGAGAAATCATAACAATTGTCATAGGTTGCGATGCATTTCTTTCTAATATCATAGGACTGCAGATCAAAGATATAACAAGTTTTTGATCAAAGTTGAAAAGCATTTTATCACAATGTAATGATTTCGTAACAACTACAAAGTTGAAAAGTTGAAAAGCATTTTTTATCTCAATGTAATGATTTCGTAACAACTACAAAATGATAGTTGTTTTGTCTTCTTACATTTATACCAGCGTTGATTCTTAAAATCTGATCCAATAATTCTGCGCAAGTGTCGAATGAAGTATTACAAGCTTTTCCGCCATAAGTGCCTGACAATGCAGTTCCATATGATTGATCAATGGATAATGATAGAGTAGATGCAAATTTATTAAATCTGCTTGTAGGTCATAAAAGTTACAGAAATCAGTAATCTTTGAAAGTCATATGATGTTGTACCTACATGAAAATAAGAATGGGAAGTAATTAGAAAAATTACCACACTCTTTTACCGCCTGTTCACATTGTGGCAATTTCATCTTGTTAACCCAATTGTAATCATCATTATTAAGTAACTTCATTTCCAGTGCATAGTCAGTGTATGATTTGTACTGGATTTCTGGATTGGTTAGCCCATTACCAATAGCAAATCCCTGTTGGAGCATATGAGTTAAATATCTGATAAAGTGGGACTAAAGCAAGTAACTCTGGTTAAATCTACCACCGAGAGGGGTGGCTTGGTGGTTTGGGTGTGTGATTGCTGCTATGAGGTCCCTAGTTCGAGCCCGAGCAGGTACTTGGGGAGGAATGTGGGAATCCTCTTGCAGCTAGCCTCTGGCTGCTAGTTCTCTCGTGGTGCTAGGGTGAGGTCTATGGTCACCCTGAATCACAGTAATTATGACTCAATCTAACATTCCCTAGCGGAGGAAGGGGGTGCCCCTATGGTCACGCTAAGGGGGGGTGAGTCATAATGGTTGCCCCCGCCTCTCCTTCTTCCATTCATAATAATTAAAAAAAAAAGAAAAAAAAAAGAAAAAAGAAAAAGAAGAAGAAGAAACTCTGATTAAATCTAAGAGCTACCTTCAACTTTAAATGATTTCCTTCCTTTGCTTTGTTTCCTTGGTGAATCCGAGTAGCTAATGCTGGAATGAGGTGCCCAGCATATGATTCTCCTGTTATGTAGAATTTATTTTTAGCAAATTGAGGATGCTCCTTGAAAAATGCCTGAAACAATGTAGAAAAGTTTGCGAATCTTTAGCTCAGAAACCTGTCCTGACAAATTCCAGTCACATGTAATCAAGCATGAATGCATGAATATTCATGTTTCTTTTTTCATGGAAACACAAATACACATGGGAAAGAAAACAGACCTGCAAAAAGTCATACAAGTCATTGCTAATTCCGACTTCATCACTGCGAATATCACTCGTATTATTAGCAGTGTAACTGAAGCCGGTTCCTGTAGGCTGGTCCACAAACATAATGTTTGATACCTGAGAAAAGAGAATAAAATTTTTATTATTTTATTGAGTAGCTTGAAAAGTATGTACATCAGGAAAGGTTTTGACAATGTTGAGCCCGCTTTGTAAAAAGCTGACTGTATGGAATCTATAAGTGTTATACTAGCATGAAATTTAAAGTTTTTTTAGTTACAGGTTAACAACATGGAGGAATTTGAACCTTGAATATTTTTATTGGAAACACTAAAATGTACCAATCAATTAAAATTTAAAGTTTTAATATACTACGAAGCAATTGATGTTCTCGTTTGTCCAAATAAAATATCATAAAGAAAGCCTCTGAATCAACTTTGTTGAATAAAAGGATTATAAATTTTCAGTATATTCTTAAATTTTATCAAAGTTTTGCTATTAACATATAGTAGCAACTAACAATTGCAATATATATACATGCGCGCGCGTTCAATTGGCCTATAATTTCTCTTTTTTTTTGGGTGATTTTTATAATTTCTCTTTTAAAAGATGGAAGATTCAGTTTTATTTATTTATTTATTTATTTTTTTTAGAAACATCCTTTTGGGAAAAAGTTTTTCTTCAATACATTATACATTGTCTCATAAAACTATTTATGTATATTTTTTAAACAAGTCATATAACTCATTAAATAAGTCATGTAACAAAATGTACACATGTATGGTTTTATCAGTTGTCATGCTTTCCTCCAACTTTTTCTATCCTTTGTTGCTTGGGATTTGTTTTAACTAAAATAATAATGTAACATACTTATGACTTTAGAGTTAGAAAAGTAAAATGATAGAAAATGAGGGAGAGGAAAAAAATAGGGGAGTTAGAAGAGATTTTAGTTTTCTTTCATGGGGTTTGGTTTGGACCAAGGTGGAAAGTGCAAGAATGAAAAACTCTTTTGTTATGATAGAAAATATTGTTGGTAGAAATTTATTCTCATTTCCTTATTAAATAATTTTTTATATAAATATTTTATTAGGAAAAAACACTTAGAGTTGGGTATAAAAAATCATACCAAACGTTAACTCAAGTGAAACAAAAATATAGAAATATAGAAGGAGAGAGAGTTAGGGGCTAATGTTAAACATTGGGGGAAGGAGTGGGGGCAGAATGGAAATTACCATCAGACCCCATTTTCTTTCCTATTTTAACTCTCCTTTTTCTATCCTTTCTATTTTCACTCCAATCAATTAGACCCTTATAAATACCATTTCTCTCTTTCTTTCTTTTTTCCTCACTATTGCCTGAAAGCTTAAAGAACATTTCAATAATATTTTATTTCCAGAAATCTATCCAGGAACATTTCATGGTATGAGTCTAAGAGATTTTTGTATAACTTGTAAGGAAATTATGCAAAATGCAGATACAAATTATGCTGCAATAGAAAATACTAGCTGATTTTCTAGCTTATTGAATTATATATTCAGTACATACCATGTCCCAGCCATAGTTATTCCACTCTAGAGACAAGTTGTTTGTAATGTGGAAAGGACCATTTTCAAAGAACAGAGCCATTTCACTGCCACACCCTGGCCCTCCAGTCAACCATATGACAACAGGGTCTTTCTTCTTGTTCCGTGATTCGAAGAACAAATAAAACATCCTGCATATATTAAATAACCCCTCGAAATCATTATTAAAAAAAAATATTGGAACTATGTATATTCCCAATATAACAACAATCAAACCAAGTAAAAGTCAAGGAACTAATTTATATGAACAACATTGTAAGGCCCACCTTGCTGCTTTGGAATGTGGAAGACTATAATAACCAGCATGGTGACCAAGATCTTCAACTGAAACGCCAGAATTATTCAGAGAAGGAAAACAAAACGATTTCTCTACAATCTTTGGGGCAACAAATGAAGGGTCAGGGGATGCAATGTTAATGGAGTCCGTAGGGAACAAGTTGAGGCTTCTTATGAGCTTTTCTGCTAAGCGATGGTGGTTGTTTGCATGTTTTGCACATGAGAATGGTGAAGTGAGAAGAAGTAAGAGAAAAGAGAGAGAGAGTTCAATGAAAGTTGATGCCATTGTAATTCGTAACGTATCAAAAGTTTAGAGTATGGAATAGTGGGGATTTATAGTGTTTTGGTTAGGCATTTTGGTAACATAAAAGCGCGTTTTCAAAACTTAAAATTTTGTTTCACAACAGTAACTTCTCGTAATTTTTTTTTACGCACACTCATTTTAAACCAAAAATTCTGTTTTGCAACAACTCCTCATAAGTTTTTTTATAAACACTTGTTTTAAACTAGAAATACCGTTTTGCAACAGCTTGTACAACCCATGAACAAACTTGGCAAATAAAGCTGAAAGAAAGGTGGAGTGGGAAATGTATATAATTCCATGTTAAAAAAAAATTATAATAAAAAATGTCTAATGCTATATATATAGTTTGATATGGTCGAAGGTAAATAAGGCTGAAAGAAAGGTGGAGTGGGAAATGTATATAATTCCATGTTAAAAAAATCATAATAAATGTCTAATATATACTATATATAGTTTACAGCAAGCAATAGATGCATCTTAGTTGGAACCTCATGGAGTGTGTTATTGCCCCATGAGCAAAGATTATCTATGTACGCTAAAATATATAATTCTATATACACACTTGTAAGGACCTGGTTTAGACTTTTAGCCCAACAAGTATATGGACTTAAGCCCAAAAAAGCCCAAAACCATAAATTTGTAGAGAATGGGTTGGAAAACTAGGCTTTAGTGAATCAGATAACAGAAAAATAGATTTTGATGGCAAAGGGAGAAAGATAACAAAAGTTTATTAAGGAACTACGTTCTCGGATTGGTCCAAGGACACTGATTCTTAAATATTTGCTCTTAAAACTTTGTTACAGGTCTGTTCCCCAGTTTTTGATGGTGTTTTTCTCTCCTTTCCCCCCCCCCCCTCTTCCTTATGGGGGGTCTCTCACATTATATAGCCCTCTTTGAGCCATCTTGATCCTACATTTGTTGATCATCTGAGCCCTTACTTGATTACCTGTCCCATCAGACACTCTCTTTGGTTTTCTGTGAGTTGCGTTCACTAAGGCAGCATTGTTCAGAGGCCCTCTCTACATAAATGCGGCCAGAAAAGTAACTGTAGTGCATTTAATGCGCTGGTAGTAGCTTTCATTTAGATATTTTTGAGTTTCCTTCCTTCTCGCATGTTTATGAGACACATTCCTATCACTGGAGCTTTTTGGAGGGTTACCTTAATTGCTGGAATACATACTTGAGCTACATTCATCATATTCGAGGAGGAGTTCCTCCTCGGACCATCTTCCATTCGTTCTTCACTTATGAGACTTTAACTGAGAACCCCTGATAACTATTTGCCTCTCCTCGGACCATTCAGCGTCCTCGGACAAAAGTCCAAGACCCAACATATTATTCTGAGCCTTTATCCCTACAACACTTATTAATAATAAATTTATATTAATAACCATCATAATTATAATTTTCATATTTAAACCAAAAAAATATAAATAAAAGAGGGATAAAAATTATATTATATTAAATTACTTTTGATTGACGTAATGATATTTTGTCACATAAGTTTTTGAAGTCTCAGAATTTTACATGTTAATATACTAATAAGTGTATATATATATATATATATATATATTCAGTTTAAACTCTATTCTATATGTAGGTTTCACTTAGTTCAACTAGTAAATCTCTTGTCCTTAAATAAGAGATTTGGAGTTCGAACCCTGCCTACACCAAATATTGATTGGTGTTTTGGCCTAGTGATAAAGAGCAACTATTATAGAGTGAATGTCATAAGTTGAAATTTTATCATATTTATCAAAATAATTCTATATATTTAAAATCTCAATTAGAATCTTGACACATCATGTTTTCTTTAAAGGGGTTGTCTCACCTCCGGTTTAGAAATCTCAAGTTTCCTTCCATTTTTAAATAGATAATTGAAGTGTGGAAAAAAAGTGATCCAACAGTTAGAAAAAGCCAACAATTTCTCATCTCTTGAGCCAAACTGATCTGCAACTTCACCTAAAACCACCCTACCACCACCGACCAAAAATCCACCATACAACACAAATCATGGTTACCCGCATCACAAATCCACCATGGTGACCCATGATTCCGCCAAGTCTGCAACCCATACTTAGACATGAAAATCAGTTGTTCAACAAAAGACCAATGCTTTTGGTCCTACCTTGGATTGCCACTGGCCATCGTTCCTTCGATGTTGATCATTGATGGGAAATGTGGTGTAAAGAATAGAGAGAGGTGATCTATAGAAGAGCAAGGCAATGGTTATGAAGATCTGTCTCAAATTCATCGTTGCCTTGTTAAGGTGTTGTTCCCTAGTGATGGCTACGATGGTTAATTTTCTCCCATTGTCAACTATTGGCCCAAGTCTGATGGAGTCCTTGCCTTTTTCCTCCACTTTTTGGGTCTGTTTGAATACCGCTTATTGCTGAAAACTGAAAATTGAAAACACTGTAGCAAAATAATTTTTAAATATCTGAATAGTGCAGTGGGACCCAGTTTTAAAGTTATTTTTGCTGAAAAAAGTACTTGCGGGTCCCGTGAACAGTGCACGGGACTCACAGAAAAACAACGCAAATGTGCAACGCAAGCTCAAAAACGCTATCCAAACTCCACCTTTATTGCAAAAGAGGTTTTCTTTTATTTTTGAAACCACACGTTGCTTATTTTTCTAATTGATGGATCATTTTTTTTTTTTTTTTTTTTGTGTGGTTAAAATGCAAAACTGACTCTCGAACTTTCTTCAAATTTCATTTTAGTACTCTAACTTTGCTTTTGTTCATTTCAGTCCTTTAAGTTTCATATTTATTCAATTAAGGCTTTCCGTTAACTTTTGTTAAATTTTATTTTTTTTTAAAATATGGAAAATATTTTTCAATCATTAATTGAATATTTTTAATTTAAAAAATTTGAAGAAAAATTTATAAAATTGAAAAATTAACCACAACATATAACAAAACTTGATGGAAAGCCTTAATTGAATAAAATTGAAAGTTAGAGGATTAAAATAAACAAAAGAAAAGTTAGAGGACTGAAATAAAATCTGAAGAAACTTAGAAGGTCAGTCTTGCATTTTACCTTTTTTTTTTCACATGTCACTAATTTATTTAAGGGTTTGGCTTACCTCCAATATTTTTTTAACTGGAATCTCCTTTTGTTTTAATAAATTAAAATAATAAATGAAATAAGCCTTTCACAATCATCATTATTATACTTCCACAAAAACTAAACATGAAAATCACAATAACAAACTACAAAATTTGTACTAAAATTATAAACTTTGACACTTTCATTGACGATAACTCTTAAACAGGTATTGGAAAAATTAAATTTGAACTCATAATGGAGATTAAATTATAAACTTACTATTGCAATCAAATTTAACAAAAGATTGAAATAATTAAAAAAAAAAACCAAAAATTACCTCTCAAATTGCCCCCAATAGTTTCAGAATCCATTAGATCCTATGCAGATTCAAAAATTGTCCAACAATAATGAAATGAATCAAAGGAGATTTGACAATTCTAGGTCACATGATATGATCATTCTTTGTTGCTTAGCCACCAAATAGGTGAATATTTATTGTTGTTTAGTCACCAATTAAGTAATTCAATAAAAAATAGAGAAACAAAAGATACCAATTTTAAATTCATTCTTCAAACGTTACACCAGCAAAATCATTAGAGAGAGAGAATTACAGAGAGACAGTGACAAAATTGGTAAATCTGCCAGACAAAATATGATTTTGAATAGCATATTCCGTGCTTAGTTTCAGCCTTTGTGTGTTCTCTTTGAGTTTGAGAGAAGTGGATGAAAGAGGTTGTGCGAGAGTGGTTGGTGTTTTAGGGTTTCAAAGAAGCGGATGAGAGAGGTGCGTGAAAGTAGCTTTTTAAAATAAAATGTAAAATAAAAAGAAAAAGAAAATAGTTGTGGTGTGAAAAATTGTGGGAGCTTCAAAAAAAGTCAACAAATAGTCAAATACTTAAGTTTTATAATCTATATATATATATATATATATATATGAGAAACTGTTACATCATCCACTAACTAAATAAAAGGTAGAGATTAAAACTCACTATCATTTGTCATTGTGTATTTAAAAGAAAATGAAACTTCCAATTAAAAAAAATACTAGAGGTAAGTCAAACCCTTTATTTAAAAATAGGAGGAAAAATGAGATTTCTAAACTGGATGTGAGCCACTCCCTTCTTTAAATTGCGTTTGTTTCTACAGAATAAAACATATCGATTTAATGCTTTATTGGAAAATTTTTCAGTTTTTGGAAATGGGGTTTCAAGAATTTCCTTTTTTTAATAACAAAATGTTGGGTTTTATTGGATTGGTTTGGTAGATGTCAATAGCATCAGATACAAATGTGTTCACGGTGATATGCTTTGACAGAATGGCTAAAGTTATTTTTGGGTGCTCTGCTGATGAGTTCTTTGACTTTGCCAAGCTTCATCCTTTTGCTGGTAACCTCATTTCGTCACTGAAATTTTCATCATCAAAGCAATTTTAAGATAAAATAATGTCTTCACTATTTTAGCAACTAGCAAGTAGCCGCATGAATAGTTTTATCTGGTACATGTTTATGAAATCATGGTGAAACATATAATGCCTTTATTTTGTATATTTTTCTTTTTTCTATTTTGGTCTTTTTGCGGTAAGTGCCTTGTGTTTTGGTAGATAGCTTGTTGAAATCGAAGGTAAATTGGGTTCCTAATATAGCCACAAAAGCCTAGTCTTGTTTAAGCTTTTCATATTCCAATTACTTCTGCAAGTTTTTCTAGGTAATCTTAATGGAAGTTTTTACCTTCCCTTTCGACTGGTGAGGAGATGCAGGCTTAGTGTTTCAAAGAATCAGTATTTTACTTAGTTGCGGTGTCTTGGACAATTGGTTTTTAGTTTTCTCATGGATCATATTTTGCTGTCATATTCAAGCAAGTTGCTCTGCGATCATCACCTGGAATTCATTTGTGCACTTTAGTAGTTTAGTCTTCCATAAAAGTCTCCATGAGATTTAGGCTCCGTTTGATATGTAAGTTTAAATACATGTTTTCAATTTTTAAATAACATTACAAATATTTTATAGACTTTTTCACCCACACGTATTTCCAAAAAAGCTAAAAACTGTTATTTAAACACATGTACCAAACGGGCCCTTAACCTCCTTAGCATATGCCCCATCTTGGTAGAATTATTTGATAGTTGGGGTGCACCAAACATGACCATGTCCAGAATTTTTTTTTTGAATGTTTTAGGCAGCTGTATCTGCTAGTAGAATTCTTGAGGGAGAGATGTTTAAAATGATACTGTCCAAACCAAAGAATGGTAATGCACAACATCTGCGAGTTGTTTCCATTGTTCCATTGAGAACAGGTTTTCAGCCAGCAATTGAGACATTAAGAAAATTATATGGAAAACGAGTTGGTTGTTAACTGTTTTCGCTTATTGTATCTATCACTGGGACTTCTATGTACTTATCTAAGGTTGAAGGACTCTTGTCATTTCGTCTTATACTTGGGAGAGCTGGTTTAGATGCCTTGTCTCAGTGTTAGAGGGATTTAAGAAAAAACAAAAGCCCAAACAAAAAAAAGAGGCAAGATTTACTCAGTGGCTGTTTCTCACAGGTATTTAGACTGGGATTGTTGATGACTTTGTGATCAAATTAGTTTCTAATGTATGAGACCTCATCTTTGGGATGCAAATCATGATGAGATACAAACATATATGATAAAACTACAATTTTCTCCCCTCTTAATGAGATCCAGTCCTTGTACAAATTACAATCAAATACCATATTTCATGTTCAACTGAGTTTTAGTTAATGTAGATGCCAGAGTAAATCAATGACTAGAACCATGGTGTCTTCTTCCCGATTTGTTGAAGTTGAGAACTTGCATTTTTTAAATGCCTACAAATTCATAATTGTGCCTTATGGAATCAAGGGCTTTCTCTTGGCATCATCTATTATTTTTCTTATAATTTTGATCAATTGTAACTGAAATTCTCCTATAGGTTGTTTATAACGGGTCCTGCTATAAGTTGATGTTACAGACTCTGTGTGTCTTCCAATAACACCAGAATTTCCAAGCTCTTATTTTATAGCCACGTAATGATCTCACAAATCAAGCAATCGTTATCATTTTGTGCAAACTATGCCCATTAGGAATATCACAGTATTTATAGCCCAAATTAATATATAGCATATGATGGTAAATGTGTATTCACTGAACATTCATATGTGTAAAAGAATCTTTATGTTCCATTCTAGCAATAAAGTATTTTAAGGAGTTGTTGAAAATAACAACCTTGTGGTCACTGGAGGACAAACATATCACAACTAGTCCTACCCAGACACCATTCCTGAAACCCATAAATATAGGCACAACCTCAGAAAGAGTATGCCGGGTTCATTGAGGCCATCACTTGGGAGAACCCCTATGTTTTGCCTTAGACTTGGTTAATTTCCCTTTCATCCACCTCCTCAGCATTTGTAGTGATACATTGGGCTGATCCATTGGAACAAAATGACCAGCATCATGGACCTATGTGTTGCGACATGGAACAAAGTTTGGCAAATTAGGACACAGAGAGAGAGAGAGAGAGAGAGAGAGAGAGAGAGAGAGAGAGAGAGAGAGACCTTGAGGAAAGTGAGAGGCCCATGGCTCTTGAGCAATCCTGCTTCTGCACCATCAACTACAAATGGAACAGTTGGGGATGCCTCATACTGTTTCTGTCCTGACCATTCAAGGGCTTGAACCCACCGTGAATTCCCTGTTGAGAGAGAAAGGAATCAATAAGATATACTAAGAAAAACAAGCACTACATTCCTTGAGGTGTTTATTTCAAGTTCCTACTTCTGTTGAGCCAAAGAGGCTTACCCAGCCAATTGCACATGAAGTCATACTCCCCAGCATACACAAACACTTTGATTCCATCCTCCAGAAGAGCAGGAATACCTACTGCAAGATTCTTCGCCCAGTCAGTTCTCATGGCTTCATATACTGGACCACTGCATGAAACGAATGTTATGTTCCCAACCCCTAGAGCATTCCTAACTAACTCCTTGTTCAGGAATTTCACCATGGTCGAGAAATCATAACAATCGCCGTCGGTTGTCATGCATTTCTTTCTAATGTCATAGGGCTGCAGATCAAAGATATAACAAGTTTTTCATCAAAGTTGAAAATGCATACTTTCTTTTCACAATGTAATGATTTCGTAACAACTACAAAATGATAGTTGTTTTTTTCCTTCTTACATTTATACCAGCGTTGATTCTTAAAATCTGACCGAATAATTCTGTGCAAGTGTAATATGAAGTATTACAAGCTTTTCCGCCATAAGTGCCTGACAATGCAGTTCCATATGATTGATCAATGGACAATGATAGAGTAGTTGCAAATTAATTAAATCTGCTTTTAGGTCATAAAAGCTACAGAAATTAATAATCTTTGAGAGTCATATGATGTTGTATCTACATGAAAATAAGAATGGAAAGTAATTAGAAATTAAGAATTAGAAAAATTACCACACTCTTTTACTGCCTGTTCACATTGTGGCAATTTCATCTTGTTAACCCAATTGTAATCATCATTATTAAGTAACTTCATTTCCAGTGCATAGTCAGTGTATGATCGGTACTGGATTTCAGGATTGGTTAGCCCATTACCAATAGCAAATCCCTGTTGAAGCATATGAGTTAAATCAGGGACGAACCCAGGATTTCAAGTTGGGGGGGCCGGAGATAAACGAAAAAAAAAAAAATTCAAATACACATCCATATAGTCATTGGCGGAGCCAAAAAATTTTCTTAGGAGGAGCAAGTTAGTTATGCCTACATTATGTTAATAGGTTAAGCCTATGTTGGCTCAAAATGCAAAACACTCAAGTTAATTTGGCCCAAATTGTGGCCAAAATTAAATTACTTTATTTCATAAACTAACTTTAAGTAAACTTGTGCCTACATTTTTTTCACTGTACTAAATTTTTTGTACTTAGGTTAATAGGTTTGAACTTACCTTTTTACATTTTAGAGCTTTTCTAAGGAGTTACATCTAATGTTTCAGCATTTAGGATAAAAAATTGATTAATAGGTATGAAATTTTGAAGATTTATACAATAATTTTTGTTAAAAAAAAGTGTGAACAATGAAGTGCAAATTACTATTTAAGTGCAATTAGATCAAATCAAACAATTAAACAATTATTTGTCCTACTATTATCATATATAAATAGATAATCTAATATTCTAATATAAACCACATTATTATATATTATATTATTATTATTATTATTAATTGTAGTGTACTGTGTAAAGAACATTAAATCACCGAAACAAAAATAATATACCTTATTATAAATAAAAAAATAAAGAAAGACAAAAGTATTATATGTGAAATGCTGTACAGCTGTACAGCACTTCATTACTCAGTCTAGAAGCTTTCTAGTCGGTCAAAGTGAACTGCTTCAACGGTTTTGGAGTCTTGCTGTGCTGGGTTTTCTTTTCTTTTCTTTTTTACATTTTATTTTTTTAAGGTTTTCATGGCTTTTGAAAACTACTGGGCTGGCCGACTGGGGGGGCCTGGGCTAAAAACCAAGGGGGGCCCAAGCTAAAAACCAAGGGCCCAAGCCTTTATTTTGAAAATTTTACCTACTAATTTTTTTTTTTTTTGGACCCAGGGGGGGCCCGGGCCCCCTTTGGCCGGGCTGGCCGACTGGGGGGGCCTGAGCTAAAAACCAAGGGGGGCCCAAGCTAAAAACCAAGGGGCCCAAGCCTTTTTTTTGAAAATTTTACCTACTAATTTTTTTTTTTTTTGGACCCAGGGGGGGCCCGGGCCCCCTTTGGCCCCTTCCTGGGTTCGTCCCTGAGTTAAATATCTGATAAAGTGGGACTAAAGCAAGTAACTCTGGTTAAATCTGAGAGCTACCTTCAACTTTATATGAATTCCTTCCTTTGCTTTGTTTCCTTGGTGAATCCGAGCAGCCAATGCCGGAATGAAGTGCCCAGCATATGATTCTCCTGTTATGTAGAATTTATTTTTAGCAAATTGAGGATGCTCCTTGAAAAATGCCTGAAACAATGCAGAAAAGTTTGTGAATCTTAAGCTCAGAAACCTATCCTAATAAATTCCAGTCACATGTAATCAAGCATGAATGCATGATTCATGTTTCTTTTTTCATGGAAACACACATACACATGGGAAAGAAAACAGACCTGTAAAAAGTCATACAAGTCATTGCTAATTCCGACTTCATCGATGCGAATATCACTTGTGTTATTAGCAGTGTAACTGAATCCAGTTCCTATAGGCTGGTCCACAAACATAATGTTTGATGCCTGAGAAAAGACAAGGAAAATTTTATTATTTTATTGAGGAGCTTGAAAAGTATGTACATCAGGAAAGGTTTTGACATAATGTTAAGCCCACTTTGTACAAAGTTGACTGTATATAATCTATAGGTGTTATACTACTGTGGGTACCCAAAATATGGCTGTTGGGCTCAACCTCTACCTGGGCTTACAATCTATTTGTATTGTGGGCTTTGGGTTTCCTATTATGGGTGGCCCTATGCTCGGCAACTTGAATACACTCCTGTTTCCTCAAACTCTTCTCTTTACCTCAGAGTATCACTCCCTTTCTTCCTTAGAATAATTGTTCTCTTCCCCCTCTCTGTTCTCTCAAGAATTGCCAACCTCCTTTTTCTCATTCTCTTCTCCTATTTATAGGCTAGGATAAGTGGAGGAGCTATGATTACTCCCTCTTACTAGTGCGAATAGGGGTCCAATTCTATCATCTTAAAGTGGACGCTTTGTCGAGAAGGTGGAAGTGGCATTGGAATTGATTCCCACATTCAGAAACCTGCTCGGAAGCGATGTTCTCAAAGGCACTACCGGGTAGCCAAGTGCAAGGCATCTCTGAGCAATAACTCTCCTGACCAGGTCAGAAGTGATCGGGGGGTTTGCTTGAGGTATTCAAGCTAGCGTGGTCTTATTTCAACTCTTGGGCCCAAATTGGGTCCTGAGGTGTCCGGGTTGGGGCTAAAGGTTCAAAGTGGGGATGGGAGGTGGGCTAGGCTGCCAGGTCAAGTCCCTAGGCCCAATGGGCCTGGAGCCCTGGTGCTCGTACAACTACCATGAAATTTAAAGTTTTTTTTAGTTTCAAGTTAACAGCATGTTGGAGGAATTTGAATCTTGAGTATTTTTATTGGAAATATTAAAAAGTGTTAATTAGTTAAAATTTAATGTTTTAATATGCTATGAAGCAATTGATGTTCTCGTTTGCCCAAATAAAATATCATTAAGAAAGCCTCTGAATCAACTCTGTTGAATGAAAGGACTATAAATTTTCACTATATTCTTAAATTTTATCAAAGTTTTGCCATCAAAATATAGTAGCAACTAACAATTGCAATATGTATATATATATATATATATATACATGCGTGCGCAATTGGTCTATAATTTCTCTTTTAAAAGATGGATGATTCAATGTTTTTTATTTGTTTTTTATTTTAGAATAATCCTTTTGGTAAAAAATTTTTCTTCAATACATTACGCATTGTCTCATAAAACTATTTATGTATATTATTTAAAAAAATCACATAACTCATTAAATAAGTCATGTAACAAAATGTACACATGTATGGTTTTATCAATTGTCATGCTTTCCTCCTACTTTTTCTATCCTTTGTTGCTTGGGGTTTGTTTTAACCAAAATAATAATGTAACATACTTATGACTTTAGAGTTAGAAGAGTAAGAAGATAGAAAATCAGGGAGAGGAAAAAAATAGTGGAGGGTTAGACGAGATTTTAGTTTTCTTTCATGGGGTTCGGTTTGGACCAAGGTGGAAAGTGCAAAAATGAAAAACTCTTTTGTTATGATAGAAAATATTGTTTGTAGAAATTTATTCTCATTTCCTTATTAAATAATTTTTTATATAAATATTTTATTAGGAAAAAATGAACTTGAGTTGGGTATAAATAATCATCCCAAACGTTAACTCAAGTGAAACAAAAATATAGAAAGAAAGAGAGTTAGTGTTAAACATTGGGGGAAGGAGTGGGGGCAGAATGGAAATTACCATCAGACCCCCATTTTCTTTCCTATTTTAACTCTCCTTTTTCTATCCTTCCTATTTTCACTCCAATCAATTAGACCCTTATAAAGACCATTTCTCTCTTTCTTTCTTTTTTCCTCACTATTGCCAGAAAGCTTAAAGAACATTTCAATAATATTTTATTTCCAGAAATCTATACAGGAACATTTCATGGTATGAGTCTAAGAGATTCTTGTAACTTGTAAGGAAATTATGCAAAATGCAGATACAAATTATGCTGCAATAGAAAATACTAGCTGATTTTCTAGCTTATTGAATTATATATTCAGTACATACCATGTCCCAGCCATAGTTATTCCACTCTAGAGACAAGTTGTTTGTAATGTGGAAAGGACCATTTTCAAAGAACAAAGCCATTTCACTGCCACACCCTGGGCCTCCAGTCAACCATATGACAACAGGGTCTTTCTTCTTGTTCCGTGATTCAAAGAACAAATAAAACATCCTGCATATATTAAATAACCCCTCGAAATCATTATTAAAAAAAAATATTGGAACTATGTATATTCCCAATATAGTAACAATCAAACCAAGTAAAAGTCAAGGAATTTATATGGACAACATTGTAAGGCCCACCTTGCTGCTTTGGAATGTGGAAGACTATAGTAACCAGCATGGTGACCAAGTTCTTCAACTGAAACGCCAGAATTATTCAGAGAAGGAAAACAAAACGATTTCTCTACAATCTTTGGGGCAACAAATGAAGGGTCAGGGGATGCAACGTTAATGGAGTCCGTAGGGAACAAGTTGAGGCTTCTTATGAGCTTTTCTGCTAAGTGATGGTGGTTGTTTGCATGTTTTGCACATGAGAATGGTGAAGTGAGAAGAAGTAAGAGAAAAGAGAGAAAGAGTTGAATGAAAGTTGATGCCATTGTAATTTGTAACGTATCAAAAGTTTAGGGTATGGAATAGCGGGGATTTATAGTGTTTTGGTTAGGCATTTTGGTAACATAAAAGCGCGTTTTCAAAACTCAAAATTTTGTTTCATAACAGTAACTTCTCGTAATTTTTTTTTTTTTTATGGACACTCATTTTGAACCAAAAATTCCGTTTTGCAACAACTCCTCGTAAGTTTTTTTTTATTTATAAACACTCGTTTTAAACTAGAAATACTGTTTTGCAACAGCTTGTACAACCCATGAACAAACTTGGCAAAATAAAGCTAAAAGAAAGGTGGAGTGGGAAATGTATATAATTCCATGTTTAAAAAAAAATTATAATAAAAAATGTCTAATGCTATTTATATATATATATATATATATATATATAGTTTGATATGGTCAAAGGTAAATAAGGCTGAAAGAAAGGTGGAGTGGGAAGGGTCATTTTATACTGGTTACTGGTTAAATAGGTTATGTATATAAGCCAAAAAAAAAAAACAAAAAAAAACAAAAATAAAACAAAAGAGAAAATAACGAATCAACATTCATCAACGCTTTTCTCTAGCTCTGTCTCATCTTCTTCCTACTCTGTCTCATCCTTTTCCAGCTCTGTCTCACGTTTGTGAACCAGACAGCTCGAAGGCAACACGGACATAAGCCTTGTTGGCCTTGTTTCAATAATAATTTGATTTTTGTGAATCCTACAATTTATGTTGTGTTAGTGAATGCACCTTCTTAGGGATTTTATATTTAAGTTGTTTTTATGTATGTAAGTTATTTGGAACCTCTATTTTTTTTTTTTTGATAAGTTCTTTGGAACCTCTTTGAGGTGGGATTAATAGTTTCGCATAATTTGATTAAGCTACTTCTTCATCAATAGTGTCTACTTTTTGTAGGAGAACTAGTCGGAACATTTTCAATACAAGTTGGCATCAAATCTAGTGCTTTCAAAGGAAGATGAACAATGTTCCAAAATAATAGAAAATGCTAGAAATATTCCACTACAAGATTATGTTCGGTCACTCAAATGACAGTGATTTGTATAAATTGATGACTGAGATATTGTTTATGATTTAGTGAATTGTTTTTTATTTTTAATGAATGAGAGATTGAATGTTTATCTTTAGCATTAAAAGAATTGTATTTTTTTTTTTTAAAGGGAGACTGATTTTCTATTCGTCAAAAATAAAATTAGTATTTGACAAATTATTATATGAGAAGCTTTGGATATCCAAGCTGTGAGCCAAAAAAAAACAGCTGAAAAAATTATTATATGAGAATTTTTGGATGTGCAAGCTTTGTTGTGGTGCTTTATTTGCATGGAATTTGTGTTGGAGGAGGCTGAATATAAACTGTATACATTGAGAATCAGAGAATATATAAATAAGTAAATCTCCAAAATTCGTACCTATGTATATGATAATATATTTATAAAAAAAATAATTGGGGGGCCATTGCCCCCCAACGTCCAAGTCTCCCTCAACAATACAAAAGCCAAATGACAATAGTTAAAACCCAGATGGAAAAATAAAAGAATAAGGATGAGACGTACAGAGATTTAGAGATGAGAAATGGTGGAGATTTCGAACAAAAGGGAAAGAGAAAGAGAGATAGAGAACAATGTGGCCGAAATCTGGAGAATGCATAATTTATAGGTTAATGAAGGAATTTTGGTAATATTTGAAGCATTGGAGTATTTTAGTAATTTTATATATTTTTAGGACTATTTTTTGAAGTCCTTAATTTCCAGGTATTTTTGTTAATTTTCAAGTTTATAACTATTTTGGGAAGATTCATTGTTAACATCTTAATTATTACCAAGATTATTTTGAATCGACAAAAGTACAGTATTATGTGATGTTGGTACTGCCTAATGTAACTAAAAATAATAGAACTATTTTTTTTTTTTTTTTGGAGAAGAAAATAATAGAACTATTGAATATAACAAAAGTATGATTATAAGTGATTTGATGCTGCCCAATGTGACATTAGAACTATCAAATGTGAGAAAAGAATAATGGTATCACCAAATGTGACAGAAGTACAATCAGATGTGATGTTGGTACTACTCAATGTGATGATGAAACTGTCAAATATGAGAAAAAAATTAGAGTACTACCAAATGTGACAAAAGTACGGTAATTTTTTTAGGTTTTAAGTGTATTTAAGTAATTTTTTAGGTTACGAGTTCATTTTCGGTCATTTTTTAGGTTTCAGTGTCATTAAGTTATTTTAAAGGGTTTTGAAAGTATTTTGGCCATTTTCAAGTGTTATGGGGTATTTTTGGTCATTGTTTTAGGTTTTTTGGTTATTTCAATAATTCTTTTTTTTATGTTTTAGGGTAATTTCAGACATTTTTTTAGGTTTTAGGGTCATTTGGTCATTTTTTAGGTTCTAAAGGTATTTTGATCATTTTTTAGGTTCTAAGGGTATTTCGATAATTGTTGAGGGTTTTGGGGGTATTTTGGTCATTTTAAGATTTCAAGGGTATTTCAAAATTTTTTAAGGTTTTAGGATAATTTCAGTAATTTTTAAGGTTCTATGGGTATTTCGGTAATTTTTTAGGTTTAAGGTGCATTACGGTCGTTTTTTAGATTCAAGGGCATTATTGTCACTTTTTAAGTTGCAAGGTTATTTTAGTCATTTTTTAGGTTTCATGGTCATTTAGGTCTTATTTTTTAGTAGCTAAGGGTATTTCGATTATTTTTTTAGGTTTAGAGGGTATTTTAGTCATTTTTTAGATTTTAGGGTCATTTCAATCATTTTCTAGGTTTTAAGGACATCCTAATAATTTTTTAGAGTTTCGAGGTTATTTTGGTAATTTTTAATTGTTAGAATGCATTTTGGTAATTTTAGTATATTTAATGGTATTTTAGAATTTTAGAGATTTAGGAGTATTTTTGCTATATATATTCGTCGATTATTAGGTAATTTGGTGGGTTTGGGTTGGTTGGTTACACCCATATGTAATGTTGGTACAACTTAATGTAACGATGGAATTATCAAATGTGAGTAAAAAAAAAAAAAAGAACCATTGAATGTGATAAAAGTACAGTCATATATGATGTTGGTACTGCCCAATGTGACGATAGAACTGTCAAATATAAATGTGGCAAAAGTACAGTCATAAGTGATGTTGATATTGCACTGTGTGATAATGGAATTGTCAAATGTGAGAAAAAATAGGGTACCACTAAATGTGGAAAAAGATACAGACAAATGTGATGTTGGTACCGCCTAATGTGACAATGGAACTATCAAATGTGAAAAAAAAAAGAAAAAAGAAAAAGAAAAAAGGAATCACCAAATGTGACAAAAGAACAATCACATGTGATGTTGGAAGTACACAATATGAGGATGAAACCGTCAAATATGAGAAAAAAAAATAAAAGAACTACCAAATGTGACAAAAGTATAGTCACATGTAATACTGGAGCTGCACAATGTGAGGATGAAACCATCAAATGTGAGGAAAAAAAAAAAAAGGGAACCACCGAATGTGAAAAAAGAACTGTCACATCTGATGTTGGAATTGCAGAATGTGAGGATGAAACTGTCAAATGTGAGAAATAAAATAAGAGAACCACCAAATGTGACAAAAGAACTATTATATGTGATGTTGGAATTACACGATGTGATAATGAAACTGTCAAATGTGAGAAAAAAAAAGTAAGAAAACTACCGAATGTAACAAAAGAACTGTCACATGTGATGTTAGAACTGAACAATGTGAGGATGAAACCGTCAAATGTGAGAAAAAAATAAAAGAAGCGTTAAATGTGACAAAAGTACAGTTATATGTGATGTTAGAACTGCACAATGTGAGGATGGAACCGTCAAATGTGAGAAAAAAATAAAGGAACCACTGAATGTAAAAGAAGAACTGTCACATATGATATTGGAACTACAGAATATGAGAATGAAACCATCAAATGTAAGAAATTGTTGACACCTTATTTTGCAATCCGTATTTTACCTCACATGAAGGGTAAAAGGGTAATTTCACATTGGAAATATGCATCTTGATTCTGGTCATTAGATCCTTAATCTCATTTCACCAAAATGATCTTGATGTTGTAACGATCAAATCAACTGGTCATGAGCCCTAATCGGACCATTAGATTGAAAGTTATCATTAAATCAAGTTTTAATGGCTGAGATGCACTATTACAAATTGAGTCTGACTATATGTGATTATGAACAATTGATTTCAATTGGTTATAAATATAATCAATTTGAGATCGATGATGTGTCATAATTTGATTGGTTAGGACTACATTTTATGGTAGAGTTGCATACATCTAATTAACTAGATAGTTAAACATTAATTATTCAATGAGTAATTTGTGCAATTATCTTTTAATTAGAGTAAATTTAGAGCCAATTAAGTCTGAAATGGGAGTGATTGAAGCCATTTAATGTTAATTGGGAGCTAATTTGGGGACCTATTAATGTTAATTGTGCTGAAACTATTTTCTAACAAATGACCTCTGCTTACCATTTCATTGATATCTCTCATAATATTTTGAATCTATGAATGAGGTTATTTTTCCCAGAAACTAGACATCCGGGGCTTCAATTTGAGCACAAGAATGAGACAATTCCGATCAGAATTGAGGCAGATATGATTTTTCAAAGTTGACTCTATAGGCTATGACAGCAGCTACGGGAAAACCGAATTTTGGCTTGCTCCTCACTCCCACCAATCTTTCCATTTAATGCACCAGATTTTCCCAAAGGCTAAAATGAGGTCTAGGTTCATGATCCCTTGTCAACTCTCATTAAATGGCTTTCCATTCATATTTTCTCCACTACTACTATATAAACCCCTCTCTCCTTCATTCCAAAGGACACAAAAAATCCCCCTCTCTTCTCTTCTCTTGAGTTCAGTGAAGTTGAGTAGTCTTGTCATATCTTGGTCTTCCTGAGACTTAAGGTATTGAGTGAGACTCACTCTCCCTCTCCTAGTTCTTCTTTTCCTCCACCCTTAGGACCTCCATCAAGAATCTCCTCCTCCATTACATGGATCTTGCATGAAGGTATAATCTCCTTCCCTAACTGTTTGCTTATATTGCCATGATGAGAATTTAAGATTAAAGCATGATAATTCCCTTGAATATGTTTGAATGTTCTTATGTGTTCTTCACATGTTCTTAGTTGTTCATCCCATGTTCATGCATATCACTAGATTTAATCTTAAATCCACATCAAAAATATGAAAAACATGTTTGTTTAGTAATTCTTTCAAATCCTTGAATCTAGGTTATCACTATCCATACACATTCACTAGAGTTTATTTTTCAATCCAAATGTCATGCTTAATAAATTGAATTAGGGTCTATCACATGCACACACTTTAAATTCAACATGTAAATTGATTGACATATTGGATGATGTGATATGAATGTTGGCCACCATAGTCTAGAAGACCGGTTTCACCGAGCAAGGTGGGTGCCTAACACCTTCCAATCTTGTAACATAGCCTCCGAGCTTAGATCAAGGGTTAGTAGATCAAATACTTATCCATGTAATTTTTTATTTTTAGATTGTAACTAGGAAATAAAGCCATGTACTTTATCTTAGATTGTATCTAGGACCAAAGTCATGTAATTTTCCTATGATCAATGTAAATTCAATTTCAAATTAATAAAATGAGGAATTTTTCATTCATGGTTTTCTTATTTTTCCAATAATTAAATAAGTGGCGACTCCATTGTAAAACCCTTAATCTAAAAGGAAAAATATAACTAGTCGAATCTCCATTTTGAGAGACAATAACACGACTCCACCCATTCACGTGGCTTTGGCCCAAAACATCTTATAAAAACGGGCCGAGGGCACGGTCTCTCACAGTGGCGACTCCACTGGGGATATTGAGGGCTAAGCTTCAATTAGGTTATGGTGGCCAACCATGTCATTATTTGTTTATTGCTTTTTGTATATAATATGTCTAATATGTCATTATTTTGCATGTCATGCATCATTTGCTTGAATGAAATTTATTTTATTTGTGTGCAAGCCCGGAAGCCCGGTAGTATTAGCCGTGGATTGTGGTCTTCCTGAGACTCACATACCCAGCGGTGAACCTACCACCCACCGCAACAAGGATCATCATGGTTATGCCATGGTGGTTCATAGGGAAAAACTGTACCGTTCGGACCAACGCGGCGCTCCTAGCGTCACAAGTTGGGAGGTACGACATCCTAGCTTGTGGGGACTTTTAACCTACCTTCTACCCATGTTGTAATGACCCATAGAACCTACCTTTAGGTCAGTCCATGTAAATTGCATTTCATTACGCATTTGTTTGGCCGTTGTTTGAACCATGATGACTCAAGTCCAACGCTTGAGCCCATCATGATTGTTTGAACATTGCATGTTGTGAATGAACTCAAACCCAAAAGCCTAAGATTGAACTCTACTTGAAATTGAAGCCTAATTTGTTTCTTGAATGAGTCTAAGCCCAACACTTGAGCCCATCAAAGGTATATACTCATGATCAACATCAAAGGCCAAAAGCTCACAAGATGCATGCCTTCCAAGTGTAAGCCCAAGCCATTTCAAGCAGATACCAAGAGATCATAATCAATGTTCAAGCGTTCCAAGTGAAAGCCCAAGCCATTTCATCATAATCAAGGTTCAAGCACACCAAGCCTCAAGCATCCTAAATGGACCAAGAGGAAGCAAGTGGCCCAACTTTGCCTCACTCTACATTTGGTTTGCAACATCATGGTTAAGCTTAAAGTTTGATTGTTTATTCCATGTTTCTATGTTTCTTTGAATTCAAATTCTTCATGTAGAATTTAATGAGCTTTGTTTGTGTATATATATAATAAAAAAAAAAAAAACAATTCAAGATTTCCAAATTTCCCAAAAAAAAGAGAAAAATTTTCAAATGAAAAAAGCCTTTGGACAAGGGGCATTGAACCCTTAAGTCATTTAAAAAAAAAAATTCCTTGAACTAGGGGCATTGAACTTCCTAGTGACCTTTTAAAAAAAGACCCAATTTTTTTTCTTTCTTTCAAGATTAAAAAAAGAAAAAAGAAAAAAAAGAAAAAAAAAGAAGTCTCCTTTTCAAAATGGTACATGAGGATCCCTTGGACAAAACATTTTTAGAATCTTGATGTTTAAAAGCTTGAGCAATCAAATTGTACCAAGGAATGATTAATTTCATTTGATCCATGTAAAGACTTTTGCTACTTGACTTAGAATATAAGAAGAAATGGTCTTAAAAGGCAATCAAAAAAATCCATCCATCGAAAAATCTCAAGAATCCATGCACTTGATCCAATTTTCAAAAGTCTTTTGTTTCACATCATTAGAGCATTCATACTTTTTCTTTTAAGATGAATTTATTAAAAGAGCTTGAATCACTGTGCCTACAAGCAAGCATTACTAGGGATAGGAGGCCATCTTTGGTTAAACCAAATTATTTCCTATGACCTAGAATGTTCATCATCCATTGCTAGCCCATTTGAACCTTCAAACATTTAGCCTTTTTTTGCATAAACCCACTAAAATCTAAACCTAGGGTGGGAAAGTTCAAAGTATGCATGCTTAAATCTCATGTTGAGGAGGAGTTGACCTTGTAGTTTTGAAGCTAATTGATGAAACTCTCCTAGAAGACATGAAAGACAAGTAGAGAATTCATTAAGCTATAAGAGATCATCAAAGTAAAAGGAGTTTTCACTCAATCAAGGAAAGAGAAATGAAATTCCATCAATGTGAGAGAAAACAAAATGTGCATCAAGTTTGAAGAACCTAAAATTCATCATGCCAAGAAGAGTAGAAGGTTTATCCAAAAGAAAGTTCATCAAAAAGGAAAAGATTCATCATGCACAGAAAGGTGCAAGGCCATTGAGGCAAGAAAGAAGTCTAGAGAGTGCATCAAAATGACCAAAAATCATTAAGCTGAGAAATACAAGGAGGGCAAAAGGTCCCCCAAAAGTTCATTCAATCCAGAGATGAAAGACCCAAAAAAAAAAAAAAAAAAAAAAAAAAAAAAAAAAAAAAAAAAAAGAAGCCCGCTAGGCTGAAAACCCAAAAGGGCGGTCTAGGCAAAAGTTAGGGCAAAAAAAGAAAGCCCGCTAGGCTGAAAACCCAAAAGGGCGGCCTAGGCAAAAGTTAGGGCCAAAGAAAAGAAAGAAAAAAAAAAAAGGAAAAATCCTAGCAAATTGGAAACTTGAAGATATAACCTAAAAAGAAAAATTTTACAAGATGAAAGTCTAGAGGTATGATTCAAGATGAATGAGCATAAAAACAAATGTTGATACAAGTGACCAATGAAGACTAGTGAGAAGATAACAAAGAAGAAATGGGACAACTCCTCTAATACTTGATTTTTGAGTAATGCATACTTGGGGGAAACATCATAGGGAATTTTGAGTCTTTTATATCTTTCATTTCATAAGCCAAACCCAGCCTACATTACAACCCATGAGTAAAGACCTCCTTGAAGTCTTGCTAGTTGTAGGTGCATCTTAAACTCTAATAATATTTTTCTCTTGAATTAAAAAGGAAAAATGCTTAAAATTGTCAAATCCCACAAGATGATATGTCCAAGGACAAATTTTCTCAAATTCTCAAATCCTCAAAATAACTCAAAAGAACTTCCAAACCTGGAGCACTCTCCTTGTTTGCACCCAATAATGTGATTCATAAATATTATCACATTTCATTTCTTGATTGCCTTTGGAGACTTAATCTGATGATGTTCAAAAGGAAGAGGCAAATTTGATTACATGAGTTTAATGATCCTGATCCTTCCTAATCAAAGAGATTTGTTTGACTCTTAAACACTTTGATTTGCCAAAATGGTTGTTCAAAGAATCACCTCTTGTTCATAATTTAAAAAAAAAAAAAAAAAAAAAAAAAAAAAAAAAAAGGAGAAGAAGAAGAAGAAAGAAAGAGAAATCTCATTTCAAAAAAAAAAAAAATCATTCTTTTTCAAAATCCGGTTCTCTTGAACTACGTCTTGACCTGATCCTCTATGACAGAGGTACGTAGGCAGCCTTGCAGAGGCCCGGTCCCATTCACCCAAACAACCTTGGAGAACAAAGTCAAAATAATGTGACAAAATTGTTTGGGTGCATGTTAGGTTAAGCCCATTTGTTTGCATTAAGCATGTTTAAACTTAGAGCATTGGCCTATTTATATTGTATGCAAGTTTTCATGATAATTGGTTTCTAACAAGTTAGAGAAAGAAAGCCTTTTTGCAGGAACCAATGATGACGGACCGTGATCTTCTTTCATGTTCCCCAATTGTCGCAACATCAAATGAACTCAACTTCAATTCAAGCATGGAATATGCCTCAAACTAGGGGCATTGGGTAAATACTTCCAATTCATTTCAATGAATAAATCCATTGCTAATTGAAATTATCTTTTTGCAGAAATTAAGCAAGGACTTATCCAGCAATCTGCATCAACTCCCAACCAAAGTTGTTCTCATTCAAAGGATAGGTTTTTCAAAAAATCCTAGGTTCTGAAAACATGAGCCAGGATCCAACCTTTGGTCCTCTGAAAACATGAGCCAAAAAAAAAAAAAAAAAAAAAACCCTTTGGTCCTCTGAAAACATGAGCCAAGATCAAAAATCCTAGTGCCTCTGAAATAACATGAGCCAGGATTCCGAAAACTTTGGTCCCTGAAACATGAGCCAACAAGCCCAAAAAAAAAAAAAAAAAAAAACCCTTGGTCCTCTGAAAACATGAGCCAAGATCCAAAATTCCTAGGCCTCTGAAAACATGAGCCGAGATCCAGAACCTTTGGTCCTCTGAAAACATGAGTCAAAGCCCAAAAAACCCTTGGTCCTCTAAAAACATGAGCCAAGATCCAAAAATCCTAGGCCTCTGAAAACATGAGCCAGGATCCGGAACCTTTGGTCCTCTGAAAACATGAGCCAAAAAAACCCTTGGTCCTCTGAAAACATGAGCCAGCATCCAAAAAAATCCTAGGCCTCTGAAAAACATGAGCCAGGATCCGGAAACCTTTGGTCCTCTGAAAGCATGAAGCCAAAGCCCAAAAAAACCCTTGGTCCTCTGAAAAACATGAGCCAAGATCCAAAAATCCTAGGCCTCTGAAAACATGAGCCAAGATCCAGAACCTTTGGTCCTCTGAAAACATGAGCCAAAGCCCAAAAACCCTTGGTCCTCTGAAAACATGAGCCAAGATCCAAAAATCCTAGGTCTCTGAAAACATGAACCAGGATCTGGAACCTTTGGTCCTCTGAAAACATGAGCCAAAGCCCAAAAACCCTTGGTCCTCTGAAAACATGAGCCAAGATCCAAAAATCCTAGGTCTTTGAAAACATGAACCAGGATCCAAAACCTTTGGTCCTCTGAAAACATGAGCCAAAGCCCAAAAAACCCTTGGTCCTCTGAAAACATGAGCCAAGATCCAAAAATCCTAGGCCTCTGAAAACATGAGCCAGGATCCAGAACCTTTGGTCCTCTGAAAGCATGAGCCAAAGCCCAAATCCGTCGTCCTCCAGGTAAGCATATCTTGTACTCATACACAAAAAAAAAAAAAAAAAAAAAAAAAAAAAAAAATCTGCATGCATGAACTACGTTTAGACTTGATCCTCCCACTAAGAGGTACGTAGGCAATCTCCCTCGAGATTCGGTCCACATTTTGATCCAGAACATAACCGTCTACATTTTTATTTACATGCATCATACATTCACCACGGTTAAATACTGATTGCAAACTTAGGTGTCTCTTTCATACATTGGCATTCGCTTTTCAAGCTCTTCCAATGAGGGGCATTCTGTTGACACCCTATTTTGCAACCCGTATTTTACCTCACATGAAGGGTAAAAGGGTAATTTCACATTGTAAATATGCATCTTGATTCTGGTCATTAGATCCTTAATCTCATTTCACCAAAATGATCTTGATGTTGTAACGATCAAATCGACTGGTCATGAGCCCTAATCGGACCATTAGATTGAAAGTTATCATCAAATCAAGTTTTAATGGCTGAGATGCACTATTACAAATTGAGTCTGACTATATGTGATTATGAACAATTGATTTCAATTGGTTATAAATATAATCAATTTGAGATCGATGATGTGTCATAATTTGATTGGTTAGGACTACATTTTATGGTAGAGTTGCATACATCTAATTAACTAGATAGTTAAACATTAATTATTCAATGAGTAATTTGTGCAATTATCTTTTAATTAGTGTAAATTTAGAGCCAATTAAGTCTGAAATGAGTTTATCACTATCCACACACATTCACTAGAGTTCATTTTTTAATCCAAACGTCATGCTTAATAAATTGAATTAGGGTTTATCACAAGCACACACATTAAATTCAACATACAAATTGATTGACATATTGGATGATGTGATATGAATGTTGGCCACCATAGTCTAGAAGACCGGTTTCACCGGGCAAGGTGGGTGCCTAACACCTTCCCATCTTGTAACATAGCTTCCGAGCTTAGATCAAGGGTTAGTAGATCAAATACTTATCCATGTAATTTTTGATTTTTAGATTGTAACTAGGAAATAAAGCCATGTACTTTATCTTAGATTGTATCTAGGACCAAAGCCATGTAATTTTCCTATGATCAATGTAAATTCAATTTCAAATTAATAAAATGAGGAATTTTTCATTCATGGTTTTCTTATTTTTCCAATAATTAAATAAGTGGCGACTCCATTGTAAAACCCTTAATCTAAAGGGAAAAATATAACTAGTCGAACCTCCATTTTGAGAGGCAATAACACGACTCCACCCATTCACGTGGGTTTGGCCCAACATCCTGTAAAAACGGGCCGGGGGCGCGGTCTCTCATAGAAATAAAATAAAGAACCACCAAATGTGTCAAAAGCACTGTCACATGTAATGTTGGAATTGCACAATGTAAGGATGGAATTGTCAAATGTGAGAAAAAAAAGTAAGGGAGCCATCGAACGTGACAAAAGAATTGTCACATGTGATGTTGGAATTACACAATGTGAGGATGAAACCGCCAAATGTGAGAAAAAAGTAAGGGAACCACCGAATGTGACAAAAAAACTATCATCTGTGATGTTGGAACTGCACAATGTGATAAAAGAACTATCATATGTGATGTTGGAACTGCACAATGTGAGGATAAAACCACCAAATGTGAGAAAAAAATAAAGGAACTACCGAATGTGACAAAAAAACTATCATATGTAATGTTGGAACTGCACAATGTGAGGATAGAACCATCAAATGTGAGAAAAAGATAACCTGGTATAACGGGTTACCTACTAGTGGGTACCGTACCCCCCTTTTTTGAGGGGGTACGGTAGAATTACTCGGAGTGGGAAACGTATATAATTCCATGTTAAAAAAAATCATAATAAATGTCTAATATATACTATATATAGTTTACAGTAAGCAATAGATGCATCTTAGTTTTTTTTTTTTTTTTTGAGAAATAATTACAATATGCTGCTAACCCCGCAGTTCGAGCCATTTCCCTCCTAGACCCCCAAGCACTTTGTGCATGAGGAGATGCCAATTCAGCTACAAGGCCTTTGGCAGATGCATCTTAGTTAGAACCTCATGGAGTGTGTCATTGCCCCATGAGCAAAGATTATCTATGTACGCTAAATTATATAGTTCTATATACACACTTATTAATAATAAATTTCTATTAATAACCATCACAATTATAAATTTTCATATTTAAACAAAAGAAAATATAAATAAAAGAGGGATAAAAATTATATTATATTAAATTACTTTTGATTGACGTAATGATATTTTGTCACATAAGTTTTTGAAGTCTCAGAATTTTACACATTAATATACTAATAAGTATTTTTTTTTTATTGAGTTTAAACTCTATTCTATATGTAGGTTTTACTTAGTTAAACTAGTAAATCTCTTGTCGTTAAATAAGAGATTTGGAGTTCGAACCCGCCTACACCAAATATCGATTGGTGTTTTGACCTAGTGATAAAGAGCAACCATTATAGAGTGGATGTCATAAGTTAAAATTTTATCATATTTATCAAAATAATTCTATATATTTAAAATCTCAATTAGAATCTTGACACATCATGTTTTCTTTAAAGGGGTCGTCTCACCTCCGGTATAGAAATCTCATGTTTCCTTCCATTTTTAAATAGACGATTGAAGTGTAGAAAAAAAGTGATCCAATAGTTAGAAAAAGCCAACAATTTCTCATCTATCTTGCCTCTCCCCTTCACCATCTCTTGAGCCAAACTGATCTGCAACTTCACCTAAAACCACCCTACCACCACCGACCAAAAAGCCACCATACAACACAAATCACAGTTACCAAAATCACAAATCCACCATTGTGACCCATGATTCCGCCAAGTCTGCAACCCATACCTAGACATGAAAATCAATTGTTCAACCAAAGACCAATGCTTTTGGTCCTACCTTGGATTGCCACTGGCCATCATTCCTTCGATGTTGATCATTGATGGGAAATGTGGTGTAGAGAATAGAGAGAGGTGATCTATAGAAAAGCAAGGCAATGGCTATGAAGATCTGTCTCAAATTCATCGTTGCCTTGGTAAGGTGTTGTTCACTAGTGATGGCTATGATGGTTAATTTCTCCCACTATCAACTGTTGGCCCGAGTTTGATGGAGTCCTTGCCTTTTTCCTCCACTTTTTGGGTTTGTTTGAATACCGCTTATTGTTGAAAACTGAAAATACTGTAGCAAAATAATTTTTAAATGTGTGATAGTGCCGTGGGACCTAGTTTTAAAGTTGTTTTTGCTAAAAAAAGTACTTGCGGGTGTCATGAACAGTGCATAGGACCAATAGAAAAACAACACAAACATGCAACGCAAGCTCAAAAACGCTATCCAAACTCCACCTTTATTGCAAAAGAGGTTTGCTTTTATTTTTGAAAGCACACATTGCTTATTTTTCTAATTGATGGATCATTTTTTTTTTTTTTTTGTGGCTAAAATACAAAACTGACCCTCTAATTTTCTTCAGATTTTATTTAAGTACTCTAACGTTGCTTTTGTTCATTTCAGTCCTTTAAGTTTTAGATTTATTCAATTAAGGCTTTTCCGTTAACTTTTGTTAAAAAATTTTGAAAAAAAAAATTCTGGAAAATATTTTTTAATCATTAATTGAATATTTTTAATTTAAAAAATTTGAAGAAAAATTTATAAAATTGAAAAATTAAACAAAACATATAAATGGAAAGCCTTAATTGAATAAAAGCCAAAAAAAGAAAGATAAAAGAAAAAGAAGGTGAAGAAAAAGAAAAGCAAGCTTTACTCAGCAGATTTTTTTCACAGTTATCTAGAATGAGATTGTTGATGAGTTTTGTGAGTACCATGTCTTGTTTAAGCTTTTCATATTCCAATTACTCTCCCTGTTTTTCTAGGTAATCTAATGGAAGCTTTTACCTTCCCTTTTGACCGGTGAGGAGATGCAGGCTTAGTGCTTCAATGAATAGTTTAGGTGAGGAGATGCAGACTGTGATCATCACCTGGAATTCATTTGTGCACTTCAGAAGTCTTCCATAAAATCTCCATGAGATTTAACCTCCTTAGCATATGCCCCATCTTGGAAGAATTATTTGATATTTGGGGTGCACCAAACATGACCATGTCCTGATCTTCCTTTCTTTTTTTTTTTTTTTTTTTCTTCTGAATTTTTTACGCAGCTGTATCAGCTTGTAGAATTCTTAGGGAGAGATTGTTAAAATGACACTGTCCAAACCAAAGAATGGTAATGCACAACCTCTGCGAGTTGGTCCATTGAGAACAGGTTTTCAGCCGGCAATTGAGACATGAGAATTTTATGGAAAATGAGTTGGTTGTTAACTGTTTTCGTTTATTGTATCTATCACTGGAACTTCTATGTATTATTTAAGGTGGAAGACTTCTATCGTTTCTTCTTATTACTTGGGAGGACTGGTTTAGATGCCTTGTCTCAGTGTTAGAAGGATTTAAGAAAAACAAAAGGCAATAAATAAATAAACAAAGAACCAAGCTTTACTTAGTGGCTGTTTCTCAAAGGCATGTAGACTGGGATTGTTAATGAGTTTTTTTTTTTTTAATCAAATTTGTTTCTAATGTATGAGAACTCATCTTTGGGATGAAAATCATGACAAGATACAAACATATATGATAAAACTACAAGTTTTTCCCCTCTAATGAAATCCAATCTTTGTACAAATTAAAATCAATGAATAACAATCACTGACAATATTTCATGTTCAACTAAGTTTTAGAGTCTGTTTGGGAATAACTTATTTAGCTGAAACTGAAAACTTTTTGCTGAAAATACTGTAAATAAAGCTAAAAAATAGCTGAAATAATACAGTGAAACTCATGAATAATACCAAAAAATGCAATAGGACCTATGAATAGTAGCAAAAATAAGCTAAATAGTAAAAAAAAAAAAATTTTTTTTAGGCCAATACCAAACGCAACCTGAGTTATTGTAGATGCCACAAAGATTTTTTTACTGTGCCTATTATGTCATAACTATGATAATAAATATGACTGTATCTATAGCCCAAATTAATGTATAGCATGTGATGGTTAATGTGTATTCACTGAACATTCATATGTATGAAATAATCTTTATTCACCATTCTTCAGGAAGCTTCATTCTAGCAATAAAATATTTGAAGGAGTAGTTGAAAACAAGAACCTTGCGGTCACTGATGGACAAACATATCACAACTAGTCCTACCCAGACACCATTCCTGAAATCCATAATATAGGCACATGCTTAGTAAGAGTATGCCTGGTTCATTGAGGCCATCACTAGGGGGAAACCCTATCTTCTGCCTCAGACTTGGTTAGTTTCCCTTGCATCCAGCTCCCCAGCATCTGTAGAGAAGCTTTAGGCTGATCCATTGGAACCATGTGACCAGCATCATGGACCTATGTGTTGTAACATGGAACCAAGTTTGTCAAATCAGGATACAAAGTTTGAGAGAGAGAGAGAGAGGGAGAGAGAGAGAGAGAGACCTTGAGGAAAGTGAGAGGCCCATGGCTCTTTAGCAATCCTGCTTCTGCACCGTCAACTACAAATGGAACAGTTGGGGCTGCCCCATACTGTTTCTGTCCTGACCATTCCATTGCTTGAACCCATCTTGAATTCCCTGCCGAGAGAGAAAGGAATCAATAAAATATACTAAGAAAAACAAACTATACATTCTTTGAGGTGTTTATTTCAAGTTCCTACTTCTGTTGAGCCAAAGAGGCTTACCCAGCCAATTGCATATGAGGTCATACTCCCCAGCATACACAAGCACCTTGATTCCATCCCCCAGAAGAGCAGGAATACCTACTTCAAGATTCCTCATCCAGTCATTCTGCATGGCATTATATACATCACTACTGCATGAAATGAATTTTCTGTCCCCAACCCCTAGGCCATCCCTAACTGACTTCTTGTTCAGGAATGTCTCAATGTTTGAGAAATCATAACATAGCTCTCCGGTGCATTCCTTTCTAATATCATAGTACTGCAGATCAAATTTATAACAAGTTTTTCATCAAAGTTGGAAATACATATTTTTCTTCACAATGTAATGCTTTCGCAACAACTACAGAATAATAGTTGTTTTACGCATTCTTACATTTATACCACCAGCTATGCTTAAGATCTGATTGAATATGTCACTGCAAATGTCATATGCTGATGCTGTCACACAATCATTTTCGCCACCAGTGCCTGACAATGCTGTTCCATATGATTGATCAATGATAGAGTAGTTGCAAACTAATTAAATCTGCTTCTAGGTCTCAAAAGTTACAGAAATCAGTAATCTTTGAGAGTAATATAATGTTGTATCTATAAGGCAATAAGAATGAGAAGTAATTTGAAATTAAGAATTAGAAAAATTACCACACTTTTTTGCTGCCTGTTCACATTGTGGAATATCCAAGTTAATACGATTGTAATCAGAACTATCAATTAACTTCATTTCCAGTGCATAGTCAGTGTATGCTTTGTACTGGATTTCAGGATTGGTTAGCCCATTTCCAATAGCAAATCCCTGTTGAAGCATATGAGTTAAGTATCTGATAAAGTGGGACTAAAGCAACTAACTCTGGATAAATCTGTGAGCTACCTTCAGGTTTATATGAATTCCTTCTTTTGCTTTGTTTCCTTGGTGAACCCGAGTAGCAAATGCTGGAATGTAGTGCCCAGCATATGATTCTCCAGTTATGTAGAAGTCATTTTTAGCAAATTGAGGATGCTTCTTGAAAAATGCCTGAAACAATGTGGAAAAGTTTGTGAATCTTGAGCTTCCTGACAAATTCCAATCACATGTAACCAAGCATAAATGCATGATTCTTGTTTCTTTTTTCAAACACATGAGAGAGCAAACAGACCTGCAAAAAGTCATACAAGTCATTGCTAACACCGCCTTCATCATGGCGAAAATCACTCTCATCAGTACTATAACTGAATCCAGTTCCGACAGGCTGGTCCACATAAAGAAGGTTTGATGCCTGACAAAAGACAATAAAAGTTGTATTGATTAGTAGGTGGTAAAAAGTTATCGAGTAGCTTAAAAAGTATGTACATTAGGAAAGGTTTAATACAACGTCCTGTCATGCACAATGCTGACTGTATTGATGTTATACTAACATGAAATATAAAGTTTTTATTTTATTTTAATTTTTTTTTATGTATATTTCAAAAATAACAAGGAGAGGGAGGATTTAAATCTTGAGTGTTTTTTTTGGAAACATGAAAATGTGCCAAACAGTTGAAATTTAATGTTTCAATATGCTATGAAGCAATTGATGTTATTGTCTGCCCAAATAAAATATCATAGGAAGCTTGTCAATCAGCTTTGTTGAATAAAAGGACAAAATTTTCAGCATATTCATAATTTTTTATCAAAGTTCATCTATCAACCTACACTAGCAATTGGAAATGGCCTCTAGATAGGCTAATTGGCATGTCGTCTCTCCTTTATTTATATATCTATATATATATATATATATATATGTTATGATAGAAAATATTGTTTATAGAAATTTACTTTCATGCCTTTATTAAATAATTTTTTATATGAATATTTTATTAAAAAAAAAGAAAAAAAAGCAGGAGTTGGTTATAAAAAATCGTACCAAACTTTAACATCAATTGGAAAAAAAAAAAAAAAAAAAAAAAAAAAAAAAAAAAATAAAAAGAAAGAGAGTTAACGTTAAATATTGGGGGAAAGAGTGGGGGCAGAATGACAATTACCCGTTTTCTCTCTATTTTCATTACAACCGATCATATATACCTTATAGAGACCATTTCTCTCTTTCTTTCTTTTTTTCCTTGCACTATGCCTGAACGCTTAAAGAACATTTAAATAATATTGTAGTTTACTTCCGGAAATACATCAAGGAACATTTCATGGTATGAGTCTAAGAGATTTTTGTAACTTAAGGATATATGCAAAATGCAGATACTATTTACGCTGCAATAATAGAAAATACTAGCCGATTTTCTAGCTTAACGAATTCTATATTCAATATATACCATGTCCCAGCCATAGTCATTCCACACTAGAGACAAGTTGTTTGCAATGTGGAAAGGACCATTTTCATAGAATAAAGCCAGTTCACTGCCACAACCTGGCCCTCCAGTCAACCACATGACCACAGGATCGTTCCTGTTGTTCCGCGATTCGAAGAACAAATAAAACAACCTGCATATATTAAATAACCCCAATCATTAAAAAAAAGTACTAGAACTATGTATATTCCCAATATAATAACAATCAAACCAATTAAAAGCCAATGAACTTTTTTACATCTTCAACATTTTAAGGCCTACCTTGCTGCTTTGGAATGTGGAAGACTATAGTAACCAGCATGGTGGCCAAGATCTTCAACTGAAGTGACAGAATGATTCAGAGAAGTTAAACTAAACGATTTCTCTACAATCTTTGGGGCAACAAATGAAGGGTCATGGGTGGCAATGTTAATGGAGTCTTTAGGGAACAAGTTGAGGCTTCTTATGAACTTTTCTGCTTGCTGTTTTGGGGAGAACTGAAGGTGGTTGTTTGCATATGTTGCACATAAGAATGGTGAAGTGAGAAGAAGCAAGAGAAAAGAGAGAGAGAGTTGAATGAAAGTTGATGCCATTGTAATTTGCAATGTATCAAAAGTTGAGTCTACAATGGGCCAATGACTCTCTAAATAAACTATAAGAATTTTTTTTTTAACTGAAAATTTGTTACCTTTTTTACCCTCGCAATCCAGGTCGATCAAACTCGTCGACTCGTCCACACTCAAATAATAATAATAATAAATGTCTAATTCTGTATATAGTTTCCAACCAGCAATAGATACATTGAACCTCATGGATGTCTAATTTTGTATAGCAATAGATACATTGAACCTCATGGATGTCTAATTTTGTATATAATTTCCAACCAGCAACAAATACATCGAACCTCATGGAGTGTGTCATTGCCCCAAGGGCAAAGATAATAAATGTATGCTAGAATATACATACAATTTTTTTCTTTTTTGAGGTGGTTACAATATGTTACTAACTTCGTAACTTGAATTCCTTCCTTTCTAAACCTTCAAACACTTTGTGCATGAGAATGTGTCAATTTAACTACAAAGTCCTTAACTTTTACATACAAACTTAATAATAATAGATTTCTATTAATAACAATCATAATTATAAAATATCATATTTAAACAAAAAATAAAAATAAAAAAGGAATAAAAATCATATTATATTAAGGGTCCGTTTGGATTGAGCTTATTGTTGCTGAAACTGAAAACTGAAAACACTGTAGCAAAATAATTTTTAAATGTGTAAAAAGTACCGTGGGACCTATTTTTAATATTTTTTAGTACGTAAACAGTAACAAACAGTGTTGCTACAGTGCACTACAGTACCGCTACAGTGCACTACAGTGCTTATTGTCCCTGAACACGTGAAGTGAGGAAAAAAGAAAAAAAGAAAAAAAAAAAAAAAGAAAAAGGGCAAAACGCAGCTTGGATTCAGCGGAAAACACTGAATCCAAACGGCCTCTAAGGACATATTTGGTATACTGAATGAAAATTACATTAGGAATAATAATTTTTACTATCCATAACTTTGGTTGGTACATATGGAAAGCTTGTAAAAGATGATGTATAAGGAAAATTTAGGGCATGTTTTGTAACTGTTTTTGTTTTCTTGTTTTCAAGGGAAAAAGAAAAAAACAATTTTTTTTTTGTTTTCAAAATGAAAAACACATTTTGTTGGTTGTTTTGAAAAACACATTTTTCAAAAACAAAATTCATGAAATTTGTTTGGTAGTTGTTTTTGAAAAAGTTGAATTTTGTATTCTTTGGTTAATTTTTTTTTTAAACTATATTTATTCTAATTCAAAAACATGTTTGCTCCAAAGTATTTAAAATCCTTACACCTATTGAAATTATAAATCAATTGTTTTGTATATAACATTCAAGCCTAAAACTTTAATCATATAAGTAAGATTGAAACTATAACAATTATCAAGTGTTATAAAAGATAATCAATAACTAAAAAGTTTACTTCATGGCATCAATACCAATGGGAATCAATTTCAACAATGCTAAGCAATACTCCTATGGATATTACAGCTTTGTACTGATTCATTTCTTTTTCAGCTTGGTTTCACACGGTTCTCATAATTATAATACTTGAACATAATTTGCACAGTACTTTTGAAGAAGCAAAAATTGACAAGAACTATGTCGGGTGCAAGATGGAAAAATTCTAAGATGATAAACTACCACAATTCTATGCTTTTATGAATTTCTAATGCACTTGAGATACAATATACTAGCTTGCCTTAGACTGTCAATCATATGTGTTACTTAAGACAACCTCTGCCATTTACTTAGAAGGTCTTTGGCATTGCTGCAATGATACAGCTATTTAGCTCATAATCTTCAAATGATTAGAAATACAAATTGAGTGCTAGAATTCTTGTTGAATGACAACTTTATTAAACTTGCATCTCCTTACAACTAAGTAACCGCCTCAGACTATTTGACTTGCAAGTTATTATATTTTTGCTTACAAATTACATCTCTAACAATCTAAAGTCCAACAATGCAAGATCCTTTTATTTTTCTTTCTCCAAAACTCCGGAAACAGAACCCAAAAGTTTGTTCCTTTTCAACTATCAACAGAGCACAGAAACAATGACCAAGAAACAATGAGAGTATTTGCCATATATGTCCTAAACTATAAGAGCATTTTTAATATGCACAACTAATTTGAATGATTAGATATCACAAATTATTCTTATATTATGTTGCTGATTACAAAATTTTGAAGTTTATGATACACATTATATATACATATTCATATAGTTTTTTTTTTTTTTTGAGATAAAAGATAGAACTTTATTGAAATTTAATCCAAAAAACCATTTACACCGTATAAGGGTATACCCTGTCCTGCCACTACCAGAACAGGGGGATAGACTACCATTCATTAATAAACAATAACACAGTCCAGTCAAGCCGAGGTTTGTTGCAGCTAGCTTCATGTGCAAATATCAACCAAATTTCATTAATTAAAGCATGACCACTATACATAAATGCATTTAATTGACCATATATTGTGTACAACCAAGAGTTGGCCATTTGGAAGTTTCCTTTGAAATTAAAATGTTATTAGACTTTCTTCCTTTCTCTCTTCTCTCCATTGCTCTATTTTTTTTATTTAATTTTTCAGCTGTGAATGTGAAAACATGTTCAAGCATTGATTACTAATTTCAATTTGAATATGGCATTGCAGACAAGATTCTATATTTGAATTAATATTAGATTATATCATCGTGGACTATTTCTCATTGTTTACCTCGCACTTGAATAAACTCCATGGGATCAAGGACTTTCTCAAGCCTTCAATTTGGAATTTATACATATATATATTGGAAAGTTTTTTATTAAACAGAGCATATTCGATAGCTAAAGAAACAAAGTGAAAACATGTTCAAGAAACAGGGGATGTAACACTCAAACAGGGGTAAAAACAGGAATGCAAGACACACACAAACCCAACACCATAGAGCCCACAAGCATATCAACACGGGCAAAGCAAACCCAAAACCCCAAAATCCTAAATCAAACACACACAGAAAATACCCATTCTGAATAAACCCAGATTAAACGCACATACCCAGATTCAACGCACATACACAAATTGCATTACGTAAAATACATAGCAAACTTCAAGCAATTTCGTAATAATCCATGAACAAAGAAAAAAGGAAAAGTCCCGCACCTTTGAGTGATTGGGTCCCTAAAATTATGAAATGCTTCCCAAATCTGAGATCGCACAGACCTGCTACATCAAGGCACACACCAAAAAAAAAGAAAAAAAGAAAAAAAGAAAAAAAGAAAAGGAGAGTGAGATAATGAATAGAAAAGGAATAGTAGAATCTGATGAAAAACAAGATGCAGTCATGAAGGACAATCCGGTGAAGACCATTCACTTACCTTACAAGTGGTTCTCTCAATCAAGGTTTTCTCTATGAGCAAGATGGATGCAGTGGAGGCGCAGAGGAAGATATAAAGAGTTATCAGATACTAGGCGCTAAAATATTGAGTGAAAAAAAAAAAAAAAAAAAAAAAAAAAAAAAAAAAAAAAAAAAAGCGCGGGAAAAACTTTGTTAGTCTTGTGGGTCAAACCAATGTGCTGGTTCATTAATTGGCTGTGTTTTAGCGTGTTTTCTAAGGTGAGGGAAAACTGAAAAATAAAAACAGCCCAAGACCTGTCAGTTTCCTTCACATTTTGAAAATTGAAAATAATTTTTAATTTTTGCCTAAAAACAGTTACCAAAAGATTCAGATCCTCTAGATTTGAATTCATATATGATTTAATGGCCAAATTCAAATTATATTCTATGTTTAAACTCTCTATATGATTTGTTTCTTAAAAATTAAAATTAAAAAAACCATTAATAACTACCATAATTTCCTATTAAAAATAATCATATTAAATTTCATATAGAGAAAAATATATTTATAACTACCATCATTATCATATTAAAAGATTCTTGTTGAAGTTAATGATTAAACTTAAAATGTGAGATAATAAGTTACTTTAATCAAGTAAGCTATTTAAAAAAAGAAAGAAAGTAAATTTAACTTGTTTGATTAAAGTTACTTACTATTTCACTTAAGAAAATAAATGAGCAAATATAATAAATTACTCATTAAAGAAAGTTCCAATTGATAAAGGGTAACATTTTTTACTTCAAACTTATAGGGAAATCCAAATCCAAAATATGCACATGATATCCACTTCAAATTCTCATGAGTGATGATTCCACCATGTGATAATTGCCCATTAAATATAATGTAATTATTTTTGTGTTAAAAATGTAATGAAATAGTGATTAATAACCCTTTTTTTAGAGAGATTTTAAATGCAATCCTCACTTTTCTCTAATTTGGAGAGAGAGAGAGAGAGAGAGAGCTATGTTTTATTATGGCCCCTAAAAAATGTTCAAAAATATATTGTAGTTGCTAAAAAATAGGTTCTACCGAATTTTTGTAAGAACGACCCTCTAAATGAAACTAATTGGAGCCTCATGTGTCCTTAATGACTTGTTTCAAACCATCACAAAAGACATGTGGAGTCCACATTTATTTTGGCTCAAAGTTATAGTCACCTAAACAAGAAGAAGGTATCTGGTATCAAATGATATCATGTCAGTGGTATCAAAATTCAATAAATGTGAGACATGTCAACAAAAAATAAGTAGCTAACTAACAAATGAAAGACATGTGTTAGTAGATAGTTATTTTTACATATATGTCTCTCATTTATTGGATTTTGATACGGATGACGTGATATCATTTGATACAAAATACTTTTTCCACCCAAACACTTTGCAATACCACATTTATCAAACACCAATTTGAAAATAAAATAAAACTTGGTAAGAGGAAAATCAAAAACCTTCTTTTGCTTCTTTTGGTCATTTGATTGAGGATGCTAAGGTTTTAACAGAATCCTTTGTTAATTTTACTGTTTCTCATGTTAAGAGACAAGGAAATTTTGTTGCTCATAAACTTGCTAGACATGCTAGTGATTTTCAGGTGTGGATGGAGGGTGTTCCTTCACACCTTAATGCTGTAATTGTTGCTGATTTGGCACCTCTTGTTTAATAATATTACAGCTGTCTATTTCTCACCAAAAAAAAATTCAAATTATGGTTTGTTTGGCATGAAGGCTGGGAAATGAGTCACTTTTATGGCCAAGACAAGAGGCTCAATCCTAGTACCAGTCCAGATCTTAACTCCATATCTGACCTTTTTTTTCTTATGTCTCCATGCCACATTTTGATTAAATCGAGATGGACTGCACGCTGAGAAGTGAGAATTTCAAGTTTTAACAAACATTCAAGAGTTGAGGGGACGATTCAAAAAGAAGCAGTGGAAGGTGAGAAACCAATAACGGTAGTGTGAACAGTGTTGGCCATAAACCACACCAACTTATGCTACAGGATCTGCTCTGTTTGTGAGAGGACTCTCCCTGACAACGATCCCACTTTTCTCTGCAAATTCTGCAACTTAAATGCCTTCATCTCCGTCTCCTCTGCTTTCAAACGCCTCTTCCGAGTCCTTGTAAGTCACCTCCACCCCACAAACCAATTCCTGTTTTTTCTGTTTCGGTAGAATATACCTTATCAATATAATGCTTTCCTGGAAAAATTCCCCCTTTTTTTGGAAATGTGGTTTCAAGAGAATTATATTTGTTTTCAGAGAATAAAATATCTCGATGTATTGCTTTTTTTGAAAAAATTTCAAAATTTTGAAATGGGATTTCAAGAATTTCCTTTTTTTTTTTTTGTTGTGGGGGGGGGGGTCAGCATTAGGCTTCTATTCTGTGCGTGTGTGCGCGTTTTTTTTTTTTTTGGAATAACAAAATGTTGGGTTTTGATTGGTTGGTTTGGTAGATGTCAATAGCATCAGATACAAAGGTACTCACGGTGATATGCTTTGATAGGGTGGTTAGAGTTCTCTTTGGGTGCTCTGCTGATGATTTCTTTAACTTTGCCAAGCTTCATCTTTTTACAGGTAACCTCCTTTCCTCACTAAAACTTTGATCATTAATCTTAATATTCATTTCAATTCAAACTGTGATTTATTTATGAGTTAGGAAGTATTTTTAAGGTGAAACAATGTCTTCTAGCAACTAGCCGCGTGAATAGTTTTGTCTGATACATGGTTAAGAAATCATGGTGAAACATGTAAGTCGTTCATATTATATATTTTTCAATTTCTCTATTTTGGTCTTTTTTGCCGTAAGTGCCTTGTGTGTCAGCAGATAGCTTGTTGAAACGGAAGGGAAGTTGGGAAGAGGAGGCCGAGCTATCTAGAAGCACAAAAAAGGTCAAGGACATCCATCACGCTGGTTTCAATGATGGCTCAAGTGAAAGTGGACAATCTCATGACTATCAAAATACATGGGGGGCTTCTAAGAGAACGTTCAAAGAGAAGCTGGTGGGGGAGATTCCAGGAGCCTATGCCGAAGCTTTTGATTTTTCGGACCTTATGGACATGGAGGCAGAGTCAGATGATGAGGTAGAAGAACTCCGCGAGGGACTAGCAGCGGTGAAGCTAACCAGGGAAACAAAACTCCGGATTAGGAAGCCTTGGGCAAATGCTTTGATCATCAAGTTGCATGGCAGAGCAATTGGTTTTAACTTTCTTCAAAGCAAGCTAAACCTTCTCTGGAAGCCGTCTGGAAGGATTGATTTTGTAGAACTTGGAAAAGATTTCTATTCAGTTAAATTCTCGGCGAAGGAAGACATGAATACAGTCCTTAAAAATGGCCCGTGGTTTATTGGAGGACATTTTCTATCCATTCGACCATGGGAGCCGTTTTTCAAACCGGATTGTGCAAGTGTTTCGTCCATAGCAGCCTGGGTTCGGTTTCATGCGCTACTGTTGCAGTTGTATGAGCCTGAAGTTTTAAAATAGATAGGAGAATCCATTGGCAAAGTGCTCAGAATTGGCAACCACACAGCCATGGAGGCCAGAGGGAGGTATGCGAGACTCTGTATTCAAGTGGATTTAAACAAGCCGTTAATTGATACCATACTTATAGGGAGGTTCGAACAACCTGTGTCATACGAAGGTCTCCATAAGTTGTGTTTTTCATGTGGAAGAATAGGGCACAAGGCTGAAACATGCCAATACACCATTAAACGTCCAGAGATGCTAGCGGGAGGAAGTCCGGTGAAAGGAGGGGTGGATACTGCTTTAGATCAGAGTATCAATCCGCGTGGGGTGTATGATTTGTCCAGTACATCCTCAGGTAGTGGCACGACAAATGTCAGGGAGCCAAGTGCGGAAGACGACAGATACGGGCCTTGGATGCTAGTATCATGTAGGAAGCCTGGGCATAATAGGACAAAAAATGCCGTTACTGGGGAGTCATCAAACTCTGGAATGCGCCAATCTTCGCTAGGACATGGGCTGGGTTCCTTCAAGGGATTTATGGGATGGGCTGGAACAAAGTCTAGCGTGGAGGCAAATGGGCTTATGAGAACTAATAGGAGTGTTAAGGGAAGTGGGCTTGTGAGGGTCGGCCTAGAGACAAAATTTGCTAAAGGAGGAGTTGACGAATGTCCAGGAAAGACATCCAGCCCATCAGTCAAGGGAAAAAAGGATATTGCAAGGAAGAAGGCTGTAAAGTTATTGACTAAGTCTGACTTAGCTGGGAAGCAATTGCACAACACTGATAACTCTTTCCTCTCTCGGAGCAAAAAGGGCGAAAGGGACCATGATCTCTTCCAGTTTAAGGCTGATGATCAAGCTGACTTATACCATCATCCTCGACGCTCAGGTTATGGTGATCTCGAAGCAGACTGGCGTGTTGAGCAAAGTGAGGTCCTCGCTGCCGGCAGCCAACACAAAGAGGATGAACCCACTGTGGATGGCACTAATCAGCGACGTGGTTACAGAGGTGGAAGTACGATGGGCTTGGAAGATTTTGCTTCTTCTGCCTAAGGAGCAAAGGGCGCTAAAATTAAGGGGGATTTGGCACATCACCAAGGATTTAATTATGTCCAAAGCACCTCTAGAAACCAGCACCAAGGCCACAGTGAAGGAGCTGAGTTTGAGAGTGTTGGAGCTCACACTGGTTCAGTCTTGAGGGAAGGGGAAGATTAGGCAATTGCTGGTAACACTGGTGATGATGGGATGGAGCTTGAGGAAGGTAGTAGAGCTTCTGGTCATTCATGTTAAGTGTTTTTTTCCCCCTTTTATCATCCAATTATGAATATTGTAGTTTGGAACTGTAGGGGTGCTCTGAAGCCCAATTTTCAGAGTCATGTCAGGGAGTTAGCTAGGAACCATAATCCTGATATTTTGGTGGTCTTGGAAACCCGTATTGGGGGAGTTAGAGCCAGGGAGATTATTGATCGACTTCCTTTTGATGGTGCTATTCACACGGAGACGATTGGTTTTTTTGGGGGCATTTGGCTTCTGTGGAATTTAGATAGGGTGGAGGTGATTCAGCTCACTACCATGGAGCAGGAGATTCACGTCGAAGTGAAGGTACTCCCTTCTAACTTGTCTTGGATATTTAATGCTGTTTATGCTAGTTCTAGATATACTGAAAGACAGGTTTTGTGGGAAAATTTGTCTAAAACTGCTGACCTTCATAATAAACCCTGGATTATAGCTGGAGATTTTAATGAACCTCTTGCTGATGAGGATAAGTTTAGGGGTAGATCGGTGAGTATCAACAGATCTTTGCTTTTCAAGGAATGCCTGGACAATTGTAACATGGTGGATATGGGTTTTAATGGTCCAAAGTTCACATGGACTAATAGAAGGGAGATTAACAGCCTTATTCAAGAAAGGATAGATAGGTTCTTCATGAATCCCAATTGGTGTCTACTGTATCCGGATGCAAAAGTGTCTCATTTAACAAGGTGCCACTCGAATCATTGCCCCGTGTTGATGGAAACCAATCCCTATAGGCCTATGTAGATGAATAGTCCTTTCAAATTCCAATCCTTTTGGCTGTCCGACCCCTCCTTTCCATCTGTTGTAAATCAGGCATGGAGACAACCAAGAAACCTTAGGGAAGCTATTGATATTTTTGCAACTCAAGCCAACATGTGGAACAAGAATCACTCTGGCAATATCTTTCGTAGAAAGAAGAGAATCATGGCTCGTCTAAATGGGGTGCAAAGGGCTATGGCCAATCAGCCATCATCCTCATTAGTTTTGCTGGAAAATCAACTTTTGAAGGAGTTCGAGGTTGTCCTAGAGCAAGAAAGGGATCTGTGGGCCCTTAAATCCAGAATTAACTAGATGATTTTAGGGGATAGAAACACTTCCTTTTATCATGTTTCAACACTTACTCATAGGAAAAGAAACAATATTACTGGAATTAAGAATGAGATGGGGGAATGGCTGACTGAGGAAAGGGAAGTGGCCAGCCATATCAGAGAAGGGTTTTTGAAGCTTTATACTACTTCCTAGGAGGCAGCAACCTGGGAAATAAACCACAACCAACACTGGCAAACCAAGCTATCTAATGAAGAGAGGGATAGCATAAGTCATATGGTATCAAATGAGGAAATTAGTAATGCCCTCTGGTCTCTAAAAGCTTTTAAAGCTCCTGGGCCTGATGGTCTTCATGCTGGTTTCTTCCAGAGGTTTTGGTTCACTGTGGGGGGATCGGTTAGAGAAGAGGTATTTTCGGTTTTCAGGGAAAAAAAAATTCCAGACTATCTTAACAAAACCAGCATTGTTCTCATTCCAAAAATTCAGGGGCCAGAGACTATTGGTAACTACCGGCCCATAAGTCTTTGTAATGCTGTGTACAAGATAGTTTCCAAGATCATAGTTGGCAAAATTAGACCTTTTTTAGACCAGCTCATCTCTCCTTGTCAGGCAGCCTTTGTTCCAGGGCAAAGGGGGGTGGATAATGCGATCATTGTTCAGGAGATAATTCACACCATGGGGAAAGCTAGGGGTAATTGTGGTTATATGGCCCTAAAGATCGATTTAGAGAAGGCGTACGACAAACTAGAATGGAGCTTCATTAAGGGTATGTTAAGTAGGTATAATTTTCCTGAAAATCTCTCTGAGCTCATTATGAGCTGCATATCATCAGTGTCGACTTTTCTATTGTTTAATGGGGGGAGTCTTGAATCTTTACGGCCTTCGAGAGGCATAAGGCAAGGAGATCCTCTATCCCCGTACATTTTTATCTTATGTATAGACTTATTGGGTCAACTCATCCAAGAAAAATGTGAGGCTAAAATTTGGTGTCCGGTTAAAGCCTCGAGGAGTGGCCCAACTTTCTCCCGCCTTTTCTTCGCCAATGATTTAGTTCTCTTTGCTAAAGCCAACACAGAGAATTGTGTTGCTGTAAGGGAGGTTCTTGATACATTTTGCAATCTCTCTAGGCAAACAGTAAGTGAAGCTAAATCTAGGGTCTATTTCTCCCCGAATGTAGACCAAGATGATAAGGAAGCTTTTAGTGACATTATTGGTTTCCATCAGATGGAGTGCTTGGGGAAGTACTTAGGTTTTCCCATTAAGCATCGTGGAGGCAACAATCAGGATTTTGGGTTTATGTTGGATAGAGTGAAGAACAAGCTTGCAAGTTGGAAAGCTAGTCTTTTATCCATGGTAGGGAGGAAAGTGTTGATTCAAGCTTCTTCATCAGTTATTCCGGCATATGTCATGCAAAGTAACTTGCTGCCTTACAAGGTTTTGGATGGTATTGACAGGGTGAACAGGAATTTCTTGTGGGGTTCAGTTGAAAACAAGAGGAAAATGCATTGGGTGGGCTAGAATAAGATAACTAGACCCAAAGAAGAAGTGGGTTTGGGGTTGCAAACAGCTAAAGGTAGGAATACAACACTCCTTGCCAAGCTAAATTGGAGATTCCATATGAAGGACAAGGCTCCTTGGGCGAAGGTGTTAAAGGCTGAAATACTACAATCACCAGAGGCTAAATTCGAGAAATGTGGATAAGCTTCCTAGCTCAAGAACATGGAAAGGGTTGTTGAAAGGGGAGGAAACCTTTAGGAAAGGGACCAAATGGCTGCCGGATTTCGAAAGCAAGATGGATTTTTGGTATGATAATTGGTCTAATCTTGGTCCTTTGAGAAACATCATTCATGGTTCTTTGACTCTGGAATCAACCAAGCTGAAAATCAAGGATGTGGCGGATTACATAGGTAGCTGGAATTGGTCTATACTTCAAATGGAACTCTCGAAGGAGGTCATTAGTGAGCTTAAAGCCACTCCCATCCCCCTTTCTAGTAGGTTGGAAGATAGATTGGTCTGGAAGTGTTCTCCCAAAGGTGTCTTTGATCTTAAAAGCGCTTACGGGTTAGCCACTAAGCCCATGAGGGTTATCCCTTTCAAAGGGTGCTGGATTTGGAAGTTGAAAATCTTGCCAAGAATTCAAGCTTTTGTGTGGAAGTGTATGCATCGCAGCATAGGGGTCAATCAATGCCTTTTGGCTAGAGGAATGCAAATTGAGCCTAACTGTTCCCGTTGTCACAGTGAAGTGGAGTCTATTTTACATGCTTTGTGTGACTATCCTTTGAGTAAGAGTGTTTGGGATCAGCTAGGGAGGCGGACATCAGATCCCATTTTCTTTACCCAGAATCTGCATGACTGGTTGAATACCAATGCTACCTCGGGTCAACGATATACAACAGGTTAGATTCCTTGGAACCTTGTCTTTCTCTTTGGAATTTGGCTACTTTGGAAAGGTAGGAATCAGCTCCTTCTTAACAACAAGAACCAGAATCCAAATTTGGCAAAAGAAATTATTGACCGTGCTTCAGAGTACCATTTCTGTGCAAACATCTCTTTAGAAAAAAGACTGGTTCTGAAGAGTGTCAAATGGGAAAAACCAAGGTATGGCTGGTTAACTTTGAACACAGATGGCTCGGTTGTAGGAAATATTGGGGTAGCTGGAGGAGGATGTTTGATTAGAGATACCAATGGTGAGTGGGTCACGGGCTTTGCAAGAAGGATAGGGAAAACTTCTAGCTTCCTGGTAGAACTATGGGCTCTTCATGATGGGCTTTAGCTTTGCTTACAAACCCAAGCCCAAGCTGTGCTTATTGAGCTGGATTCAAAAACCATTGTGGATGCTTTGAATTCACAAGACTACTCAAACACTATTGTCTCTTCTATTATGGAGGGTTGCAAATACATGATTAGTCGAATTCCCCAAACACGTTGTAGACATATTTACAGAGAGGCTAATAGATGTGCAGATTTCTTCACTAAAGTAGGTACCTCTATTGAGGGTGATTTTATTGTTTTTCATAGTCTGCCTGTGGACTTACTTAGTATTTTGGAGGATGATGCCAACGGGTTGCATGTAAACAGGCTCTGTCCTGCCCTTTTCTTTGCTGTGTAGTTCATTTTATTCAATTCCAGTTTACCAAAAAAAAAAGGGAAGTTGGGATCCTAAAGCTGCCACAAAGCCTTGTCTTTTTTAAGGTGTTCATATTCCAATTACTTCTCCTAGTTTTTCTATGGCAATCTAATGGTAGGTTTAACGTTCCCTTTGACTTGTGAGGAGATGCAAGCTTAGTGCGCGCTTAGATGTATAACTATTTTATTTAGTTGAGGTGCATTGGACAACTGTTTTTTCTTTTTCTCATGGATCATGTTTAATTGTCATGTTTAAGTAAATTGGTGATAAAGAGTTTGATTATGGATAGTGTAGAGTGGCAAAGAAAAATACACGTGTTCAAACCCAATTAGTCTATTGAGGATCTATAGTCATCCCCAAAAATTAGGGACTAAGGTGCTATGGTTGTATTCAAGCAAATTGAGCTATGATCATCACCTGGAATGCCTTGTGCACTTTAGAACTTTAGTCTTCCATGAAAGTCTCCATGAGATTTAACCTCTTTTGTGTATGCCTGCCCATCTTGGAAAAACTTTTTGGTAGTTGGGACACCAAACATGACCAATTTCCTGATTTTTTTGAATGTTTTATGCTGCTATATCTGCTAGTAGAATTCTTAAGGAAGAGATGTTTAAATTGACTCTATTCAAACCAAAGAATGGTAATGCACAACATCTACAAGTTGTTTCCATTGTTTCTTTGAGAACAGGTTTTCAACCAGCAATTGAGACACTAAGAGAATTATATGGAAAACGAGTTGGTTTTTAATTGTTTTCACATATTGTGCTATCACCTATCACTTGGACTTCTATATGTACTAATCTAAGGTAGAAGGCTTCTGTCATTTCTTCCTATAGTTGGGAGGTCTGGTTTTGATTGCGTTGTCTAAGTGTTAGAGGGATTTAAGAAAAAGAAAAGCAAGCTTTACTCAGCAGATTGATTTCACAGGTATCTAGACTGAGATTGTTGATGAGTTTAGTGAGTACCAATTTTGTTTCTAATGTATGAGAATTCATCTTTGGGATGTAAATTATGATGAGATACAAACATATATGATAAGCTTTGTACATTTTTAGACCCCTTAAAACACAAGTTGTTTAACCTAGTTATTTGGCCAAGTGATTACTTAGATAAATTATTCAGATCTAGGTTAACACAATCAAATCATATCATGTAAGTAATGCGGAAATTTAAAGAACACACAATATGATAACCCAGGAAAACCAAATCGGTAAAAAACCTAGGGAGGATTTAACCTAACTATCCTCAAGTTAAAATAGATCCACTATGAAAAAATTGAAGTTTTACAATAGCGACATAGACCACTAACATCCTATCGCTACCTTGAGTAGAAAACTTACTACCACGACCACGTGACAGCTCTGAGTCCACAGACTACTTCTTTTCTTGATCCACAGCAACCACAAGTACTCCCACTTGTGTTTTCTTTAAGCTCTTGAAATAGCAACCGAAGAAATCACCAAGTTCTTAACATCAATCTTGATCTTGATAACTCTAAGTATGTATGAAGATAAACACCTTTAAATCTCACAAGAGATTCACACACACAGCATATCAACAACCTTTAAAACGTGGCTAGGGTTTTTCCTTTTATACTTGAAGCAAAACATAAAACCCTACACGTCATATGGGCTTGGGCTGAGTTGGAAATTCTGCAGAAAAACAATCTACATGAGCTTCGATCCATTGAGTCTAATTTTCAATCGATCGAGCCTTGCAGAAATTGAATAGTAATTTCCTGTAATTACTCGATTCCAACTTTACACATACATACACTTTGAGCAGCCTAAATCTAGACTAAACGCTTTGATCATGGTTTGTCAACATATAAAAATTGAAGTTCTAATACATTAATTCCTAAAGTCTTAGAACCTAACAAGCTTCAGTTTTAGCCCCTCTGAAGAAATACAGTCTTTGTACAACTTCCAATCATTTAATAACAATTACAAACCATATTTCATATTTAACTGAGTTTTAGTTATTGTATATGCATGCCAGAGTGAATCAATGACAATAACCACAACCCCCTCTTCCTGATTCGTGGAAGTTGGGAACTTGAATATTTTAAGGCATACAAATTTTTAATGGTGCCTTTCAATCAATGGCTTTCTCTTGGCATCATATATTATTTTTCTTATAATTTTAGATAAATTGGAGTTGAACATCTGCTATAGGTTGTTTCTATAATAGGTCCTGCTCTAAGTTGATTTTACAGATTTTGTGCATCTTCCCATGATGCCAGAATTTCCAAGCTCTTAGTTAATAGCCAGTCCATGATCTCACAAATCAAAGAATCATGATCACTTTTGTGCCAACTGTGCATATGTCATAACAGAATAATAATATATGACAGTATCTATAGGCCAAATTACTGTATGGCATATGATGGTAAACCTATATTCACTGAACATTCATATGTCTAAAATAATCATTATGAACTGTTCCTCAGAAAACTCCATTCTAGCAATAAAATTTTACTTAGCTGAGGTGACATGGACAACTGGTTTTTAGTTTTCTTATGGAACATATTCAATCATCATATTCAAGCGAAATTGTGATAAAGAGTTTGATTATGGATAGGGTAGAGTGGCAAAGAAAAATACATGTGGTTGAACCCAATTGGTATATTAAGGATCTATAGTCATCCCCAAAAGTTGGGGACTAAGATGCTATTGTTCTATTAAAAAAAAAAATTGATCTGTGATCATCACCTGGAATGCATTGTGCACCTTAGAAGTTTACTCTTCCATGAAAGTCTCCATCAGATTTAACCTCCTTCGCATATGCCTACCCATCTTGGAAAATATTTTTGGTAGTTGGGACTCCAAACATGACCAATGTCCTCATTTTTATTGAATGTTTTATGCATCTGTATCTGCGAGTAGAATTCTTAAGGGAGAGATGTTTAAAATGACACTGTCCAAACCAAAGAATGTTAATGCACAACATCTGCGAGTTGTTTCCAATATTCCATTAAAAACAGGTTTTTAGCCTGCAATTGAGACATTAAGAGAATTATATGGAAAATGAGTTGGTTATTAATTAATTGTTTTCGCTTATTATACCTATCACTTGGATAAAGTTTCTCTCTAAACTAGTTTGAAGAGAAATCCTTCAAAATTTTCCTATATCTTTATATTAGATATGAATTTTAAAAATTTAGCCGTTGCATTGCATGTTCTTTATTATATCTATCATTGCGATAAGGTTTCTCTCTAAACTAGTTTGGAGAGAATCCTTCAAACTTTTCCTATATCTTCATATTAGATGTGAATTATAAAAATTTAACTGTTGGATTGAATATTCTTTATGTTCTAAACATGCAATCAAATATCGTTTAAATCGGATGTCATTCAAACTTTTCCTATATCATTATATTAAATGTGAATTTTAAAAATTTAACTGTTGGATTACATGTTCTTTATATTCTTAACACACAATTAAATATTGTTTGAATAGGATGTTATTTACTATACAATCAATAAATTTTTATTTTATGCATAATAATTTAATACTATAAAAACTTTAAATTTAAACATTTGATTAATGACATAGCTATTAATCTTTGATTTTCTTGAAATTTTGCAAGCATGAAAGATATAGTAAAAAATGCAATTGTTTGATTTTCAAAATTTATACCCAATAAAATGATATGAGAAGAGCTTGAAGGGTTTCTCTCCAAATTAAACTAGTATGAAGAGAAATGTTTTCCCTCTCACTAGGACTTCTATGTTATCTAAGGTTGAAGGATTCTGTCATTTCTTCTCGAGAAATGATATGTCCATAACATTTTCACAACATTTTTACAATAAATCCTAAGTGGCAGGTTGTTACTGGTTGTTATTATTGGGGCAAAAATGTAATCTTAATGTTAGGTTGAAATTTGAATCAATAACAATTAACCACCTATAATTTGTTGTGAAAATATTGTAAAAATGTTGTAAACATAGCACCTCTCTTTCTTCTTATGCTTGGGAGTACTAATTTAGATACATTGTCTCAGTGTTAGAGGGAATTAAGAGAAACAAAAGCCAAAAAAAAGAAGAAGAAGAACCAAGATGAACAAAGTTTCTCTCCAAACTTTTTTGGAGAGAATCTCTTTAAACTTTTCATATATCTCATTTTTAAGTATGAAATTTGAAATTCCAATTGTTGAATTTCACGTTTCTTATATGCTTAACATGTATATCAAATTTCGCTCAAATTGGATGTTATTTACTATTCGATTAATAAACTTATTTTTATATATAATTTTAGATCACAAAAATTTAAAATTTTAACATTTGTTTGATTAGCAATTGATTTTTGATCTTCTTGAAATTTTGCGAACATGAATGATATAATAAAAACATATAATTTAATGGTAAGATTTTCAAAATTTACACTCAATATAAAGATATATGAAAAGTTTGAAGAGTTTCTCTCCGATTAGTTTGGAGAGAAACTTTGTTCAAGCAAGATTTACCCAATAACTGTTTCTCACAGGAATCTAGACTGGGATTGTTGATGAGTTTGTGATCAAATTTGTTTCTAATGTATGAGCCTCATCTTTGGGATGTAAATCATGATGAGATACAAACATACACGATAAAACTACAATTTTCTCCCCCCTAATGAAATCTAGTCTTTGTACAAATTAAAATCAAAGACCATACTTCATATTCAACTAAGTTTTGACCCTATTTCCATTTTGGTCCTTACTTTTTAATTTTATCGCATTCAGTTCCTAAAATCTAAAAGCGATCTCGTTTTGGTCATTATTGTCATCTCACTGGCGGAAATATATAGTTTACGTGGCAAAAAAAGTGCACTGTTTATCACGTCATCCTTTAAATATAAAAAATTAACTAAATAAAAAAGGGAAAAATCAAAAAACAGAAATAAAAACTAAAAATCTTATAAATTGAGATCTAGCATTATCTTTGAAAAGGATTAGACAAGTACACAAACCCAAAAAATTCAAAACTAAGAGCTTGAGAGCTTTCAGTTACTTGATTGTGACACACTTGTGAAGGCCGAGATCGAGGCTCCAAATATAATGTCATTTGATTATTTGGAATATTTAGGATCTTTCTTCCAATGATTACTTTGCTATGTTCGGGTATAAATCACGCAAGGCAAAGGTCTCACTGTTAACGAGGTTGCACCCAATTCAGCAGTTTATGCTCACAGCTCAGCAGCATATGTTTGTAGTTGAGAAATTCATGAATATCAAGGACTTTCTAGGTTTTTTGGCCGTTGCAAAACGTTGTCCTCAATTTCAGAAGACCGGGTATTTTCATCTTTAGAACTTCGAAGTCTCCAGTCATTGAAAATTCGAAACCCAAATGGGGAGTGATTTAAGAAATATGGTGGTTGGATTTTGGGTTTCAAAGTGGGTTTGGTGATTGAAGAAGTGTGGTTTGGTGATGTGGGTTTTGATGTATTGGGAGTGGTGGTTTTTGTTCCACCAATCTTGTTATTGTGACCAATGTTTTGTGTTAATTTTCTGGGTTTGTTTTAATTGCGTTAAATTTCTGGTTTTGTATTCTTTGGGTTTTGAAAATTTTGGGTGCTTGTTGTTTCGGTTGCAACGTTTTTTGTTCAAAATACCGATCTGCAATCAAGGGCTTTCTCTTTGCATTATCTATTATTTTTCTTATAATTTTGATCAATTGTGACTGAACTTCAGCTATAATGTTACAGACTCTCTGTGTCTTCCAATAACACAAGAATTTCCAAGCTCTTATTTTATAGCCTCGTAATGATCTCACAAATCAAACAATCGTTATCAATGTTGTGCAAACTGCGCCCATTATATCATAACTCATAACTATGAATATGACAGTATCTATAGCACAAATTAATGTATTATTTATAGCATATGATGGTAAATGTGTATTCACTGAACATTCATATGTGTAAAATAATCTTTATGCTCCATTCTAGCAATAAAATATTTTGAGGAGTTGAAAACAAAAACCTTGAAGTCACGGGAGGACAAACATATCATAACTAGTCCTACCCAGACACCATTCCTGAAATCCATAAATATAGGTACATGCTCAGAAAGAGAATGCTAGGTTCATTTTTTATTTTATTTTAATTTATAAATTTTATATGCAGTGTAAGAATATTTTTTAAGAAAAAAGCCAACCAAGTACATTGGAAACGTGTTACAGCAGCATAAATCAAGAATCCAAATTACAATGATCAATAAGATTGGGTAGAGATAAACAAGAACAAGAGGGCGTAACTAGACTCTAATCAAGGAGAGAACCAAAAAAGAAAGACTTAGGATGAGTTTGGCATAAGCTTTTAGCTTTTATTTATAACTTTTTAAAACTTTATTTTTTCCCGTCTTTTCTCACATTACTAGGGAGAATCCCTATCTTTTGCCTCAGACTAGGTCAATTTCCCTTTCATCCACCTTCTCAGCATCTGTAGTGAAACGTTAGGCTGATCCGCTGGAACCAAATGACCAGCATCATGGACCTATGTGTTGTGACATGGAACCAAGTTTGGCAAATCAGGACACAGTCTCACAGAGAGGGAGAGAGAGAGAGAGAGAGAGAGAGAGAGAGACCTTGAGGAAATTGAGAGGCCCATGGCTCTTTAGCAATCCTGCTACTGCATCATCAACTACAAATGGAACAGTTGGGGATGCCCCATACTGTCTCTGTCCTGACCATTCCATGGCTTCAACCCACCTTGAATTCCCTGCCGAGAGAGAAAGAAATCAATAAGATATACTAAGAAAAACAAACTCTACATTCTTTGAGGTGTTTATTTCAAGTTCCAACTTCTGTTGAGCCAAATAGGCTTACCCAGCCAATTGCATATGAGGTCATACTCCCCAGCATACACAAGCACCTTGATTCCATCCTCTAGAAGAGCAGGAATACCTACTTCAAGATTCCTCATCCAGTCAGTCTGCATGGCATCATATACATCACTACTACATGAAACGAATTCTGTCCCCAACACCTAGCGCATCCCTAACTGACTCCTTGTTCAGGAATGTCTCAATGTTCGATAAATCATAACACAGGTCTCCATTGCATTTCTTTCTAATGTCATAGTACTACAAATCAAATTTATAACAAGTTTTTCATCAAAGTTGAAAATGCCTTTTTTCTTCACAATGTAATGCTTTCGTAACTACAAAAGTTGTTTTAATTTCTTACATTTATACCAGGGTTCAGTGTTACAATCTGATCGAATATTGCATTGCAAGTGTAATATGAAGTATTGCAAGCATTTCCACCATCAGTGCCTGACAATACATTTCCATATGATTGATCAATGGACAGTTGAACTAATTCAATCTGCTCTTAGGTCTTGAAAGTTACAGAAATCAATAATCTTTGAGAGTCATATGATGTTATATTGATAAGGCAATTAATAAGAATGAGAAGTAATTTGAAATTAAGAATTAGAAAAATTACCACACTTTTTTGCTTCCTTTTCACATTGTGGAATGTTCAAGTTAATACTTTTGTAATCAGTATAATTAATTAAATTCATTTCCAGTGCATAGTCAGTGTATGCTTTGTACTGGATTTCAGGATTGGTTAGCCCATTTCCAATAGCAAATCCCTGTTGTAGCATATAAGTTAATTAAATATCTGATAAAGTGGGACTATAGCAACTAACACTGGTTAAATCTGAGAGCTACCTTCAACTTTATATGAATTGCTTCCTTTGCTTTGTTTCCTTGGTGAATCCGAGTAGCAAATGCTGGAATGTAGTGCCCAGCATATGATTCTCCAGTTATGTAGAAGTCATTTATAGCAAATTGAGGATGCTCCTTGAAAAATGCCTGAAATAATTAAGAAAAGTTTGTGAATCTTAACCTCAGAATCCTATCCTGACAAATTCCAATCACATGTAACCAAGCAAGAATGCATGATTCCTATTTCTTTGTTCATGGAAACACACAAATACACATGGGAAAGAAAACATACCTGCAAAAAGTCATACAAGTCATTGCTAACATCTTCTTCATCATGGCAGATATCACTCTCATCAGTAGCGTAACTGAATCCCGTTCCAACAGGTTGGTCCACGTACAAAATGTTTGATTCCTGACAAAACACAGTAAAAGTTTTATTGATTAGTAGGTGGTAAAAGGATATCGTGTAGCTTGAAAAGTTTGTAAATCATGAAAGGTTTAACACAACGTTCTGCCATGTACAAAGTTGACTGTATAGATGTTACTACCATGAAATTTTAAGGGTTTTTTTTTTTTTCCTCCTCGATATTTTGATAGTTACAATAGGGGAGAGAGGATTTGAACTCTAAGTGTCTCTGATGGAAACTACCAAACAATTGAAATTTAATGTTTTAATATGCTATGAAGTAATTGATTTTATTGTCTGCCCAAATAAAAGATCATTAAGAAGCTTCACAATCAACTCTGTTGAATAAAAGCTGATCCTGGCTGATCTGTTTTCAATAAGATAGTAGTCTTCTTTCTCAAAAAAAAAAAAACTCTGTTGAATAAAAGGACAAATTTTTTTCAGCATATTCATTATTTTTATCATAGTTCTGATATCAACTAGCAATTGCTAATGGCCTCTACCTAGGCTAATTCGCATGTGATCCTCTCTCCTTTATATATATATATATATATATATATATAGATGGGTTCAAGTTACACCTTTTTTACACCGTAAATTTCTAAAAGATCTAACGGTTAAAAAAGACACCATTAAATGCTATTACCTTCCACCTTATTATCTAATTAATACTAGCATTCTCTCTCTCCTTATTTATTGTTTTCCACTAAATTATATTTTCTTCAACACAATCTAACAAATATATATATATATATATATATATATATATGCTTTCCACCAAATAATATATGTAGCAATATATGCTACGTTAAAACTTTTTTTACTCTCTCTTCCAAATCTCTTGAAATGTATTTAAAATTGTTCCAAATGGCAAAGCACAAACAAAACTCAGCCAAGTTTCCTTGCACGACTTGGCTAGCTTAAATAATAAATATAGTGAAAATGGGAAACCAATTTTCTTTTCTTTTTTCCCCCAAACCCCACTACGAAGAAAGATAATCATTTCTTAAGATATCATATCCATATGCAACTCGGAACAAAATACATATGCTATGTTAAATATTTGAAACTTCCAGGTTCCAATTTGTTTCAAGTGATTGAGTTTTATGGAAAGTTCCAATTTGTGCTTTGCCATTTGGAACAATTTTAAATACATTTCAGGAGATTCGAAAGAGAGAGGAAAAAAATAATAATAATTACCCGAAATTTCTAGCCTAATTTTATTGAAAAGTTTAATGAAATTTATTTACTTGAAACAGGTTGGAACTTTGGAAGTTTGAAAATGTTTAACGTAACATATATATATTATTTGGTGGAAAGCATATAATATATATATATATATATATTTATTTATTTATTTATTTATTATTCGTAGTGGATATGAATATCTTAAGAAATGATTATCTTTCTTCGTAGTGGGGTTTGGGGGAAAAAAGAAAAAGAAAATTGGTTTCCCATTTTCACTATATTTATTATTTAAGCTAGCCAAGTCATGCAAGGAAACTTGGCTGAGTTTTGTTTGTGCTTTGCCATTTCGAACAATTTTAAATACATTTCAAGAGATTTGAAAGAGAGAGTAAAAAAATTTTTAACGTAGCATATATTGCTACATATATTATTTGGTGGAAAGCATATATATATATTTGTTAGATTTTGTTGAAGAAAATATAATTTAGTGGAAAACAATAAATAAGGAGAGAGAGAATGCTAATATTAATTAGATAATAAGGTGGAAAGTAATAGCATTTAATGGTGTCTTTTTTAACCGTTAGATCTTTTAGAAATCTACGGTGTAAAAAATGTGTAATTTTACAAGAGTTACACCAGGTGTAACTTGAACCCATCTCATATATATATATATATATATATATTATTTTTTCTTGTCAGGGCCAAGGAGATTTAGAGCAAGTTGGGCCTAGGTCGGAATCTAAAAGGGTCCAACCAGATGTTCAAATGGGTTATGTGGTCTGAGATAGATAGAGGGAAAAGATCATCTGAAGACGCAGTTGGTTTGAGGAGGCAATCGAGGGAAGAATAGACCAACGAGGTTGAAGAGCAGTTGTACCAAGTCATCATGTTGGTCCAAGAAAGGTAATAGTAACTAGCCTGAATAAGAATCAGAGGAAGCTTCCTGATAAAGCGACCATCCCCTCCATATTAAATGCTTTGCAACAACTAAGCATACTACATTAATGGTTCAAGTGTCATAACAGCTTATTACTTGCTCATCACAACCTCAAAAGAAGGGGAGGAGAAGGATGAGACAAGTATCTTACATGAAGAATGCGTCCACCCCTAGGTGGACGGCCATGATCGACTCATTACAACTATCAATAGGAAGAGATCTTCCATGTACAGGGATCGAGAACCAAGGGCGGCTTGATGCATTTGGGGGCCTAAGGCAAAAATTGATTATCTTGTTTTAGATACAAAATTACTACTAATTAACATGAACTACGTAGAATTTAAAAAAAAAAAAAAAATTATAGACAGAAAAAATTTGACAAAATTTTTCATATTTGTTGGTGTGGCAGATTGATAGTAGTAAGTAAAATAGTGATGTTAATGGTAGACTTAGATGAAAACTAGTAAAAGTTTGCTAACTAAACTCTTATTATTATTTTTTTTTTTTTTAGAAGTGCAATATTCACAATATTTTTTACAACAAATCCTAGGTTTTAAGTTGCTTTTTGTTTTCTATTTGAAAATATCACTATAATTATTTTTTTCCCATCAATAATAGGTTGTAACAACCTGTTACTTAGCATTAGTTGTAAAAGTGTTGTGAAAAATATTGTGGACGTTACATTTTTCTCTATTTTTTATTTGTTTTTCATATGGTAAAAAAAATATTATTTTATTTATTGATTATAAATAACCCTGTTGGTTAAAATTTGGGGGCCTTTTTTTTTTACTTGGGGCCTTAGGCAACCGCATCTCTTGCTCCACCATTCAGTCGACCCTGTCAAGAACAGAAAGATAGAGAGAGATGGGGAAAAAAAAAGAGAACACTTTTAGTATTGAGAATGAGAATATCCTAATCCTATATTTTCATCTAAGTGTAAACATTCCTTGGGGTAATTCTGAGGAAGAAGAAATAAGATCCAAGTCTTAACATATTTTACAAATTTTACTTATGGTACTATGGGCCCGTTTGGTATGTGTGTTTTAAACACATGTTTTCAATTTTTTTGGAAATATGTGTGTGTGTGAAAATGTGTATAATGTTATTTAAAAACTAAAACCATGTGTTTAAAATTATGTATCAAACAACCTCTATATCTTCAATTCTCTTTGGGGAAATATTGACTTAGACTTAACTATTGGTTCTATGGTACTATATCTTTAATTCTCTGTTGGGAAATACTAACTTAGACCCAACTGTTGGTTCTATAAACCCATCTCTTTAAAATTAATTGTTTTAGATATAAACCCAGCATCAACATGGGTCTTCGGATACCTCTCTCTCCCCCCCCCCCCCCCCAACACACACACACACACACACACACACACATAATTGGCCTATAATTTCTTTTTTAAAAGAGGAATGATTCAATGTTTTTTTTTTAGAATAATCCTTTTGGGGCAGTTTTTCTTCATCATAGTACATGTTGACTCATAAAGCTAATCACGTATATTATTTAAATAAGTCATATGACTCATTAATTAAGTCATGTAACAAAGAGTATACATGTATGATTTTATCAATTATCATGCTTTCCCCTAATTTGTTTGGAGGTAAACTTTTTTTCTATCCTTTTGTTGCTTGGAATTTGTTTTAACTAAAATAATAGTGTTAGGTACTTAATACTTTAGAGTTAGAGATCATTTCTTTCTTTTTTTTCCTCCCACTATGGCCTGAATTCTTAAAAAACATTTCAATAATATTGTTGTTTACTTCGAAAATCTATCAAGGAACATTTCAGGGTATGAATCTAAGAGATTCTTGTAACTTGTAAGGAGATTACGCAAAATGCAGATACTATTTTACGCTGCAATAGAAAATACTAGCTGATTTTCTAGCTTAATGAATTATATGGTCAATGTATACCATGTCCCAGCCATAGTCATTCCACACTAGAGACAAGTTGCTTGCAATGTGGAAAGGACCATTTTCATAGAACAGTGCCAGTTCACTGCCACACCCTGGCCCTCCAGTTAACCATATGACAACAGGGTCTTTCTTGTTGTTCCTTGATTCGAAGAACAAATAAAACAACCTACATATATTAAACACGTAAATAACCCTACGAAATCATTGAAAAAAATACAAATCGCAGTATAATAACAATCAAACCAATTAAAAGCCAAGGAATTGATTTATATGGTCAACATTTTAAGGCCTACCTTGCTACTTTGGAATGTGGAAGACTACAGTAACCAGCATGGTGACCAAGATCTTCAACTGAAAGGCCAGAATAATTCAGAGAAGGAAAACTAAATGATTTCTCTACCATCTTTGGGGCAACAAATGAAGGGTCATGGGTGGCAATGTTAATGGAGTCTTTAGGGAATAAGTTGAGGCTTTTTATGAGCTTTTCTGCTTGCTGTTTTTGGGAGAAGTGAAGGTGGTTGTTTGCATATGTTGCACATGAGAATGGTGAAGTGAGAAGAAGCAAGAGAAAAGAGAGAGAGATTTGAATGAAAGTTGATGCCATTGTATTTTGTAATGTATCAAAAGAAAGAAAGGTGGGGATTTATAGTGTTTGATATGAACAAACTGGACGGATAAGGCCGAAAGAATGATGGAGTGGGAAATGTGTATAATCCATGTTAAGAAAATCATAATAAATGTCTAATACTATACGTAGTGTACAACCAGCAACAGATGTATCTTATATAGTTAGAACCTCATGGAGTGTCTTTTCCCTAAGGGCAAAGATAATAAATTTATACTAGTTGAAACTCTCCAAAAAAAAAAAAAAGGTTCTATATACAAACTTAATAATAATAAATTTATATTAATAACTAGGGTAAATTGCAAAGTACACCCCTAACATTTAGGGGTGATTGGATTTTACACCCCAACGTTTGGTTTCGTTAGCAAATCACCCCCCGGTTAATTTCTGTTGTTAATTGCTATGTAATATTGCTGACGTTTTTTTTTTTTTTTTTTTTGGTGCCAAATAAGCTCCAAAATGACACAGTTTCAATGAAAATGAAGTGCAGACCTGACAAATGCAAAATGGCACCATTTCGCCCAAAAAAAAAATCGATTTTATACAACAACTTTAGCCAAACTCAAAAATAAAAACCCAAAACCAACGGTCCTCTTCCAGTTCCTCAGTTCCATCGTCAAAGGGCTCCAAGCGGCGGTGAATTCTTTTTCTCTTCTTTCCAGCTCTCTTTCTCTCACTCTTTCGCTTTTTCTTAGGATTTATGTTGCTGGATTTGGACTTGTTGGGGTTTTTTTTTTATGGATGGATTCGTAATTTCTGGAATGTATATATTTTTTTTATTGATGGATTTGTGGATTTGTAATTTCTGACTTTGTGAGTTTTGTTTTATATTGATGGATTTGCTCGGCCATATCATTGTTGCAGGAATGTAATTTCTTTCACTCTTCTCTTTGACAATTTTTTTGAGGTTTTTACTGTGTAATTTGTTGGGGTGTTTAATGTGATAGTTGTTAATTAAAGGTTGTTTTTTCTACGTATTGGGATCCCATTATGTTTGATAGATCATTGAGAGAATATAGGGGCTGAATTATAGTATCTTATATATCTGTATTTGCAGTTAACTTTGAAGTCTACTTTTATTACATATGTTGCTGCATGACATCAACTTCCAGGATAGGGGCTGAATGCTCTAGATTGAATTTGGTATGAAATTGCTATTCTGATGGTTTGATTGCTTGACCAAAAAACGACATATTAGTAGCAGCATGGTTCATGGTCGTGGACTTTTGCTAATTTACATTGAATATTACAACATTGCATTAGACCTTACACACCCACTAAAAAGCATCTATACACACCACCTCCTCTAAGAGGGTTGCTCTCAAAACTCTCCATGTAGCAGGTGTACAATATTTATCTAAAATTGTCATGTAAATTTTCACACAAACTTGACCCAATTTTGCAGTCAATGATGCATAATCTTATCTTACATAGCTGTGTGACTACTTGAGTTATATCTCATCTTATTTTGCAGTCATATATTTAATAATTAATAACTATGACTGCCTGAAATTACATTTTTTTTGAGGGACCAGAATTTTTTGGAGGGAGCAGATTTTATTTTATCTAGCCGAAAGAAAGGTGGAGTGGGAAATGTGTATAATCCATGTTAAGAAAATCATAATAACTTTCTCAACAAAAAAAAAAAATAAAAATAAAAATCATAATAAATGTCTAATACTAATTACCGAAACCTACAAAGTAATTTACAATTCTTAAATTAATAAAACAAAACTCCCAAAAGTTATATATATACGCACACTTAAAACTAATATAAACTAAAAAAATATAATTAAACAAAGACCATGATATAAGGAAGAAACATCACGCTACAAATTCGAGCAATATGACTTTCTCAATCTTACTTAGTCGTAGTAATAACAATATAGACAATTCAAAACATGGAATGATATCAAAATTATAACATCTAATTCCATTATCTTTTATGTTAAATCCAAACAAATAATTAGTTGAAATTAATACAAACAAATAATTAATCAACCGAAAATTATAGCTTTAATTAAGAAAACAAAAAATCACATGGACCCAAATAAAAATTCTCAATAAAGCAAAAGTATATAAGGTGAAGAATTAAGATCAACCTACTGAGATGCAAATACCAAAAACCCCAAGACTTAAAACTTCCAAATTTTATAGAATCCCCAAATTCAACTTCAAAATCAAACAAAACCCTTCAAATTCAAAAAATTTATATATAATATACCAAATAAAAATTTACCATTCCCTGGGCTGGAAAATATAGATTGCACCTTTGATTTTTCTCCAAAAAGTAGAGATGCTTCATTTGCCATATACAATATAAAATAATTATTAGAAATTTCAACCCTAAAACCAAACCCACAAAAACAATGTCAATATAATATGGATATTAACCCAAATACTCAAAAGAAAATCAATTCTAAACATAACAAAAGAATAAGATAGAAAGAAAATCTCAAGCACATATGAAAGCAAATAAAAAAGAAAGAATGTTGTCTTGCCAAGTTTAGGGTTTCAAGGTGGTAATTGCTAGGTTTTGAGGAGGGAAGAGAGTCCTAACAAGAGTCTCACTCTTTTTTTCTCAATACTAACTTTTTTTTTTTTTTTTTTTCACTTGAGTCTCTCCTCTTCTTCTTTTCTTTTTTTTTTTCTTTTTTTTTTTTTTTTTTTTTTTTTTTTTTTGAATTCTAAAGTGATAGGGTTTTGAGGTGGTAATTGCTAGTGTTTTGAGGAGGGAAGAGAGAGTCCTAACAGGAGTCTCTCTCTCTCTCTCTCTCTCTCTCTTCTCTCTCTCTCTTCTCTCTCTCTCTCTCTTAATCCTAAAGTTTTATTTTTTTTACGTGAGTCTTTCTTTTCTTTTTTCTTTTGAAACCTAAAGTGAGTCTTTTTTTTTTTTTTTTTAATTCTAACGTGAGGTCTAATTAAAAAAAATTAAAATTATGTTTTTAATCCTAATTCTAATGTAGGTCTCTCAAAAAGTTAAAGACTTCAGTTTTATATTATATATAGATAATAATAATGAAGTGGCAAGCTCTGGAAATGTCAACAAAAAGTCAAAGACTTTGGTAATATATATATATATATATACTATTCGCTAACCCGTGCGATGCATGGAAGAGTTGAGCAAAAATTTTAAATTTTCACTTTTGCTTAAAGTTATGATCACTTGAAAATAAAAGTTACAATTGAGATGGGGAAAAAAAATTCTAATATCAATGATAAGTCCAACACCAATAATAATTTGGTATTTCTTTGCTATCAGTAATAATTTGTTATACCTAAAATTTATGCTAAAGATGACATTAATATATAATTATTCCCAATACCCAGAAATCATACTCAATGGGAACAATTTTTTTAAAAAAAGATTAAAAAAAATGTTAACAAACCTAGAGTAGAAGTATTATAAGTTATTAAAATGTAAAGGGAATAATGTAAATAATCTAATATAAAAAGATTAAAGAAATTTTTAACAAACCTGGAGTAGCAATATTATAAGTTATTAAAATGTAAAGGGAATAACGTAAATAATCTAATATCACTCAACCTATTTTATAATTTTAAAAAATCAATCAATGAGCCCATAAAAAAAAATTTAAAAATTAAAAAAAAAAAAATCAATCAATCAATCAATGAGTACCGCAGAAGGGAAAAAGTGACATGAGGATGAGGGTGGGAAATTACTTGGGTAAAAAGAAGTTTTAGGGTCTTTTTGGATACTACTTGTTGCTGAAAACTAAAAACATTATAGCAAAATAAATTTTAAAAGTGTGAATAGTGCCATGGGACCTAATTTTAAAGTTAAATTTGTATTTTTCCGTACTTGCAGATCCCATGAATAGTGGTCATGGACCCACTAAAAAACGCAGCCGCATTGAGAAATGCGCAAAACACACTATCCAAACTCACACTTAGTGTGCGTTTGCGTGCAAATGATTCAGCGTTGTGTTTGAGTTTTTGTTTTTGGTTGGGTCCCACGGCACTATTCACGACCCAGCCAAAAACACAAAAAACGCGCATGCCCATACATTTATGTGTCCCATAGTACTATTTACATCTTTAAAAATTATTTTGCTACAGTGTTTTCAGCAATAAGTATTCAGTTTTCGGTAAATAAGTGGTATCCAAACATACCCTAAATTCCTAAATTGCATAAGTCCAATCCTATTTTCCTTTCTTTTTTTTTTTTCTTGCTCCACCGTTTTTAAAATTCTCTCATCTTTATTTCTTTGTTATTTTTTTTACTATTATCTTTTTTGATGAGAGAAAAGGGAGGGCAGGGGTTACCATCATGACTTACCCTCCTGGGCATGATTATAGGGGCACCCCCCGCTAGGGAATACTAGATTGAGCCATAGCTATTGTGGTCTGGGATGACCACAAACCTCACCCTAGCACCTCGAGAGAGCTGGTAATCAGGGGCTCCTCAGCAGGGATACACAAATTCCTCCCTAGGTACTCGCCTGGGCTCGAACTAGGAACCACAAATCTGATTCATAGATCCCAACCACCAGGCCACCCCTCTCGAGGCTTTTTTACTCTTATCTTGAATTGTTCTCATCCACACATTTAAATTATTTTTACTTTCCCGATACCTTGACTTTTCTTTCCCAATAGCTACACGTTTAGATGTTCTATTCTTCATTCTCATCCTCAAAATCTCTTCCTCTCCCTCTGTCCCAATCTCTTCATTCTCTTTCTCACAAATTTGTTTCAGTAACAGAAACAAAAAAATGCATGATTTTTTTTACAAATCGCGTCGTCATCATGCTCCTCTCTCTCTCTCTCTCTCTCTCTCTCTCTCTCTCTCTCTCTCTTAAAAGATTTTGCAAATGCATTCATCTCAATGTTTTGACAGATCTCATGGTGGTTGAGGCTTCAACAATAGTGATAAGGCTAGGTGTTGTGAGCTTGTAAATACAACTTAAAAAAAAATAACAAAAATCTTCCTTTTTTTTCACGTTTTATTTTCTCAACATCAGATCTTTTGTCATCCTTATAGTATAGTACTGTCCTTTTTTGCAATGATCTAAGTTTTAACATAGTGAGCATTTAAGGGGCATTTCAATTGTTTGGGTTTCTATTACAAATATTGTAACATGTTACTTGATATATCCTATTGTCACCCTAATACTTCATTTGTATTTAATACCCAATTTTTCTTTACCATACATTTCAGAAAAGGTATCTGACCTTTAAATTTGCTTTGACACTTCACTGTCCGATGTTACTGAAAAGAGAAGTCCTTGCTAATAGGAGAAAAATTTCATGGAGAAATTTGTTTCAAAGTTGTCCACAGGAAATAAATTTCGGAGAGAGGGAGGGAGAGGGAAAGAAGAGCGTACAAAGATAAAGATAAAAGAAAGAAGTGATGTTTAACTACTATCAAACGTTGTGTCTATAGTTTAGTATAGGCAGTTGGGTTTTTAAGGGGCGTGTATATAAGGCAAGAAAGAGTCAAAATATTTTGTAACTACTGTCCAAAGAGGCAGAACATTGTGTCTCTAATTTACTATAGATGACCGAATATAATGGTTCTAAAAAGTAAAAATATCACTAAAACTTCCATCAAACGAAAAGACACAACTATTCAGGTTTTTTTAAATGTACACGTGGCATTAATCTATGTAGCCATATGGTGCAATAAAAAATGATTAACAAAAAGTCAAATGTTTCGGCTATTAGTTATTATTATTATTATTATTATTATTATTATTATTATTATTATTGTGGTTGCACGATTTTCTTGGCCCAAATCCTAATGATCAGGCTTTGACCCAAGACGCAACCCACAATGAATGTTCGTAGAGAATGGGTGAAAGAACTTGGCTTCAGTGAGCCTGTACGGTCGCATGCATGGATAAGGTGGATGCAGAAGATAAAAGACACGGGGAAGATTTCTCAAGTCTCCTTATATTCCTTTTATCTTTGGGTCTTCATCCAGTTTTTCCGTCCCCTTCTTTGGGGGACTGTATTACATTATATAGCTCTCCTTCTTTCATCTAAACCTTACACCTGTTGATCATCTAAGCACCCACTTGAGCGCCTGTCCCATCAGCCGCCCTCACCACTCCCTTTGTGAGTTGCAGAGGCCAATACTGTTCAGGGGTCTTTTCCTCATTAATGCGGCCAAGAGGTTGGTTGGGGCGCAATTAATGTGGTGGTAGCTTTTCGAGGGATATTTTGGATTTTATTCATTTTATATGTCTGGAGGGTGAACTGAGTTGGTTGGGGATGGCTCTTGGTCTGGGCTTCGTGGTATCCGAGGAGGAGTTTCTCCTCGGATAGGCTTCTTGGGCGTTGCTGGGATTAACGCTTCATGTGTGGCCTCTCCTCGGAAAGGAAGCTCCTCGGAGGGGCCTGGATTTGGAGTGGCCCATTATTTTTGGGCCGGGCCCCACAATAGCCCCTCAAAACTCCGGTTTTTATCTCCTTCCGAGGAGAAAAGCGGGGTTTTGATGTTAATGAGTGGATAGGGATAAGGAGGACCTGGGGCGCGTGTGCAGATCGTGACCTTTGACGTGCCACAATTTTCGAGGCGTGGCCATTAATTTCTGGAGGCGTTATGTTCCCTTCATCCAACGGTGCGGCGCGGATCGAACGACCATCGTTCATTCGCGTATTTTTAGGCAGGAGTGATTTCCTCTCTCTCCTCCTGACTATATAAGGTGTCAGGGGGGGGGTTCAGTTCCTTCTTTTATCTGCTTTTCATAAACCTCAAAGGACTCCAGAGATCTACAGCGAAACCCAGAGACATACAAGCACTTGCGCCCTTTACGCCGCCGTGACCATTTTCTGCGAAACGTCTCGTTTACGAGTGATTTCCAGGCATCCCATCAAGCGTTTTGTGAAGGTACCAGTACATTTCGCTCATCTCGTCGTTTCAATTCTCTCCTCGGACCCTTCTTTTCTGCTCAATCTTTACTTTCGTTTCCCAGTCCAGTTCAGATGGGTAGGTTCGAGAAACTAGTAAATACTCCGGCCGCTATGGAGGTCTTTAGGGCTAAATACCGCATCCCCCCGGGGGTTGGGCTGCGGTACTGTCCTCTTGAAGGAATAGTGACAGATAAACGTCTGGGAGAAGTTGTCATCCCCATGATTGCTTTCATAGAGGGAGGGATGACACTTCCCATGCGTAGGATTACCAGGGAATACTTGTTCAACCATAGGTTGGCGCCGCAACAGTGTGCCCCAAATATGTTCAAGATATTAGGCTGTGTAGATGTCCTAGATGAGCGGATGAACCTAGGCCTTACTTGGCACGATGTGGCCTATCTGTACGAGTGTCACCGCCTCGGGGATGAGGGGTATTATCTTAAATCCCGGAACGAGGACGTTAGGTTGATCTCTTGTCTCCCGGTATCCAATAAGACCGTGAAGAATGACTTCCTCATTGCTTCTGGGGAGTGGTTCGACGGTATTCATTGTCCAACTCGGGCAGGAAACCCAGGTGCGGCGTCCTTTGGGATCGGTCCTTGTTAGGAGAGGAATTAGTGTTGAGGGTTTATTTTTACTGCTTTCCTTATAACTGGTAGATTTCTTGAACTAACCCCACTCTTCTTGGTTGTTTGCAGATAAATCTCACGTAGCTCCTCGGCTTAGCCTTGTGAACGTGCCAGCGTTGAACTACCTTCTTAGGTCGGAGATTTACGTTTCCGAGGACGGACAATTGCGTGCGGCTCATCTAGTTTTGGGCTATCAACCTTTAAGCAGCTCTTTCCAGGCGATCGGTCACGCTATAAGGGCTGGCAGTCCGAGGCTGGCCAGGATTGACGTGTCCAAGGACGGGTTCCTAGCCGACCACGATTTACCGCCAGTTGTGTTGCCCGGTGTTAGAAATCCCTACTTGGCAGAGCAGTTACCTCCGCCAGACGAGCCTGGCGTTGTCGTTCAAGTTGAAGAAGAAGCTGAGTCGTCTCGTCTTTCTCTTGAGGAAGAGATAGACGAGTTCCATTTTGAGGAGGAAGTCCAGCAATCCCCCTTAGCGGAATTTTCCGATCCCGAAGGAGAGCGGGATCGACATTCGGCAGTTGGCGCTCCTTCCCTTGTTATCTGCTCGGACGATACTTCGGACGAAGAAACGGAGCCCATGGCAGGAAAGGGAAAATCTCTGAAGGAGCTGTTGGGTTCCAGAGGGAAAGGCCAATCATCGAAGGGGCCACCTCCACCACAAGCTAAGGCCCTTCCTCCCGTGGTCCCTCAAGGAACTTTGGAAACTGGTCTCAAGGTCAATCCGGACCTGAAGAAGAAGAGACCGGTTGACACCCCGGAGGAGGGTGAGGTGGCTGCTCAGCCCACCAAGCAGCAGAAGACTGCTCGGGCTCCAAGGAGCAGAAGGGGCAATTCCTCGGAGAGTAGGGACGAGGAGAGCCTTGCGGATGTACGGGTTACTCCGCGTGTATGGAGCCCCAAATTGGAGTTGGAGGGGGTCGCAATCCCTTACAATGCCTCGATTAGAGAGTACAACCGCGGCCGAGCTGGGTACGTGGCTGAGGCCTTAGAGCAGCCCCTGCTCCTTCCTCGGGACATGGAGGCTTACAGGCGTTTCTCTCAGTCCGAGATCTTCCTATCCCTTAAAAGGGATCTCGCAATGGTAAGTGATCCTTCTACTGTTTCATTAACTCTTTTGACCTCGTTAGATATTTTTAAAGCATTTCGGTTTTGTCTGCAGATTACTCAGCAGGTATTTGTGGCTGAGGAATTCTGCCGAAGTGAACGTAATCGGACTGAGGCCGAGATCCAGGCTCGGACAGAGGTGGAGAAGACCTTGGGGTCCCTTAGGCACGATCACCTTATACTCACGAACGAGTTCAAGGAGTCGGAGCACCGGCGCAAGAGTGCAGAATCTGGTCTGAAGAGCGCCGAGACTCAGGCGGAGGACCAGCGCAAGGAGCTATACTCGACGCAGCTCAACCTTGTCACCGAGAAGCAGGCAGTGCAGGATCTCAAAACTGCCTTGCAAAAGGTCGAGGATGAACTGAGAAGGGTCAAAGAGGAGGCTCAGTTGATCCGAAAGGCTATAGAGGCTGAGAAGAATGCTGCTCGCCAGCTTGGGGCTGAGGAGACGGAGGCCAGGCTATCAGAGGAGGTCCCCGAGGTGTGCAGGGATTACTGCAATATCTCCTGGGCTCATGCTCTCGATGCTGCAGGAGTTCCTGCGGATTCGGCACTAAGACTGCCCGAGAACATCTTCTACCCTCAGGAGATCCGAGCGAATCCTGATGGTGCCCAAGTGACTTCAGAGCAGGATTTGGCGGCGCCTGATACCGCCCTTGTGCCTGAGATAACGAAGAGTCCCACCGTAGACTCAGTCGTTGAGGCTCCTCCTCCTCAGCCCGAGCAGAAGGAAGATCCCCCTGTTGAGGCTTAGTCTTTTAGGCTTTCGTTTTTTTTTTGTACTCTTTTTTTTTTTATGAGAGCCGTCCTGTTTTTCCATTTTTTGTAAGGACCTCTCTTTCCAGTGTACTCGAAATATTAATCTGGAATGTTAGTTTGGCTCTCTATGGATGTATGCCAGTAGCGTTTTACTTTAAATACTTGCAATGATGCAGATATGGTTCTCGATGGATGTGTGCAGCGCATAGAAATGATTTCCTTTAAGCGATAATCTCCCGACCTGACACAAGTAATAGTTTCCCCTAAGTCTGTGGTCCGAAGAGCCATGCAGGACCTAGGTTCTGTTTAGAACTTACGCGATTTTTCTTTTCCGTACTTGGTTTCCCCATAGGCTTGAGTCCGAGGACCATGCAAGACCTTGGTTCTGTCCAAGATTTACGCGATTTTTCTTTTCCGTACTTGGTTTCCCCTTGAGTCCGAGGACCATGCAAGACCTTGGTTCTGTCCAAGACTTACGCGATTTTTCTTTTCCGTACTTGGTTTCCCCATAGGCTTGAGTCCGAGGACCATGCAAGACCTTGGTTCTGTCCAAGACTTACGCGATTTTTCTTTTCGTACTTGGTTTCCCATAGGCTTGAGTCCGAGGACCATGCAAGACCTTGGTTCTGTCCAAGACTTATTACGCGATTTTCTTTTCGTACTTGGTTCCCCATAGGCTTGAGTCGAGGACCATGCAAGACCTTGGTTATGGTCCAAGACTAACCGATTTTCTTTCCTACCTGGTTTTCCCCATAGGCTTGAGTCCGAGGACCATGCAGACTTGGTTCGTCCAAGACTTACGCGATGTTTTCTTTTCCGTACTTGGTTTCCCATAGGCTTTGAGTCGAGGACCATGCAAGACTGGTTCTGTCCAAGAACTTACGCGATTTTTTTCGTACTGGTTTCCCATAGCTTGCAGTCCGAGACCATTCGCAAGACCTGTGGTTCCCTGTCCAGACTTACGCGATTTTTCTTTTCGCTTGGTTTCTCAACATAGGCTTGAGTCCGAGGACCCATGCCAAGACCTTTGGTTCTGTCACAAAACTTACGCGATTTTTTCTTTTCGTACTTGTTTCTCCCATAGGCTTTGTAGTCCGAGGACCATCAGACCTTGGTTCTGTCCAAGACTTAGCGCGATTTTTCTTTTCCGTACTTGGTTTCCCATAGCTTGAGTCCGAGGACCATGCAAGACCTTGGTTCTGTCCAAGACTTACGCGTTTTTTCTTTTTGTACTTGGTTTCCCCATAGGCTTGAGTCCGAGGACCATGCAAGACCTTGGTTCTGTCCAAGAGTTACGCGATTTTACTTTTCGTACTTGGTTTCCCCATAGGCTTGAGTCCGAGGACCATGCAAGACCTTGTTTCTGTCCAAGACTTACGCGATTTTTCTTTTTGTACTTGGTTTCCCCATAGGCTTGAGTCCGAGGACCATGCAAGACCTTGGTTCTGTCCAAGACTTACGCGATTTTTCTTTTCCGTACTTGGTTTCCCCATAGGCTTGAGTCCGAGGACCATGCAAGACCTTGGTTCTGTCCAAGACTTACGCGATTTTTCTTTTCGTACTTGGTTTCCCCATAGGCTTGAGTCCGAGGACCATGCAAGACCTTGGTTCTGTCCAAGACTTACGAGGTCTTTTTAAGTGTTAATTTCTCTTAAGTCTGTGGTCCAAGGAGCCATACAGGACTTAGGTTCTGTTTAAGACTCATAAGAATTGTCATGCAGATCAGTAAGAAGTGGATAGCCAATGAACAAAATGTGGGCGAAGCCATTTTCATTAATAATAATATCTTCTGAGGTTATTTACATTCCATGGTCGAGGCACAGCTTTTTCATCCAAATCTTCTAGATAGTAGGCGCCTATTCCAGCTACGGATGTTATACGGTACGGTCCTTCCCAATTGGGCCCCAACTTGCCCCAAGAGGGGTTTTTTGCGCTGCCAAGGACCTTCCTCATCACGAGATTGCCGGGACCGAGGGGTCGTAGCTTGACATTGGCATCGTATCCCTGTCTCAGCTTTTGGTGATAATAGGCCATATGAATCGTTGCTTTTTCCCTTCTTTCCTCGGCTAAGTCTAGATTTCTTTCCAACAACTCATCGCTACCGTCCGGAGTAAACGAAGCAGATCTCAGCGTAGGAAAGTTGTTCTCAATTGGGAGTACAGCCTCTGCCCCATAAGTCAGTGAAAAGGGGGTCTCACCGGTTGACCGCCGTGGCGTTGTCCGATAGGTCCATAGAACGTGCGGGAGCTCTTCTATCCATCTTCCCTTTGCCTCATCTAGCCTTTTCTTTAGTCCGTTCACTATGACCTTGTTCACGGCCTCCACCTGCCCATTTCCCTGGGGATATGCAGGGGTGGAATATCGGTTAATGATTCCAAGCTCGTGACAGTACTTTCTAAAGCTTTTACTGTCGAATTGAAGACCATTGTTGGAAATGAGTGTACGCGGGATTCCGAAGCGGGTGATAATGTTCTTCCAGATGAATTTCTGGGCATCCACGTCCCTAATGTTGGCCAAAGGCTCAGCCTCCACCCATTTAGTGAAGTAATCGGTCCCGACTATGATGTATCGCTTGTTCCCCGCGGCTTTAGGAAAAGGTCCGACAATATCGAGACCCCACTGCGCGAACGGCCACGGGTTAGAGAGGGGGTTGAGAACCCCTCCGGGTTGGTGAATATTCGGAGCAAATCTCTGGCACTGATCGCACTTCTTGGCGTACTCCTGGGCCTCCCTTTGCATGTTCGGCCACCAGTATCCTTGGGTGAGTGCCCTATGCGCCAGCGACCTTCCTCCGGTGTGACTTCCACAAGTTCCTTCATGCAACTCCTCAAGCAGAGACTCGGACTCTTCTGGATGTACACAGAGTAGGTACGGTCCAGAATAGGAGCGCCGATATAATTGGTGGTCCTCGGATAGCCAGAACCGAGGAGCATTCCTCCGTATCTTATCGGCTTCCAGCTTTTCTTCCGGCAAGACGTCACTCTGAAGGAAGTTCTTTATGGGATCCATCCAGCAGTGACTCTTTCTGATCTGATGGACTCTGGCCGGATTTCCGCTGATAGGGCTTGCCCGGGCTAAGTCTTCAACCAGGATCATTCGCGGCAGATTGTGTGCTGAGGACGTGGCGAGTGTGGCCAGCGAGTCTGCATGGGTGTTTACACTCCTGGAGACGTGCGTCAGATTGAAAGATTCAAAATTCGTCTGTAGCCGCTTGACTTGTCCCAGATACTCTTGCATCCTGGTATCTCGAGCTTCCAGCTCACCCATCACTTGTCCGACCACTAGTCTGGAGTCCGAGAATGCTTCTATTACTGTGCCGCCCAATCTGTGAACCATCATCATCCCTTGAAGCAAAGCTTCGTATTCGGCTTCATTGTTCGTGGCCGAGAACCCGAGCCTCAAAGATTTTTCAATAGCAGCACCGTCCGGGGATACTATAACTATCCCAACTCCTGACCCTCTTTGGTTAGCCGCCCCATCCACGTAGACCTTCCATGGCCTGGTCTCGACTGCTGAAATCACGCCAACCGACTTCTCATCCAATGCTTTCTTCTCAGTCATTGTTTCAAAAGAGGGCTCAGCAAACTCTGCCACCAAGTCCGCGAGGACCTGTCCCTTGACGGAGGATCTGGGCATATATTTGATGTCAAAGGCTCCCAGGAGCGCACTCCACATGGCGATCCTGCCTGTATAGTCAGCGCTGCGAAGAACTGCTCGAAGGGGAAGCTGAGTTAAAACGATGACCGTATGCGCCTGAAAGTAATGAGGGAGCTTACGGGTCGCATGCACTATCGCCAGAATCGCCTTTTCCAAAGGAAGGTACCGTACCTCGGCTTCGTGCAATGATTTGCTCACATAGTAAACCGGCCGCTGCACCCCATTGTCGTCCCGTATCAGCACCAAGCTCACAGCATGGGAAGCTACGGCAATATATGCAAACAGCACCTCATCTGCCTCAGGGCTGGACATGATGGGTGGTCGAGACAGGTAGTCCTTAAGCTGCTGGAAAGCCTAAGCGCAATCCTCCGACCATTCAAACCCTTTCCATTTGTTTATCAGGAGGTAAAAAGGCCGACATCGATCCGCCGATCTTGATATGAACCGGTTTAGTGCTGCAATCATGCCAGTGAGCTTCTGCACTTCCTTCGGATTCCGAGGAACCTGTAGGCTGTTAATGGCTTTGATCTGGTCGGGACTTACTTCTATTCCCCTGTGAGTGACCATGTATCCTAAGAATTTCCCAGACCCGACCCCAAATGAACATTTGGAAGCATTCAGCCGCAACCGGTGCTTTCTTAAGATAGCGAAGATCGCTCCGAGGTCACCCACGTGCTTGGAAACCCTTTTGCTCTTCACAACCATGTCGTCTATATAAATCTCAATGATCTTGCCCAGCTGTGGCTCGAACATCCGAGTCATCATCCTTTGATATGTTGAGCCTGCGTTCTTCAGCCCAAACGGCATCACCTTATAATGATAGTTTCCGATGGGCGTCATGAAAGCCGTTTTTTCTTGGTCGTCTGGCGCAAGGGGTATCTGATGATAGCCTTGAAAGGCGTCCAGGAAGCTCATTCGAGGGTGGCCCACGGTTGCATCCACCAATCGGTCGATTCGGGGTAGGGGGAATGGGTCTTTCGGGCATGCCTTGTTCAGGTCCGTGAAGTCCACACAGACCCTCCACTTCCCTGTTTTCTTTCTTACCACCACTGTGTTCGCCAACCATTCGGGGTAAAAGACCTCTTTGATAGCCCCTGCCCTTTTTAATTTCGCCACCTCGTCCCTTACGGCACTGGCGTGTTCCTTCGAAGGACGTCGAGGCGGCTGTTTCTTTGGAGTTGAAGAGGGGTTGACGTTCAGGTGGTGACAAATAAAGCTGGGATCAACTCCCGGGGCGTCGTAGGCGTCCCACGCGAACACATCGACATTCTCTCTGAGAAATCCGACCAACTCCTTTTTTTCCTGGGAAGGTAATTCAGAGCCGACCTGAAAGAACTTCTCAGGGTCGTTATTGACGGCAATCCTATCCAGGCCTTCGCACCTTATCTCCTCGGCCAGCCCCTTGCCTTGGCTCGCCGAGGGAGTTGGTTGCTATAAGCTCTCCGGGACCAAGGACTTGATTGGGGGCTGATGTAAAACGGCGGCCACCATACACTTCCTAGCCACGGCTTGATCTCCTCGGAGCTCTTCCACTTGTCCTCGGGAGGGGTATTTCACTTTTTGGTGAAGTGTGGAGGTCACGGCCTCCAGGGCATGGATCCACGGCCTTGCCATTATCGCAGTGTAAGGCGAATAAGCGTCAACCACAATGAAATTTACCTCCACTATCTCCGCCCCAGTCTGTACGGGCAGTCGGATCTGCCCTTTTGGCGTGACCATCCTTCCCTCAAAACTGAGAAGAGGGGAGTCATAAGCGGCCAAATCTTCTGGCTTCAGGTTCAGCCCCTTGTATAGGTCGGGGTACATTATCTCTACCGCGCTTCCCGAATCCACCATCACCCTCTTCACGTCGAAGCCCCCGATCCTCAGCGTGACCACCAAGGCATCATCGTGGGGTTGAATAGTTCCTCTCTTATCTTCGTCCGAGAAACCCAGTACCAGCGAGCTTCCCTTTCTTGACCTTTTGGGCTCTCCTTGCCTACCCTCAGGGGGGAACCGATCAACAACTAACACCCTGGGAGTGGGTGGCCCCGTCCTTCCTGGTGCAGCAAGGATGACATGTATCGTCCCGGTGGGGGGTCCCAAGGACACGTCCTTTCGGGGCTCTTGTGTTGTTTGGCCGGGATGGCCACTTGACGGGTGCAGTAGGTGACGTAGCTTTCCTTCTCGGACCAACTAATCTAGGTGATTCCATAGATTCCTGCAGTCCTCAGTAGTATGCCCATGATCCTGATGATAGTGGCAGTACAGGTTCCGGTTACGCCTGGAAGAGTCTCCGGCCATCTTTCCTGGCCACCTGAAGTAGGGCTCATTCCGTACTTTCTCCAACACTTGTTGTACTGGCTCCCTGAATATGGCGTTCACTACCTGCGGGTTGCTCTGGCCCGCCTGTCGCGAAAAATCTCTCCTCGGCTGACCAGGGTGGTGCCGCTCCGACCTGGAGTCGTTTGCTTTGAGGGGGATAACTTTATCCTTACCCCTCCCTTGCAGTTGATCTTCCTCCACTCTTTTATACTTGTTAATCCTATCCCTCAGCTGATCGATGTTGGCAACCGGTTTACCAGTGAGGGATTTCCTCAAGCCATGGTCGGTGGGGAGCCCGCTCTTGAACGTGCTGATAGCGACCGCATCATGGTTGTCATCCAGGTCGTTGTACACCTCCCAGTATCTGTTCGAGTATGCTTTCAGAGTCTCTCCCTCGTGCATGGACAAGGACAGTAGCGAACCGAGGGGCCTGGGGACTCTGGTGCTGGTGATGAAGCGGGTGCAGAAATCCCGAGTGAGCTGCTTGTATGAGCTTACGGAATTTGCCTTTAGACCATTGAACCACCTCATCGCCATTGATCCCAGGCTGGATGGGAAGATTTTACACATCAGGGCCTCATCTTTCGAGTAGATCGCCATCTTTTGGTTAAACTGGCTCACATGCTCTACCGGGTCCGTTCGACCGCTATAGATGGTGAATGTCGGCTGGTTGAACCGTCGAGGCAGCTTAGCCCCTTCAATTCTATACGTGAAGGGGGATCTTGAGACCTGGTCCAACGCTTTCTTCATGGCATCGTTTCCCGAGCCCCTGTTGGATGTGCTCTCATACTTCCGCACGCGGCGCGGTTCCTTTACGTAGGAAAAGGTTTCACTTGGGGGGGTCCTTGGCCTCCGTTGGTAACTCACATCCTCCGCATTAGAGGACCCGTCTGAGTCTGAAGGAGATCGTTTTCGCTGGGTTCGTCGCAACTTTCTCTTCAGATCATCTATCTCTCTCTGCATGTCCTGGTGACTCTTTCGCCTCTGGGAAGCGTGGCTTCCTATCTGAGTGTGACTCTGGCTTGTCCGGATAGTTTGCACACTTCCCTCACGATCTCCCCTGTGGCCTGGGTTGACGGGGTTATTCTGCCTCGGGGACTCGACGGGTTGTGTCCGTTGGGAGTCGGCCTGGTGAGGATTCCCCTGGTGCGGATTTAGTTCTGCCATGCTTGACCGTTGCGCCTGCTGATGCCCTAGTTCTTCCCACAGATGGCGCCAATTGTGGTTGCACGATTTTCTTGGCCCAAATCCTAATGATCAGGCTTTGACCCAAGACGCAACCCACAATGAATGTTCGTAGAGAATGGGTGAAAGAACTTGGCTTCAGTGAGCCTGTACGGTCGCATGCATGGATAAGGTGGATGCAGAAGATAAAAGACACGGGGAAGATTTCTCAAGTCTCCTTATATTCCTTTTATCTTTGGGTCTTCATCCAGTTTTTCCGTCCCCTTCTTTGGGGGACTGTATTACATTATATAGCTCTCCTTCTTTCATCTAAACCTTACACCTGTTGATCATCTAAGCACCCACTTGAGCGCCTGTCCCATCAGCCGCCCTCACCACTCCCTTTGTGAGTTGCAGAGGCAAGGCGGTACTGTTCAGGGGTCTTTTCCTCATTAATGCGGCCAAGAGGTTGGTTGGGGCGCAATTAATGTGGTGGTAGCTTTTCGAGGGATATTTTGGATTTTATTCATTTTATATGTCTGGAGGGTGAACTGAGTTGGTTGGGGATGGCTCTTGGTCTGGGCTTCGTGGTATCCGAGGAGGAGTTTCTCCTCGGATAGGCTTCTTGGGCGTTGCTGGGATTAACGCTTCATGTGTGGCCTCTCCTCGGAAAGGAAGCTCCTCGGAGGGGCCTGGATTTGGAGTGGCCCATTATTTTTGGGCCGGGCCCCACATTATTATTTATTTATTATATATATATATATATATATATATATATTAGTCTTTCTTGCACCTTCTACAGTTAAGCTTTGAGAAATTGAGAATACCTTGTGGGTGTGATGAATTATTATACGAAAAAATTATTTCACCCATTAATGCATAACACTTATCACACCCTTAGGTAATTTTGTAATTGGAAAATATAGTAATCCCGAATTATAATAAATGAAAACTATTAACATTTTCACCCAAAAAAAAAATTAGAAGAGCCTCTGACTACGCACTCACATGCCTGCTCAGAAGCTAGTAATATATAGAGATTATAGGGAGATGGTAACTAACTTTTCCAATCCTCTTAATATATAAATTAATAGATAGATAGATAACTACCATAATTCTCAAATGTCATATGCAGACAACGGGGAAAAAAAAAAAACATATATTATGTTAAACTTTGTTGAGGTTAACCACTAGCATAGTTAAGAGATAAGATCAAAAGATAGAGTTCAAATTTGGTAAGGATGGGATGTAAAACCCATGTTTTACATTATCCAAAAAGAGGTTGCCACATTTGTTTTTTATTTAAAACTCAATACATCCTAACACACAAAATAACATCTCAATAAACTCACAATTAAGTTAGATATTCAAATGGGTATTAGAATTGATTGGGTGTGGTTGTGGCTATTCTTTAATATGTAATATGATGATATAGTGTGTTGGGATTAAAGGGGTAAAACTTGAGTTTTACACCACATCCTTATTGAATTTAATCTCCAAAAAATAAGTAACTTTAATCAAATAAGCTAAATTTTTTAAATTAAAAAAAAAAAAAAGTCAACTTGTTTGATTAAAGTCACTTTCTATCTCACTTAAAAAATAAAAAATAAAAAATAAAAAATAAAAAATAAAACACTAAATTACTCATTGTTAAAGAAAGATTCCAATTGACTAAGGATAACATTGTTTGCTTCAAACTCGTAGGAAAGTCAATCCAAAATATGCACACTATATCTTCCGCTTCAAACTCTCATGAGTCAAGATTCCACCATGTGATAATTAAGTTTAAATTATAAACTATATTTAAACACCCAATTAGATTATTGCCACAATTAAAATAATAGACCATTAATTACTACCATAATTACCTATTAATGACTACCGTATTAAATTTAATATAAGACAAAATATATAATATTATTAATAAATATCATAATTATCGAATTCATTTCTCATATATAAAACTAAAGACATTTGACTTTTGATTGATCATATAATTTTTTTCCCCATAAACTTTTCAAAGTCTCACAATATTATGTCATTATTTTATTTATATATATATATACTCCCTCCGTCCCATTTTGTTTGTCCTGTTTGAAAAGTCAAACATTTTAAGAGAACATCATTTATTGTCTTATCTGTCTTATAAAAACGTATAAGTTTACAAAACTACCCTTAAATAAATTTATCAGTTTTTTTAAAAAGAGTTATTCTTAATAAGGCTTAGGGGTATAATAGGAATATTAGTAAACTAATAACTTTTATTTTTAGAAACAGAACAATATTTTGGAACAACCTAAAATGGAATAGAGAACAAACAAAGTGGGACGGAGGGAGTATTATTTATATAGTCAAATTCAAATCACATTCTATGTTTAAAGGATTCTCAAAAAAAAAAAAACACTCTATGTTTAAACTCTCCATAAGATTTGTTTCCTAAAAATTAGATTAAAAAAAACTCAAAACTATTCTCGCCACAGTTAATATAAAAGACCATTAAAAAGTACCATAATTACCTATTAAAAATTATCATATTAAATTTCATATAGAAAAAAAATTTATAACTACCATAATTATCAAATTTCATATGTAGAAAACCAAAAAAAAAAAAAAAAAAAATTATTATATTTTGTTAAACTTTGTCAAGGTTAACCACAAGCTTACTTAAAAGATGAGAAAAAAAGAAGTGACTTTAATCAAGTAATCTAATTTTCTGTTAAAGCATTTAGCTAACAGGGAAATTCATAGTATATAAGAACACAGCAGATGATTTAGTCGCCAGGCATTGGGCCAACAAGACTTTATTTTTGGGTTTAAGTCCCTTGATCCCCACTAATGATGCATTAGTGCACGTCTCTGCGTTGTCTTGGACGCTTAGAGAGATTAACACCCTTCTCTCTTATGCTTTTTTGTTTACCAAAAAAAAAAAAAAAAAAAGTATATATATATATCCTTCAAAGAGAATGCGCAAGTCTAAATAAATGGGAGCCACAAACACAATAATTATGCACATCGATCTATTCTTTTAGCTTAGTGCACATCAGTCAATTTTTGGGATAGGACAAAAGATCAAACCACGCAATCCCACAATAATGCTAAGCAAATCAAGAAGTTGAAAAGAAACAGAAAGCTCAACGGCAAACAAATTTTCTCACATTTACAAAGAATTTTTCTTTTCTTCCATTAAGATTATAAACGATAAAAAGCTATCTACTTGAGTAGCTCTATTCCTTCAATGAAGTAACGGTACAAATATCATGGTATACTACAAAATGGTACAGCTTACCAAGATTCTCTCAGCGTTTCTATAGACTATGTAAACAACATCATTCTAGCAATGTTAACCATTAAATATATATATATATATATATATATATATATAATATGGGTAAACTAACGTAATTAGTCTCTATCCTATACACCATATTTCAATTTGATCCCTATTCTTTCAGTGTCGTGTTAATTTAGTCCTTACCATTACTTTTTGGATGAAAATTGATAATGCGTCTAATGGCCAAAATAAAAAATTAGCTTTTGTTGATGTAACAATTAATACACAAAAATTTTATTTTGACCATTTGCCATGTCATTAATTTTCATCTAAGATATAATGACAGAAACTAAATTGACATGACGCTGAAAGGTTGGGGACCAAATTGACATAATTGAAATGTTAGTGAACCAAATTGAAATATGGTGTATAGAATAGAGACCAAATACGTAGTTTACCATATTATTTATATAGTCAAATTTAAATCAAATTCTATGTTAAACTCTCCATAAGATTTGTTTCCTAAAAATCAGATAAAAAAAAAAACTCAAAAACATTTTTGCCACAATTAATACAAAAGACCATTAAAAAGTATCATAATTACCTATTAAAAATTACCTTATTAAATTTCATATAGAAAAAAAAAATTATTTATTTATAACTACCATAATTATCAAACAAAAAAAAAAAAATCATATTTTTTTAAACTTTGTCAAGGTTAACTACTAGCTTACTTAAAAGGTGAGATAAAAAAGTGACTTTAATTAAGTAATCTAATTTTAAAATAATAATAATAATAATAATAAGTCAACTTATTTGTTTAAAGTCACTTTCTATCTCCCTTAAAGAAATAAGCTAGCAAATACAATAAATTACTCATTGTTTGTTCATGGGGAAGTCAAAATCCAACATATACACACTGTATCCGCTTCAAACTCTCATGAGTCATGATTCCACCATGTGATAATTAAGTTTAAATAATATCCTATATTTATATGGGAGATGCTAAACAGTGCCCTTAAGGCACTAGTTAATAATCCATTTAAAGAAAGTTTTTATGGGAAATGAAAAAAAAGTAATTAATATTTTAACAACTTTTTTCATTTTCCATAAAAGTGGTATCAAAACTTTCCTAAAATGGATTATTAATATGTGCCCTAAGGGCACTCGTTAGCATGACCCTTAAACTTTTTATTAGATTATTGCAACAATTAAAATAATAGACCATTAATTACTACCATTATTAACTATTAATGACTACCATATTGAATTTAGTGTTAGTTTGGATACAAATGCATTTGCGTTTGTGCTGGCGCTGCGTTTTTTGTGTGGGTCCCATGCACTGTTCACGGGACCCGCAAGTACGAATTTCAACAAATTTTTCTTTAAAATTGGGTTCCACGGCACAATTCATACATTTAAAAATTATTTTGCTACAGTGCTTTCAGTTTTCAGTAATAAGTGTTATCCAAACAAATTCTTAATATTAGACAAAATATAAAATATTATTAATAGCTATCATAATTATTGAATTCAATATTTGAATATATATAAAACTGAATACATTTGACTTTTGGTTGATTTTATAATATTTTTTGCCCCATAAACATAATCTCACAATATTATGTCATTATTTAGTACATATATATATATATATATATATATTTATATATTTATATTATTTATATAGTCAAATTCAAATCACATTCTATGTTTAAACTCTCCATAAGATTTGTTTCCTAAAAATTAGATAATAAAAAAACTTAAAAATATTCTTGCCATAGTTAATATAAAAAAACCATTAAAAAGTACCATAATTACCTATTAGAAATTATCATATTAAATTTCATATAGATAAAAATATATTTATAACTACCATAATTGTCAAGTTTCATATGTAGAAATCCCAAAAAAAAAAAAAACCATATTTTTTTTAACTTTGTCAAGGTTAACTACTAGCTTACTTAAAAGGTGAGATTAAAAAAAGTGACTTTAATCAAGTAATCTTTTTTTTTTTTTTAAATAATAAGTCAACTTGTTTGACTAAGGTGGCGTTTGGGTAATGTGTTTTCTGCGATGCTTTTCCTGCATTTTTTTTCCCTAGACACGCGTTTGGCACTGCTCATTGTTCATGAACAGTGATTTTAGGCTTATGAACAGTGTCAAATGCATAAACAGTAACTTTTTTATTATTATTTTATTATTTTCAGTTTTTAGCAAAATAAGCAGTATCCAAACGGATCCTAAATTTACTTTTTGTCTCCCTTAAGGAAATAAGCTTGCAAATAAAATAAATTACTCATTGTTAAATAAAGATTCCAATTGATAAGGATAACATTGTTTGCTTCAAACTCATAGGGAAGTCAAAATCTAAAATATGCACACTGTATCCGCTTCAAACTCTCATGAGTCCTGATTCGACCATGTGATAATTAAGTTTAAATTATATGCTATGTTTGAACACTCTATTAGATTATTACCACAATTAAAATAATAGACTGTTAATAACTATCATAACTACCTATTAATGACTAGCGTATTGAATTTAATATTAGACAAAAATATATATTATTAATGACTATCGCAATAATAAAATTCAATATTTGGGTATATATAAAACCGAAGACATTTGACTTTTAATTAATTTTATAATATTTTGCCACATACATTTTCAAGGTCTCCCAATATGAGTAATGATATAGTTATAAACTATTTTATAATATTTTTACAAAATATTGATGTGACCAATCTCTTATTGGTTTTTATCTAGGCCCACCATTAATATCATTTTTTTTCATTTACCAATAATCATTCACCACATCAGCTATTTGTAAAAAAATTTCTAAAATAATTTGTATCTCTATCATTATTCCTCCCAATATTATGTCTTGAGTTCAAATTTGGTACTAATTATTTATAATTTGTTGTAAAAATATTGTGAATATATTATTTCTCCTAGTGTAAAAGTCTAGTTTTACACCTTCCCCAAAAAAAAAAAATCACACATTAGATTTTTTCAAATAAAAGAGTTGGCATTGATGCACCCAATCATAATCCCATTAAAAGCTCACCCATCCCCACCTTGGCTCTCTCTCTCATCGAACAAGCCACTGTAGGATCATTCAAATTCTGACCATCACTGGTTGCCGTTGTCGTGTTTGACAATGACTCTGCACTCAACACTTTTTTTTTGGTAAACTGGAAACTTCAATAAAACAAAAGCTAAGAAACAGAGGCACCAACAGGGCCTACTCTGTTCAGATACAGCCCATTCTTATCCGCCTCAATGAGGGGAATCAAGTCCACAGGCGGACTGGACAATGAAACAAAATCAGAAGATTGCATGAGACCTATCCTAGCCAACTTATCAGCGCACATGTTGGCTTCTCGAAATATATGTCTGATACGACATTGTGGAATGCGAGCGACTAGTTGTTGACAATCATCAAACAAAGGGGAGAGGATGGTGTTGGCATAACCAGTATTGCTAAGGGCAGTAACTAAAACACTAGCATCCAACTCAACAATGACAGAATGATAGTTCATAAGAAGGCAGAAATGAAGACCGTCTCGAAGCGCCCAAGCCTCAGCTATGAAGCTGTTGGTATGCCCAATATGTCTTGAAAACCCCCCAAGCCATCGACCTTGGTCATCCCTTATCAGACCTCCACACCCCGCTGCATTCAAATGATCAGAAGCCGACCCATCTGTATTTAACTTGACCCAACCTGGCTCTGGCTTTTCCCAACTGATCTGTCTAACCACTCTAGTTTGATTTTTACTAGGCCGATTGATGCACAAAGCATACTCCGTGGCTTGCATGGTGATACTCTTTGCCAATTGAGGGTTTGCTCCTTTACCCTTGAAAAGCATTTGGTTACGTTGCTGCCAAATAAGCCAGATAGCAAAGGGAAACAATACATTCCAAGGAGGGTGGTTCGAAGAAGACAACCACTTTGACTTGGCATTGATGCTTAGCCAATCTTTGATTCCTTGAGAGAAAAAGGTGGAGTTGTTACTGTGAACACCAAGTTGACACCAAATTGGCTTCACCACATCGCAATCTCGGAGAGCATGGATAATGGATTCGTTTGCTGCATTGCATATTGGGCAGGAGATATTTAACTGCATACCTCTAGCCGCCAAGCACTCTTTTACACCTATGGCCTGATGAAAGCATTTCCACATGAATATTTGGATTTTAGGGAGGGTACAAAGTTTCCAAATCCAGGTGCCATCAAAGGTATTAGTGTCCTGATAGTCCAAGGCTAAGAGGTAGGCACTCCTAGCATCAAAATCCCCCTTAAGGGAGAATTTCCACGCTAGCTTATCTCCACTTCTCGCAAAAATGGGTGTAGGGACTGCCTGGACAGCGGCCTTAATTTCTGGGGGAAACTCAAATGGAATAGTGGACCAATCCCAACCACTAGTAGAGCAAACATCCCTGATTTTGAGGTTCTCGGTCTCATGAGGGAGAGGACCCTGAATAAGATTCCTTAAGGGACCAAGATCCGACCAGCAATCATACAAGAAGTTCAACTTACTGTTATGACCAGGAACCCATTTAACTCCCTTTTTAAAAACCTCTTCCCCTTTCCTCAGCCCTTTCCACGTGGGGGAGCAATCAAGCCTAGCTGCATTTCTGGAATTGATTCTCTGCCTAGTGCAATACTTCAGCTTTAGGAATTTTGACCAAGAAGCGTTACTCTCAGTGTGCATCCTCCAATTAAGCTTGGCCAGAAGGGCCGTGTTTCTGCCTTTGGCTGTTTAAAGCCCCAACCCATCGAGGATTTTTGGTTTTGTGACTTTACTCCAATTGACCCAATGCATTTTCTTAGCTTGATCCGTGAATCCCCAAAGGAAACTCCTATTCACCCGGTCAATACCATCCAATATCTTGCTTGGCAATAAGCTACTTTGCATAACATACGAAGGAATAGTAGAGGATGAAGATTGAATGAGCACCATTCAGCCTGCCATGGATAAAAGATTAGCTTTCCAACCCGCGAGTTTTTTCTTAACTCTATCCAGGACAAAGGAAAAATCTTGCCTGCGGTTGCCTGGGTGTTTAATCGGAAACCCCAAATACTTACCCAAATTAGAGGTTGGGATAAAGCCAAGAAGACTGGACAAGGCTTCTCTTTGATCGGGTTCAACATTCGGAGAGAAGAAAACCCGGGACTTCACTGCACTAATGGTCTGACCCGACTTAGTGCAAAAATCACTAAGCACTTCTCTTATGGCTAGGCAATTCTCCGGATTGGCATGGGCAAAAAGGACTAAATCATCCGCGAAGAAAAGGTGAGAGAAAGGCAGCCCATTTCTGGAGGTCTTAACTGGATTCCAGCTCTTATCAACACACTTCAACTCAATCAAATGGCTTAAGTACTCCATACAGATGATAAAGAGGTAAGGGGAAAGGGGGTCCCTTTGCCTAATACCTCTCGAAGGCCAAAAAGGCTCCAGGCAGCCCCCATTAAAGATTAGGGAGGAGGAAACCAAAGAGAGGCAACTCATGATTAGCTCAATTAGACTACTAGGGAAGTTTAAGATAAGGAGCATTTCTCGAATAAAACTCCATTCAATCTTATCGTACGCTTTTTCAAGATCAATCTTAATGGCCATGAGACCATTTTTCCCTTTAGTTCTACCAATAGTATGGACTAATTCCTGGACTATGATGAAGTTATCCACCCCTCTCCTTCCTGGGACAAACACAGCTTGAAGGGGAGAAATTAGTCTCTCCAAATGCGATCTAATCCGAGTCACAATAATTTTAGTGATGATCTTGTAGACCGAGTTACACAGGCTGATGGGTCTATAGTTGGCAATGGTTTCAGGGCCTTGAATCTTGGGGATAAGAACAATATGGGTTTTGTTAAGGTATGTTGGGATTTTCCTATCAGAAAAAGCTTTCAGAACTTCATCCTTAACTGAGTCTCCCACCGTTAGCCAAAAACGCTGGAAGAAACCCGCATGCAAACCATCCGGGCCCGGCGCCTTATAAGGTTTCATGGACCATAGAGCATTCTTAATCTCCTCAATACTAACCCTCTCTTCAAGAGATGATTCCACCTCATTCGTGAGTTGAGCACGCCACTGATTTCCTAAAAAAGGGACCCGGTGACCACTTTCATGAGAGGTGGTATACAGCTTCACAAACCCACTTCTAAAGAACTCCATAACCTCCCTTTCCTCAGTTATCCAATTCCCCAAATCATCCATGACGGCTGCAATGTGGTTCCTCTTCCTTCTTGTAATAGCAGACACATGATAGAAGGCCGTATTACGGTCTCCCTGGATCATCCAGTTAATTTTGGATTTTAAGGCCCATAGATCACGTTCTTGGTCCAGGATAAGATCAAGCTCTTGATGGAGGTGCTTCTCTAGATTAATAAGATCAGTGCTCGGGTGGGCAGCCAGAGCTTTCTGAACCCCGTAAATTTTAGCAATAACTCTCTTTTTCTTGTGATGGATATTTCCAAAGTGAGTTTTATTCCACACCGACGCATCCCTGGAAAAGATGTTAATACACTCTGCCAACTCTCTACCCCCCCCCCCCTCTAGGCCCGAGACACCACACTGAGAAAAGAGGTATCAGAGAGCCAAAACTCCTGGAATTTAAAAGGTCTAGTAAGATTGATGTTTCTAATAGGAAGAGTCTCCAAAAGAACCGGACATTTGATTCTATCTTATAACTCCCTGGCAATGGCTTATTTAGCATTTGATTTGAAACCTTGAAATATTTTTCATGTGCCCACTACAAAACGCGGGGGCCTTGGGCCGCGTTTTTTGAGCCGTGGCTATAAAAAACGCGGCCCAAAATGGACTGAAGCCGCGTTTCATAAAAACGTGGCTCTAGACGGGCTATTAGGCCGCGTTTTTAAAGCGTGGCCATAGATGGGTTCTTAGGCCGCGTTTTCTTGAGCTAAAAACGTGGCCTAAGGACCTCCGTACTTTATTTTGTGGCAAAATTTTTTTTTCCTTTCCTTAACTATGGCCACATTTTAAAAACGTGGCTCTAGACGACTCTTAGGCCGCGTTTTTAAAGCGTGGCCATAGATGGGTTTTTAGGCCGCGTTTTTTTGAGCTAAAAACGCGGCCTAAAGACCTCCGTACTTTATTTTGTGGCAAATTTTTTTTTTCCTTTCCTTAACTATGGCCACATTTTAAAAACGTGGCTCTAGACGACTCTTAGGCCGCGTTTTTAAAGCGTGGCCATAGATGGGTTCTTAGGCCGCGTTTTTTTGTGCTAAAAACGCGGCCTAAGGACCTCCGTACTTTATTTTGTGGCAAAATTTTTTTCCCTTTCCTTAACTATGGCCACATTTTAAAAACGTGGCTCTAGACGAGCTCGTAGGCCGCGTTTTTAAAACGCGGCCTAAGGACTCTCTATACTTTATTTGTTGGCAAATTTGTTTTCTTTTCCTTAACTGTGGCGCATTTTAAAAATGGGGCCATAGAATGATTCTTAGGCCGCGTTTTTTGAGCTAAAAACGCGGCCTAAGGACCTCCATTCAATAGTAATAGCACACCAAAAAAAACCCAAAGCCACAAAACATTTCAAAAACATTTCAACCCCAAAGCCACAGAACATTTCAACCCAGAGCCATTCGGTCAAAAAAAAAAAAAAACACAGAATCCACAAGCACCGTCGCCGCTGAGCTCAGCCGTCGCCGATGAAGCTCAACGGCGACGCTGAGACTCCAACCCACACCGATCGCGACGCTCAAGCGTCGCGATCGGCGCTGGTCGCGACGCTCAAGCGTCGCGATCGGCGCTGGTCGCGACGCCAAGCGTCGCGATCGGCGCTGGTCGCGACGCCAAGCGTCGCGATCGGCGCCGATCGCCAACGCTCGGCGTCGATCGCTAACGGCGACGCTCAAGCGTTGCGATCAGCGTCGATCGCGACGCTTGAGCGCCGCCGTTGGCGATCGACGTCGATGGCGACCGCGCACCGATGGTGACGATTAAAACGTCGCCGTTGGCGCCGATCGCGACGCTTCATCTGGCAGAACGTTCGCGATGCTTCAGTTCGCACCATCTGGCGACGCTTCCGGCAACCCTTCGCCTCCCACCACAACCTGCAACGCATCAGTTCGTGTAATGGGTATTTTTTACATTTGTTCTCTTTCTTTGATTAGATCAAGTCTTTGTTAGTGTTATTCTATATGGTTCTTTTCATTGGATTGGTTGAAGCTTAAGCCTTCAATTTCATTTCTTGTTAATGCAACCTTTCCTGTTGTATAGGTGCAATGTGGAGATGTGGAACTTGAAAAGAAAATAGATGAGAAGATTGAGCACTTCATTGGATCTTCATGTCAGTTTCTTTTCCTTATACTTGAGTTTAGTGTAGTTTCTATTAATCAGCTTAAAAGCCAATTATTTGAAATGGTCTTTAGTTCCTTTGACACTGTAAATTTCCAATAATTGGTGAATCTACTGTCATTTTCATTTGGTGTACTTGAGATGGTTAACTTGCACCTGAGGGCAAATTGAAGGTGTTTTTTTGCTGCAAACAATTAGCTGTAGCCTTAAATTACTGATAATAACTGTAAATTTACTTTTACTCATCAAAAAAAAAAATATTGATTATAACTTTATTTTGGGATTCCTTGTGAGTGAAGCTCTAGTGGAATGAGCACTTACTAATATGGGTATTTTCATTCTGTGTGTCTCTTGATGACTAATGCAGTCATTTTGTCCAATTCGTACTGTTTATTACACCAACACAATGTCCTTTTGGAAATATATGATTTTGGACCCTTAATCATTATTAGCCCTATATGAGAACAGTAATTGCTAATGTGATACACATTTACTATATATGTGTTCTTAAATCACAAAATTCTGGTAAAAAAAAAAAAAAACACAAGATAAATAGAAATATTTAAATATTGATTTTGGAAGACTAGCATAGAGCCTAAGGATGAAACTGAAATCTAATGGCATAATTCATAGACTAATTATATTTTAATTAAATAAATGAAACTAGGGATACTTAATCTAGGATGGAGGAGATCATGATTAAACATAGACATATTGAAGTTTGCGTATTTTTTTCAAAGATCATCCATGGTGATTTATTGAATGAAAATATTTTATCTCGCTTTGTAGGATGGATTAGATACTAATCAAGAAATTTGGCATGTCAAATTTTATAGTCCTCACCACAAATTTTATCTAAAGTGCACTGTGAGTACTATGTATGTACTTTCATTGCCCTCCTTTCTTGCATTTTATCTTTGCAAGAGATATTACTATGTATGTACTTTCAAAGTTTTTATAGTAAATGTGAGACTAATGCAAGATTAAAACTGTTTAATGAGGGCTTGGTTTGTGGTGACTGTACTAGAAAACAGGTGTGGAGGTCCTTAAGGCATTTGGGCTAGGAAAAAGAAAAAAAGGAAAAAAAAGGGCTATAGCCGCGTTTTTAAACGCAGCTATAGCTTTCACCTATAGTTGTCAACAAAGGTCCTATGGCCACACTTTTCAAACGCAGCCCAAGACGAGGACCTATGGCCACGTTTAAACGTGGCCATAGGTCCTGGTCTTGGGCCGCGTTTAAAACGCGGCCCAAGACCACAACCTTAGGCCGCGTTTAAAACGCGGCCTAAGACCAGACCCTTAGGCCGCGGTTAAAAAGTGCGGCCATAGGACCGTCAGTCCTATAGTCACAGGTTTTAGGCCACATTAGAAAGCGCGGCCTAAAAAAACGCGGCTATAGGCTATAGCCACGTTTTTTTGACATATGGCCGCGTTTTAAAAACGTGGCCATAGAACCTTTTTTTTGTAGTGGCCCTCAATCTCAAGAGACACTAAACACGTCATAAATAGGTAGCTGTTCGTTCAAAGTTTAGGTTTTCAAGCGTACGTGGGGCTGGTAGGTAAAAGTTGTTGGGCTCAAACATTCTTGTTCTTTGTGAGGTGGGGTTTTGTTATAGGGAATTTATTATTATTATTATTATTATTTTACAAAGTTGGGAATCTTTGTTTTTCCAGAGGATTTGAACCTAATTAGTGGCATAGCAAACAGATCAATGGAGAAAAGTTTTTTTTTTCCCCTTTTTTGGTGGCTTTTTGGGAGTCTTTTGGCTAAGTATTGTTAAAATTAGAGCTTATAGGCGGTATGGGTTCTTATCAATTTCATTATTTGGATTGCCAATAGTGTCGAATCTTGTATGTAGTCCTATAAGAAAAGAAAAAGAAATTGTCCATTTTTCGGGGTCTTGAAGGGGCGTGGAAACACATAAGAACTCGTTCTTTTCCCGGATCCAACATATTCTGTTCCATTTGTACTTAAGTCTCTTCATTAGTTTCAAATTTTCATTTCACTTTTAGTTTCGTTAATTGGATTGCCAAAATTCTTTTCCTCTATCCCACAAATTCCAACCCATGAGAAAGGTCTATTCAACCTAAGAACCAACAAGTAGACTGTAGCACAACCTGTTCAATATAAATGGAAACTAAATCAATTTGTTCTAATTAAACTAGTAGATATTTCAAGTTTTCAAAACAAAAAAAACAAAAAAAAAATACATTTTTTATATACTTTCCAAAAATTGATAGTTATGACGATGAGGATGGTGAATTCGAATATTGACCATATTTACAGACATCAAAAGTGTCAATTAGCATAACTTGATAAAATTAAAAATCTCATTTTTTTTAATTGTTATTATAATTATAATTAATATATTTATAATTTTTTATTGTAATTAGTCTAATCTCAAAAAAATATATTATTTTCCAAAATTTTGAAATTACGTTTTTTGTTTATTTATTCATGCCATGTACTTAAAGGATTAACTATAGGACAAAGTTTAGTTACAAAATTGGTTGTAACCTTAGACTATAACCTTACTCAATAAAATAAACATTACTACATATTTTGAAAATCTAACCGTTGAATTGCATGTTTTTTATGCTCTTAATACACATGTTAAATTTTGTGTTAATCGGATATTTTTTATTATATGATCTATAAACTTATATTTTACGCATTATTTTGAATTATAAAAACTTGCAATTTAAACAATTTATTGATGACATAGCTATTTATATTTAAATTTCTAGAAATTTTGCAAGCATAGAGAATATAAAAAGAAGATGTAATCCAATAGTGGATTTGTCAAAATTCACCTCTAGTAAAAATATATTAAGTAAGGTTGTAGCCTTATAATACATTCTTTTTTAAATTAAGGTTATTAGCTTTTTAATACTAATTTTTGTCATCACGAGCATTTTTTTTAATTGTAGCAAATAAAGAGAAAATAAAGAATAATAATCATTTACAATAATGATCAACCCAATTTGGCCAAAGAACTCGAAGTGTGACATGATAATTTTATTTTTAACTCAATGGAATTGTTAGATTATTTCAATAGAGCAAAATAATTCAAAAGCTTTAACTCAAAATTTTTGTTGTATTAATAGTATATAATGCTTGATAATAGTTTCGAATTAATAGTATATGATTCTTGATAATTTTATTTATTGCAAAAGCTAATATGAGAGCAAGATTTAAGAACATAAATTGTTGAAATATTTGTAAAACAAAAGGTTCGTAGTTTTAAGGTCAAATTAATTAGTGTTCAACCACGATGATGTCAAAATTAACTAATATTAACTAAATAAATTATAATAATTTTGTAAAATTTAGTAACCTTAATTAAAAAAGTACTATCAACAAAAATTTGAATATTTCACAAACATATTACATATATAAATTAAAAAAGAAGACAATATAGTTAATGATGGGATCGACGAGAACACGTTGTAGTGACGAGGACACAGTAATGACGAAGATATCCCCTGATGACGAACAAACCATCAACGACGAGGAAATGAAAGTCATTTAATGGTACTAGTAAATAACCTGGGCAGTTACAAAACGAGTAAGGCAGACTGTTGAGGACTAATAAAAGCCCCATAATTGGGCTTGAAGCGTTATGGAAGAAGAGCATTTACACTCCAACGGCTAGCAGTTTAGCTCACAGGTATAAAACTCTCACATTTCACAGCATAAGGTACGAGACTACAATTCTGAAAAGATACTTCTTACTGCTAGTTCTATAAACATCTTGATTGCTCTAACTTTGGCATCGGAGACGTTGTGGCAGGCACCACACCGGTGACCATCCTTCTTGAAGAGAACCAGACGCTAACAGGGAGTTCCATCTGCCTCCTGAGACTGACGAGTTTGCACCTCATCAGTTTGGCGCCATCTGTGGGAACGATATTTTCAGGTTCATATCTGAAAGCGTAGTTCCCATCAACTCTCTACATTCAGATGGAATCCAACCCTGACTCAGCAACCTTGACCCAGCAAGTCCAGGCCCTTGCAGCCACCATTGAAGAACTCACCAAACAGAACCAGGAAATGAAGTTGCGGCTCCAGCAGGTTCAACAAGCTCAACAGGAAGAAAATCGGTCCAAGGGTAACACGGAGGGAGAGGGGGATAGCCAGCAGAGGGAAACCCCCCGAAGACCAACTAATCCGGATGAACAGAACTCAGATCTTTTTCGGGAAATGATGAAAGAGATGGACGAACTAAGGAGCGCTATCAAAGAAAAGACGGACCGGAGCGTAGACAAAATGATAAGGGCTACAGATTCACCCTTCACTGCAGCAGTACTTGATTGCCCCGTGCCGTCAAAGTTTCGCCTGCCTCAATTAGAGCCATTCGACGGACTCAAGGACCCTCAAGATCATCTTAATACCTTTAAGACGACTCTGGGTCTCCAGCAGCCACCTGACGAGATATTGTGTCGTTCCTTCCCTACAACTCTCAAAGGAGCTGCAAGAGAGTGGTTTACTAAGTTGCCAAACTCGTCCATAGACAACTTCGATCAGCTGAGTAGTGCTTTTTTGCGTCACTTCATAGGGGGACAACGCCCAAGGAGACCAGTAGATTACTTACTCACCATAAGACAGGGAGAGAAGGAGACTCTGAGGTCGTATGTCAAACGATTCACCCGGGAAACTCTGGAAGTGGACGAAGCTGATGACAAGGTGCAGCTGACGACCTTCAAAGCAAGATTGAGATCCAAAGACCTTGTGGCCTCTCTTGCAAAAAACCCCCCGAAGACAATGGCTGAGATGCTCCTGAAGGCACAAAAGTACATGAACGCGGAAGATGCTCTAGCTGCCATAAAAGATACTGACAGGCTCGGGGACAAATCCAAAGGAGAGGACGACCGCAGAGGGCAAAAGAGAGACAGACCAGAACGTCGGAACAACGACGGGAATAGAAGGAGAGACGACAAAAATCCTCGTCAGGTAAAATTTACCCCTTTGGTTATGCCTGTTGACAAGATTTTCACGCAGATCAAGGACGAGCATTATCTCAAATGGCCCAGGCCATTACACTCGTCCCCCAACGCACGTGACAAGAACAAATATTGCCGGTTCTATAAAGACCACGGCCACAACACAGAAGACTGCAGAGACCTGAAGGAACAAATAAAGGAATTAATACGGAAAGGAAAGTTACAGAAATATGTGAAGAAAGGAGAATATAGCAAGTTCAAAGACGACAACAGGACCCAACATGAATCCTTTACTCGGGATGACGACCATCCGTCCCAGCCTCCACGCAAAGTGATCGGGGAGATAAACACGATCGCGGGCAGACCATCCTCAGGAGGATCATTTAGATCACTCAAAAAAGCATGCCACAGACAGGTGAACAGCATCCACACCATGCCTCCGTCCAAGCACCGACGAACATACCAAGACATGTCCTTTAATGAAGGAGACGCCAGGGGAGTAAAGCAGCCTCACAACGATCCCCTGGTCATAGTGCTGAATATTGAGGGGTTCAATACCAGAAGGGTCCTTATTGATAATGGGAGCTCAGCGGATATCATCTACCTCCCAGCCTTCCAACAGTTGAGATTAGATCCAAAAAGGCACCGTCCTTTTGACTCTCCGCTCGTTAGCTTCAGTGGAGACAGGGTCTACCCTAGGGGAATAGTGACTCTGACGGTGAAGGCAGGGACCTACCCAATGCAGTTGACCAAACAAGTGGACTTCCTGGTGGTAGATTGCCCCTCGTCCTACAACGTCATCATTGGGAGGCCCACCCTAAACAAGTGGAAGGCGGCGATGTCAACCTACTGTTTGAAGGTGAAATTCCCAACAGACAGCGGCGTAGGTGAAGTGAAGGGTGACCAAGTCCTGGCAAGGGAATGCTATCAGGCCGTACTGGCAAAAAAGGAGAACCACACGTGGACGATTGAAGAAAAAGAGGAGGACGGGATGGAGACCCTGGAAGCAGTAGAGTTGGTAGAAGGAAATGCGGACAAGACGACCAGGATAGGGACGACGCTAAGTCCCGAGATGAGAGCAAAACTCATAAAATTCCTTAAGGGGAATCTAGACGTCTTTGCATGGAGTCACGAGGACATGCCAGGCATATCTCCAGAAGTCATCCAGCACAGGCTGAATGTGGACCCCAGCAGGAAGCCCGTTCAGCAACGACAAAGAACCTTCGCTCCAGAACGAGATCAGGCAGTAGCAGAGGAAGTAACCAAACTCTTGACGGCTGGATTTATCCGGGAAGTATATTATCCAGAATGGCTCGCCAACGTCGTCCTGGTAAAGAAAGCAAACGGAAAGTGGAGAATGTGTGTAGACTTCACCGACCTAAACAAAGCATGCCCAAAGGACAGCTTCCCTCTACCAAGGATAGATCAGCTCGTGGACTCCACCGCCGGACACAAGCTACTGACGTTCATGGACGCCTTCTCAGGGTACAACCAGATAAAGATGGCTGAAGAAGACCAGGAGAAAACTGCCTTCGTTACAAGCCAAGGACTCTACTGCTACAAGGTGATGCCGTTTGGGCTGAAAAATGCTGGAGCTACGTACCAAAGATTGGTAAACAAAATGTTCAGCCAACAGATTGGCAGGAACATGGAGGTATACGTGGACGATATGCTCGTCAAGAGCAAGGAGGAGCTCGCTCACCTGGACGACCTGGAGGAGACTTTTGCAACCCTGAGAAAACACCAGATGAAGCTGAATCCAAGCAAATGTGTTTTTGGAGTAGCCTCGGGAAAGTTCTTGGGATTCATGGTTTCCCAGAGAGGAATAGAAGCAAATCCAGAGAAAGTACGAGCTATCATCGACATGGCTTCACCCAAGACCGTCAAGGACGTACAAAAACTTACAGGAAGGATAGCAGCCCTGAATAGGTTCGTCTCTAGGGCCACAGACAAATGCCTGCCCTTCTTCAAAACTCTCAAACAGGCTTTTGCTTGGACCGACGAATGCGAAGCTGCGTTCCAAGAGCTGAAGCAGTACCTGAGCAGTCCACCTCTCCTGAGCCCGTCCAAAAGAGGGGAGAACTTATACCTATACCTGGTAGTGTCAGCCTCGGCAGTAAGCGCAGCCTTGATTAGAGAAGAAGGCAAGAAGCAACTCCCGGTGTACTACGTCAGCCAAGCCTTTCAAGGAGCTGAGTTCAGGTACCCAAGGATCGAAAAGATCGTGTTTGCACTTATAGTAGCCTCGCGCAAGCTCAGGCCGTATTTCCAGTCAAATCCTATCCTTGTGATGACGGATCAACCAATTAAGAAATCGATGAACAAACCAGAAGCAGCAGGGAGAATGGTCCAATGGGCAGTCGAACTCAGCCAATTTGATATCGAGTACCATCCAAGAGCAGCCATCAAGGCACAAGCTCTGGCTGACTTCATCGCTGAATTAACTCTGCCAGACGAAGATGAAATTACAGACGAAGTTGATAAATGGACAATACAAACAGACGGTTCGTCAGCCCAAAAGAGAGGGGGAGTAGGGGTTGTCATAACCACCCCCGACGGAGAAGTAATGAAATATGGGGTTCAACTGAAGTTCCCAGCCACCAATAACGAAGCCGAGTATGAAGGAATATTGACGGGCTTGAGACTTGGGAAAGCTCTTGGTGCAAAAAACTTGCTGATCCAGAGTGATTCAAGGCTGGTAATCGGACAGATCAGTGGAGAGTACGAGGCAAAGGAAGAAAGGATGCAGAAATACCTTAAACTGACAAGGCAGCTAACTCAAGGGTTCGACACAGTGGAGTTCGTCCAGATACCAAGAAGCCAGAATATTGGAGCCGACGAAGTATCAAAACTAGCGTCATCAGAGGAAGGGGAGACGAGCACAGATATGGCAATAGAGATCCAGAAACACCCGAGTATTGAAGAGGTGGCGGTGTTCTCCATCCAAAGCAAAGACACCTGGATGACGCCCATAATATCCTTCCTCCAAGACGGGCACCTACCTGAAGACACTGAAGAAGCCAGAAAGATCAGGAAAAGGGCAGCCAGATTCACGATCCTGAATGACGTCTTGTACAAGAGGGGCTTCTCAATGCCCTACTTGAAGTGCGTCGACGAGGAAGAGGCCAGATACATCTTAGAGGAGGTACACGGAGGAATTTGTGGCGACCATGCCGGCTCCAGATCCCTAGTAAACAAAGTGGTAAGAGCAGGATATTTTTGGCCAACCATGCAGGTAGACGCTGCTAACATCGTCAGAAGGTGCGACAAATGCCAACGATACGGGAATGTGCAGCGGCTTCCAGCAGAGAGAATGACGACCATAGCTTCCCCATGGCCATTCGCACAATGGGGAATCAACATCGTCGGTCCTCTGCCCCAAGGTAAAGGTCAGGTAAAATTCCTTCTTGTTGCTATTGACTATTTTACAAAATGGGTTGAAGCAGAGGCCCTAGCAACGATCACTGAGGCTCGGATCCAGAACTTTGTGTGGAAAAACATAGTATGCAGGTTCGGGATTCCCTTGACGATCATATCAGACAATGGAAGGCAGTTCGATAGTCAAGGCTTCAGGGGGTTTTGCTCAAGCCTTGGGATCAAGAATCAGTTCTCATCCCCAGGGCATCCTCAGGCAAACGGACAGACGGAAGTGACGAACCGGACACTGCTCAAGATTATCAAGACCAGACTGGACGATGCGAAAGGTGCCTGGCCAGAAGAACTATCAAATGTCCTATGGGCTTACAGAACTACCGCCAGAACCCCGACGGGAGAAACCCCCTTCAGGCTTACCTATGGTACAGAAGCAGTAATCCCAGTCGAAGTAGGGGTCACAAGTATCAGGCGTCGATCCTTCAATAAAGAGATCAATGACGACGAACTACGACTGAACCTAGATTGCCTAGACGAAGTGAGAGTCAACGCATCCAGCAAGATGACGAGGTATCAAAGGAAAATGGCCGAATACTATGACAAACGGGTCAAACTGAGACGCCTGGACATAGGGGACCTCGTCCTACGCAGGACCAACATGGCAACTAAAGACCCTACCCAGGGAAAGCTAGGTCCCACGTGGGAAGGTCCCTACCGAGTCTCTCACTACTCAAGACAAGGAAGTTATCACCTGGAAACCATGGACGGACAGAGGCTCCCTCGACCATGGAATATTGAGCATTTAAAAAAGTACCACCAGTAAATGTAATAGACAAAGGCAGTCGCTCTTGAATTCAATAAAAATTTCTTATCCCTTGATGTCTTTATGCAGATAAGTCCAGTCAATTGTGAGTCAAACTAACAAGAGTCCACCTTGACGAGTGTATGTCACTGACGACAACACCAACGAATAAGATAAAAAAAAAAAAGGCTAAGTGATAAGATTCCGCCAAGACGGATGTAAATCACAGACGAGACCCGAAATGACGAGATTCCTTAATAGGATGTAAGTCACCATAAAAAAGGCTAAGTGATAAGATTCCGCCAAGACGGATGTAAATCACTGACGAGGCCCGAAGTGACGAGATTCCTTAATAGGATGTAAGTCACCATAAAAAAGGCTAAGTGATAAGATTCCGCCAAAGACGGATGCAAATCACTAACGAGGGACACGCGAATCACAAGAAAAGAGCAAGAAAAAGAGCAAAAAGAAAAAGAAGAAGGATAGACATCTACAAAAAAAGATAAAGGATGACGAGTGAATCACAAGAAAATTGCACTAAGTACCAGCTCAATGCAAGGTACGCTAAGAAGTTTATACTAAATCACGCACATGTATAGATAACAGTACAACAACAGAAGCAGATAAACATTAAATCATAGAAAGGCCCAAAAACATAGGGCAATTATCCTTGTTCTCATAACAGGACCAAAAAAGTATTGTTCTGAAAATGGAAATAAAAACAAAAAATTTTATACATCACCAAAAAAGGGCCTAAAACATAATAGGCAAATATAAGTGATAAATTTCCCAAGGATCAGGCTCGGGCGTCTGGGGCGTCAGTAACAGTATCAGCAGCAGCCGGAGGAGCATCGTCAGCAGCAGGGGCATCACTGTCAGGAGCAGAAGGTTGGGCAGCCTCGTCAGCAGCCATCACTTGATCCACCACTTCTAGATCTAGACTTGGCAGATCAACGCCTGTGGGGTACTTGACGAGGTACCGGCGGAGGAGTTCAAATCCCTTGAAGTACCAACTGAACAGTACAGTGGAATACTCCTCCGTCTGTTGAAAGGTCTCGACGGACCTGGCAGCAACTGTCTTCAATTTCTCCTTGGTCGCCTGAAGCTGGTCATCCTTCTCCAGATTCAGCTGACGCTCAACCCTTAAGTCAGAGTTAAGAGCCTTGACCTTCTCCTTCAAGGTAGCAGACTCGTCCATCGACTGTATAAGGTCCTTCTTCAAAGCTGAATTCTCCTTCTCCAGAGCCTCCATCCTAGAGGTCAAGGAGGCCACCCTAGCCTCCTGAGTAAGACACTCAGAAGCCAGATGGAGACTCTCCCCCAACACCTAACGAAGCAAGATAAGAACGTCAGTAAAAAAAAAAAAATGAAAGAAGAGACCAAGGAAAAAGTTGTGAACAGCCTTACCTGCATTATCTTGTGGACGTGCTGACTCGCGACGACATTGACAGGAACCCCAGAAAAGACTTTCAGGTCCTCAGCTTTCACAATGTTGTGTGCCCGCTCTACAGCCACACCCTCGTCATCAAATATGGACGAGCCTGTTTTCTCCTTCTCTTTGTCCTTGGCTGAAATCCTCGGCCTCTTTGATGACGGAGTGGGGATTTCCTCGACGGAAGTGGCAGGCGAAGCTACTCGGACACCCTCTACCCCCGGGACAATCGGAGTAGCATCCACGGCGGACGAACCCTTCCCCGTCACACGAACTACTTTCTTGCCGATGCTAGCCAAGGGTTCATCCTTCTTGGCTCTCATTTTGGCATACATGTCCTTGTTGAATTTGGTAGTCATCTCTAAAAATAAAAAAAAAATAAAAAAAAATAAAAAAAGGAGTTAAGAAATCCAAAAATGCGTGATTAAAGGCTGGATGAAGCAAAACACTTACTCTTCTTTTCCTCGATGTTGATACTGCGCAAAACGTAGGGAGACGGATCCGGGCCCAAACAATAGAAAGCAAGTGTCCGTGGGTCCAAGAGGTCGTCCCAACTCTCGATCGATTGGGAGTATGTGATTGCCTTTTGAAGACGTTCCTGGTATTTGCTCTTCAACTTGGGACGCCTTTTTTGCTGCACACAGAAATGAGTAAGTTGTTAATGACGACCAAACATACAAGACGAAAAATAAACAGACGAGAAGGAACATAGACGCACCTAAAATTGGGGTTCCCCACCGACGAAGTAACCTTGGGATATCACCCCAAGCCTCACTGGAAGGGGTCTCAAAGTCATCCCCTGACACGAAAACGAAACGGGACTTCCAGTACCTGAATGACGAGGCTAGACCCTTAACGATTCTAGTCCTCCTCGTCCAAGGGACTAGTTCGTAATACCCAAACTCCTTTGATTCCTTCAAACGATAGATATGGACGAACTCACTCACTTTGATCAAATCCTCGTTGGCAGCCAGTCAAATCTCCATACAGTTAATGACTATCCTCCAGGAGTTCGGCATGAGCTGCCCGGGAGCAATGCCAAAGTAATCCAATAGCTCCATCACCAAGGGATGGACGGGAAACCTAAGCCCGGAGGTAAAAGCGGCCTCATAGAAGCACACTTCACCTGGGAAGAAATGACAAGCCCGATCCTCAGGACCAGGCCGACAGGACCAGGCCGACGAACCCGAACCCTTGCAGGGAATTGGAACCTATCTCTAAACCTGGCCACTGTGTCAGCGTCCAGCCCACACTCTTCGTTGAGAGCATAAAAAGCCCTAACTTGACGAGGGGTAGAGACGGCTGTATCACCCTCGATCGGACCACCGCTAGACGACAACCCGGTGTCTGACTCACTAGATCTCACTTCCGACATTCTCCTCGTCTCTCTTTCAAACCAAGCCAATGACTGGCCCAAAATTGGAGACAGCTCCCCCAGAACCACACTCAACCCACTACCTTCGAAAAGAAAATCCCCTATCAAAGGAAAAAAGTCCCCGGAGACACCTAAGGCCGCCCCTAAGCGAGCAAAAAAGAAAGAAACTGAGGGGCAAGCTACCCAAACCTCAGAAGAACTAACCATGAAAAAGGAACCCAATCCTAAAACGCCCAAACCCAAAAACAGCAAAAGACAAAAGAAAAATCAGGAATTTATAAAGGGCTCGTGAAGAAAATAAACCGAAGGATCGAAGAAACAACGTACCTTGGAAAAAGGAACAGTCGAGGGCGAAAAAAATGTGTCACCGGAGAAATTTGTCACCGGAGCAAAGTCAAAGTCACCGGAAGGAGATCGGAGTGATATCAGAAACGAAACAAAAAGGGAAAAATCAGAATGAAGGAAAGGAAAAGTTTTTTAAACCCAAAAACCCAAGGAAACTGAAAAGCAGCGGGAAACCCAAGAGGCATGCCATTAATACCCCCAATTAGCAGATGCCACGTGGCCACGTTCCATACCATGCCGCCATCTCTCATTAAATTTGAAGCGGAACCCCAAGCGTCACAGACAACTCAATGAACGAAACTCTTCACCTTCTGTGGTCCTCACAACACGTCACCGACGACCACAGAAGCTGGGGGGGCAATTGATGGGATCGACGAGAACACGTTGTAGTGACGAGGACACAGTAATGACGAAGATATCCCCTGATGACGAACAAACCATCAACGACGAGGAAATGAAAGTCATTCAATGGTACTAGTAAATAACCTGGGCAGTTACGAAACCAGTAAGGCAGACCGTTGAGGACTAATAAAAGCCCCATAATTGGGCTTGAAGCGTTATGAAAGAAGAGCATTTATACTCCAACGGCTAGCAGTCTAGCTCACAGGTATAAAACTCTCACATTTCACAGCATAAGGTACGAGACTACAATTCTGAAAAGATACTTCTTACTGCTAGTTCTATAAACATCTTGATTGCTCTAACTTTGACATCAGAGACGTTGTGGCAGGCACCACACCGGTGACCATCCTTCTTGAAGAGAATCAGACGCTAACGGGGAGTTCCATCTGCCTCCTGAGACTGACGAGTTTGCACCTCATCAGTTAATATTTTATAAATTTAAGATAAATTTCGTTATTTATTTTATATTATTTTAATAGTATATCATAGGAATTGTTTTAGTAATCAAAGTTGGGCAGCACAAGTTATGCTTGCATGATGTGTCTTGACTTGTACAGCATAATTTTTCCATGACTTTTTTTTTTCTTTGGAAAATTCATACGACTCATTATAAGCAGATTAAAATTGTTAATATAGTTTAAGATTTTGAAAATAATATTTTATTTTTAGAGTAGACTAATTACAAAAAAAACTTATTAACATATTATTATAATTATAATAACAATTAAAAAAAATAAGTATTTTTTTAATTTTATCGAGTTATGTCAATTGACACTTTTGATATCTCTAAAGATGTTCAATGTTTGAATCCACTATCCTCATTGTCATAAGTTCATAACTATCAATTTTTGGAAAGTGTGGAAAAAAAAATGTGTGTGTGTGTTTTTTTTTTTGGGTTGAAAACTTGAAATATCTACTAGTTATAGAATAAATAGATTGAGTTTTCAACTATAACGAACATGTTATGCAGCGGTTTACTGTTTGTTTCTTAAGGTGAATAGCTCTCCATTAAGGGTGCGATCCCTGGTTACCTTCTTTTTATAAAATAAAAAGAATTACTATTGAAGAAACTAACTTACTTTTTATTTTAAAATAAAAAGAAACTAACAGTAAATTACTAATGAAGAAACTATGTACAAACGGAATGGAATTTGCGGGCTAGGGGAAAAGAATTTCGGCAATCCAATTAACGAAATTGATAAAAAAATTTGTCAGTTTCTCTTTCCTCCTTTTTCTTGAATTTCAGCAACATTAATACCGAAATACCAAAAATGATGTCAGACTTGTTAGTTTCTCTCTCTTCTTTTTCTTGTATTTCGCAAACAGCAATACCGAATTTTGCATCTCTCATCATTTAGCTAAAAATCTTTACACAGTACACATAAAGCCTATAAACTTTAATTTTAATAATATTTAGCCGAAAGACTCAACTTTCTAGGGTTTCAATTGTTTTGTAGAGAATATAGGTTCTAAAGAAAATGAGATTAGAGAAAATAAGATTTTGGCCAAGATTTTTGCCAAGAGATGGTTTGGGAGAACTAGAGAGAGAGCCACAGTGGGTACCAACTGGTCTGATTAGAGAGAGCACAATGTATTGCTGAGGATTAATTGTGTGTAGTACTCCTCATTCATTAAATTGTGAAAATGCTGATATGATATGTTTGAATTAGAGGGTGTAAAAAATAAGTTTTACATCACATCCTTATTGAATTTAGACTCTTATGTCATTATTATATATATATATATATATATATATATATATATATTATAGTGGCCAAGCCCCAAAAACTCTGCAAATTGGGCTTGGGGATGCTTTTAGCCCATGATGGGAGGTCATAAGAGCAGCTGTTGGCTATGTTGGGTTGGGCCTCCAAGATGGTTCACCAAATTTGATTTAAAACCTTGGCCGAGGACGTGACCCTTTGACTGAGCTGCCCTCTTTGTTCCCTACAGTATACCTCCCATTCCTCTCCTGTTTTCACTCCCCAATTTTTCCAACCCCCAACTCTCCTCCCTCCTTTTTCTTTTATACTCTCTTGTTAGTGGGTCCTTCATCATAACAGAATCTTGGACCTACCAAATCAAAGGTCCAAGTGGTTCTCTGAGTCTATGGCACTGTTCCCCTCTATTAAATTTGAAATCCGCAATGGTTAATATAAAAGACCATTAAAAAGTACCATAATTACCAATTAAAAATTATCATATTAAATTTCATATAGAAAAAAAAAATTTATTTATAACTACCATAATCATCAAATTTCATATGTAGAAAACCAAAATTTAAATATAAAAAATCATATTTTGTTAACTTTTCAAGGTTAACCACTAGCTTACGTAAAAGGTGAGATCAAAAAAGTGATTTTAACCAAGTAATCTAATTTAAAAAATAATAATAAATTAACTTGTTTGATTAAAGTCACTTTCTATCTCCATAAGCTAGCAAATACAATAAATTACTCATTGTAAAAGAAAGATTCCAATTGATAAAGGATAACATTGATTGCTTTATAGTCATAGCGATGTAGGACACAATTTACTATTTAATTATTGTAATTTATTAATTTTGGTATTTAATTTTTAATTTTCGTTATTTTAGGGTTAGGGTTATTATTTCCTTATTTTTAGGTGCTTTTAATGCTTTTTACGTCAAATTTGGTTCATATTATGGTTAGGTATTAATTAAGAGTTATTTTAGAATATATTTTCTAATTTGTCAAGTTTTACAAAACCCTTAAATAGGCCCTTAAGTCAGTAAACGTTTTTTGAACAATTATTCAATCAATAAAATTTAGACTTTTGTTTTTCTATTTTCTGGTGAATTCCAAACCCTTTCTTCTTGTAGATTCAATGATGATAGACCAAGAATTTATTGACCCCTTATAATAAATTAATCAATTAATTAGTTAAGTTAATTAATTAATTCAATTAACATGCAATACGCGTGATAGCACAAACAAATCACCAACTAGGTTAATATGCAGCGGAAAATAAAGTTGACATGGTGATTTGTTTAAGAATGGGGAAAACTTCCAAGGCAAAACCCCACCGGGTGATTTTAAGGTTACCACTCCCGAAAATCCACTATTATCACAACAAGCGGTTACAAGTAAAGGAATCCAAGTACCTTATACCAACCTACAGTTGAACCCTTACCTCAATACCCAATTGGACTTGTTCTGTAGTGACAATCTCTCATTTACAATGCACGGCTCCCAATACATGACTAACCAATCGATGCACGGATCCAAGTATGTGACTAATCACCAACTTGAAAAGGATGTTGGCTGCAAAGTTCTTTAGTTTATCAACACAATGAAAATCACGAAACTCCTTGGTTACAAAACCCTACGGCGTACAAACGCAATAGCTTTTCCAAGAGAAAGATGAACCAGGGTATATGTCTTCAATCACAATATGCTTATGAAAAACTTTTGCATTAAGTTGCATCAGCTGTAACAGCTCTTAAAATAATTCTTATATATGTTTAGGTTGTAAGAAAAGAAAGCCTAAACAAATATACACGGATTGGTGTGAAATCAGATCTGAAAAACTGATTTTCATAAATCTCGATAGATAGGTTATCTATCGACCAGCTGTCGAGCATCGGGCTAAACAAGCCTTTTAAACATCAATAGATGCTATCTGTCGAGCTAGCTGTCGAGTTTTAAAATCCAACACTTCTTCACTTATTTCTTTGACAAATTTGCATGGTTTTAACACTTGGACTTGAACTCTTGTTCCTTGAAATATTAAACACATCCTAGATCTACCCAATTACAAGTAAAGTGCGTTTTGTCATAGGATTAGCTAATTCTAAATGACATATGTTCTTAACATAATTCACATATGTCCTAACAAATTACCCTTGTGGATTCGAGGTTATTTTCAAAAGTAAACGTGTTTTGTTTCTTGTTTTCTAAAAGTAGACATGCTCTGCTTCTTGACGCTTCTACATCCCGCATCAGTTGGTATCAGAGCCTTGACTTATCCTGGTCTGGTGGCTAACGTATGAGATGGTAGCAATTCCAATGACAGAAAACTTAGCAAATATTATGTGACATACAACTAACACTCACAAATATATTTACTAGGATGTCGTCATTGGAGCATGAAAACAATAGAGATAACTGTCGCGGAGACATAACTCACAGGCAATCTATTAGTAAGCAAATTTCATATAAACCTTATAGAAGAATTGCAAGTTTCTTTAAGGGGGGAGTGGGCCCACTTTTATTTTTAATTTTTTCTTCATATTGAGGGGGTCAAAGTGTCAAGCTCCATAGGAATATATCGCCGTGATTAATGAGGGCATTTTTTACAAAGTTAGAGAGGGCAATTGCCTTGTACCATGTTGGCGTTGCCCAGTTAAGTTAATTAAGATTATAAAATAAAAAAAATAAAAAAAGTCTAATCCTACCAAGTGGCAAGTTGGTGATGGTTACACTCCTAGACCAAAAGTCTACAATGATGTAGTTTCTTTATAAAAATAATAATAATAATAATAATAAAATGGTATACAATGATATTACTGATATTTCTCACTTAAAAAATATGAAATGCTGACTGGTAGTTGTATGAGGCTAACATATCTCCAAATCTTAGGTATACGAGAAAAACAAAATAGGAACACATGTACATCTCTATCAAGAAGTTAAAATCGAATGGTGATACAACACGAAGGTTGGTAGTACCTCTGACCAAACAATTTAAAAAAAATAAAATAAAATCAACGTGGAATAATCTCATTATTCCACGAGAGATTATTCCACGAAGTTATACGAGAAAAACAAAATAGGAACACATGTACATCTCTATCAAGAAGTTAAAATCGAATAGTGATACAACATGAAGGTCGGTATTACCTGACCAAACAATTTATAAATAAATAAATAAATAAAACACACAAACATATTTTAGTAAAAGTATCCCCTTTCAACATCAAATGATTAATGCTAATTCTTACTAAAATCATTACTCATATCAATGTTTTTTTTGCTACTCATATCAATGTTGAACGCGTGTTCTTAGTGAAATAAAATAAAATAGCACAATCTCAAATAATAATAAAAATTTGTCAAGTTCATGGAACTTGAGTTCCATGTGAAGTACTCGAGCTCATGGAACTAAAGTTCCTTGAAAAAATTCAAGTGGAACTCGAGTTCCATGAACTCGAGTACTTTACATGAAACTCGAGTTCCAAAAAAAAAAAAAAAAATTCTAAGTTCATGGTCACTATAAATCGATGTTTCAAAAATCGAGTTTCAAAATAAGGACATTTTCCTAGTTAGTTTCAAACATTAGACATTTTGTTGGATATTTTAAAATGAAAGGACAAAAAGCCCATTTTCTCCCTCCATATGGTAATAAGAAAAAGTTGTTTAGTGTTCTTTTATCCTTAATCAAAGTTATCGAACAGGTTGGGGGCACACATCTAGTGCACAAGTTAATATGATTTTATTCTTTAATAGTTTAATTGCTTTATTAATTAAAATGTACCCATAAACACTTTACCTACCAGATTTTTAAAAAATTTAAAGTGTACAAAACAGAGCACCAACTAGAAAATTTCATTGTCCAGGCCACTACACATTACTCTGTATAAAAAATTTCATTAACTAAGTCCAGCTATAGGCCACAACAGATTACTATGTTGGAGAAAACTTGGATTGTATCCATGTATTGTCCTCACATATTCAAAAAATTACCAATTTCAATCAATTTTGTTAAAAAGTGCACACTTTCTTGCTAACAAAACTGGCTCTCCAACACCATGTGAGATTATTGCTTGTAGGCCTCTTAGGGGAATCAGAAGCAGTGGTCTGAGCTTAATTTTCTGTTAAAGCATTTAGCTAACCAGGAAATTCAGAGTATATACGAACACAGCAGGGGATTTAGTCGCCAGGCATTAGGCCAACAAGACTTTATTTTTGGGTTAAAGTCCCTTGATCCCCACTAATGATGCATTGGTGCACATGTCTCTGCGTTGTCTTGGACGCTTAGAGACACCCTTCCCTCTTATGCTTTTTTGTTTACCAAAAAGAAAAAAAAAATATATATATATATATATATATATATATCTCCTTCAAAGAGAATGCTTAAGTCTAAATAAATGGTGACCAAGATCTTCAACTGAATGGCCAGAATAATTCAGAGAAGGAATTCTAAACGATTTCTCTACCATCTTTGGGGCAACAAATGAAGGGTCATGGGTTGCAATGTTAATGGAGTCTTTAGGGAACAAGTTGAGGCTTCTTACGAGCTTCTGCTTGCTGTTTTTGGGAGAAGTAAATCTTGTGAAGAGGGTGGTCTGCATGTATTGCTCATGAGAATGGTGACGTGAAAAGAAGCAAGAGAAGAGAGAGAGAGAGTTGAATGAAAGTTGATGCCATTGTAATTTGTAATGTATAGGAAGTTTAGTCTGCAATGGCTGGGGATTAACTTGAACCCAACCCATATTTATATATATATGGGTTGAGTTCAATTTACACTTTGTGGATTTATTAAAATTCATATCTAATTAATTAAGAAATGTTGCACCACTTAATAACTTGTTATTGAATTCATATTTTGAAAATCAAACCGTTGAATTTCATGTTTTATATATTCTTAATATGCATGCCAAGCTTAATGTCAATCAAATGTAATTTACCATTCGATCCATATTCTCATCTTTTATGCATTATTTTAAACTATAAAAACTTGAATTTAAAGAACTGATTAATGACATGGCTATTGATCTTTGATCATCTTTAAATTTTGTAAGCATTGTGCAACATTGTTTAAAGTTATATTAGGTGTAACTTGAACCCAACCTATATAACTTGCTATTGAATTCATATTTTGAAGATCCAACCATTGAATTCCATGTTCTATATGTTCTTAACATGCATGTCAATCAGATGTAATTTACCATTCAATTCTCAAACTCATCTTTTATGCATTATTTTAAACTATAAAAACTTGAATTTAAACAATTGATTGATAACATGACTATTGATCTTTGATCATCTTTAAATTTTGTAAGCATAGATAATATACAAAGATAATGTAATCCAGCAGTGGATTTATCAAAATTCACATTGAATTAAAAAATATTTGGTGGTGTAACTCTATAGAAGTTATAGCATTTTTACACCATAGATCTCTAAGAGATTTAATGGTTAAAAAAAACATAGTTGACTATTTATTACTTTCCAACTCACTTACCTTAAAGTTACACTAAGTGCATGTAACTTAAACTCAACTCATTTATATATATATATATATATATATATATATTCAAGTTACACCTAGTGGATTTATCAAAATTCACATCTAATTAAAAAAATATTTAACGGTATAACATTGCTTAAAGTTACACAGGCATAACTTTAAGCAATGTTACATCGTTCAATATTTTTTAATTAGATGCAAATTTCGACAAATCCACCGCTGGATTACATTATATTCATATATTGTTTAAATTCAAGTTTTTGTAGTTTAAAATAATGCATAAAAGATGAGTTTATGAATTGAATGGTAAATAACATCCAATTAACATGAAAATTGGCATAAATATTAAGAACATGTAATCCAACGTTGAGATTTTCAAAATATATGTTAAGAACATGTAAAACATATAATTCAACATTGAGATTTTCAAAATATGAATTTTATAACAAGTTATTGAGTGGTGTAAAATTACTTAGAGTTACTTCAAGTGTAACATTACATTTGATATAACTCTAAGCAATATTGTAGAATTCATATTTTGAAAATCTCAACATTGAATGTGTATTGGACAACTGGTTTTTAGTTTTCTCATGGATCATATTTAATTGTCATACTTAAGTAAATTGTTGATAAAGAGTTTTGACTATAGATAGGGTAGAGTGGCAAAGAATAATACATGTGTTCGACCCCAATTAGTCTATTGAGGATCAATAGTCATCCCCAAAAATTAGGGACTAAGGCACTGCTGTTGTATTCAAGCAAATTGATCTGTGATCATCACCTGGAATGCATTGTGCACTTTAGAACTTTAGTCTTCATGAAAGCCTCCATGAGATTTAACCTCTTTCTCATATGCCTGCCCATCTTGGAAGAACTTTTTGGTAGTTGGGACACCAAACATGACCAATGTCCTGATTTTTTTTTAATGTTTTATGCAGCTGTATCTGCTAGTAGAATTCTTGAGGGAGAGATGTTTAAAATGACACTGTCCAGACCAAAGAATGGTAATGCACAACATCTGCGAGTCGTTACCGTTGTTGCTTTGAGAACAGGTTTTCAGCCAACAATTGAGTCATTAAGAGAATTATATGATAAACGAGTTGGTTGTTAACTGTTTTCACATATTGTGCTATCACTTGGACTTCTATGTACTAATCTAAGATAGATGGCTTCTGTCATTTCTTCTTATAGTTGGGAGGTCTGGTTTTGATTGCCTTGTGTCAGTGTTAGAGGGATTTAAGAAAAAGAAAAGCAAGCTTTGCTCAGCAGATTTTTTTCACAGGTATCGAGACTGAGATTGTTGATGAGTTTTGTGAGTTCCAATTCTGTTTCTAATGTATGAGAATTCTTCTTTGGGATGTAAATTATGATGAGATACAAACATATATGAGAAGCTTCAGTTTTAGCCCCTCTGAAGAAGTACAGTCTTTGTACAACTTGCAATCATTTAATAACAATCACAAACCATATTTCATATATAACTGAGTTTTAGTTATCGTATATGCATGCCAGAGTGAATCAATGACAATAACCACAGCCCCTCTTCCTGATTCGAGGAAGTTGGGAACTTGAATATTTCTAAATCATACAAATTTATAATGGTGCCTTTCAATCAATGTCTTTCTCTTGGGATCATATATTATTTTTCTTATAATTTAGATAAATTGGAGCTGAACATCTGCTATAGGTTGTTTCTATAATAGGTCCTGCTATAAGTTGATTTTACAGATTCTGTGCGTCTTCCCATGATGCCAGAATTTCCAAGCTCTTAGTTAATAACCAGTCAATGATCTCACAAATCAAAGAATCATGATCACTTTTGTGCCAACTGTGCATATGTCATAACATAATAATAATATATGACAGTATCTATAGGCCAAATTAATGTATGGCATATATGATGGTAAACGTGTATTCACTGAACATTCATATGTCCAAAATAATCTTTATGAACTGTTCCTCAGAAAACTCCATTCTAGCAATAAAAATTTTAAGGAGTTGTTGAAAACAAGACCTTGAGATCACTGGTGGACAAATATATCACAATCAGTCCTACCCGGATACCATTCCTGAAATCCATTAATGTAGGTACATGCTAGAAAGAGGATGCTGGGTTTGTTGAGGCCATCACTTGGGAGCAACCCTATCTTCTGTCTCAGTCATGGTTAGTTTCCCTTGCATCCAGCTCATCAGCATCTGTAGTGAAGCTTTAGGCTGATCCATTGGAACCATATGACCAGCATCATGGACCTATGTGTTGTGACATGGAACCAATTTGGTTAAATCAGAATACAAAGTGACACACACACTCTGAGAGAGAGAGAGAGAGAGAGAGAGAGAGAAACCTTGAGGAAAGTGAGAGGCCCATGGCTCTTTAGCAATCCTGCTTCTGCACCATCAACTACAAATGGAACAGTTGGGGATGCCCCAAACTGTTTTTGTCCTGACCATTCCATGGCATGAACCCACCTTGAATTCCCTGCCCAAAGAAAAAAGAAATTAATAGGATAGACTATGAAAGACGAGTATATTCTTCGAGATGTTTATTTCAAGTTCATCCTTCTTTTGAGCCATGGAGGCTTACCCAGCCAGTTGCATATGAGATCATACTCCCCAGCATACACAAGCACCTTGATTCCATCCTCTAGAAGAGCAGGAATACCTACTTCAAGATTCCTCATCCAATCGGTCAGCATGGCATCATATACATCACTACTGCATGAAACAAATTCTCTATCCCCAACCCCTAGAGCGTTCCTAACTGACATCTGGTTCAGGAATGTCTCCATGCTCGAGAAATCATAACACAGGTCCCCCTCACATTTCTTTCTAACGTCATAGTACTGCAGATCAAAGATAAAACAAGTTTCTCATCAAAGTTGAACATGCAATTTTGTTTCTTCACATCTGAACGCTTTCACAACAATTACAAAATCGTAGTTATTATATGCCATCTTACATTTATACCACCAGCAATGTTCATGATCTGATTGAATATGTCATTGCAAACCACATATGAATTTACACAATCATCTCCACCATCAGTGCCTGGCAATGGAGCCCCATATGATTGATCAAGGATAGAGTAATTGCAAACTAATTAAAACTGCTTATAGGTCATAAACGTTAGAGAAATCAGTTCCTTCTTGAATAAGATATATATATATATATATATATCTTCCCTATTAAAAATCTTTGAGAGTTTATGTTGTATGTACAAGGAAATAAGAATGAGAAGGAATTTGAAAATAAGAATGAGAATTACCACAGTTTTTTGCTGCCTGTTCACATGCTGGAAGCATCTTGTTAATACTATTGTAATCAGAACTTTTAATTAACCCCATATCCAGTGCATAATCAGGGTATGCTTTGTACTGGATTTCAGGATTGGTTAACCCATTACCAATAGCAAATCCCTGTTAAAGCATTTAGAGTTAAATATCTGATGAAGTGAGACTAGGCAACCAGTGGTAAATTTGAGAGCTACCTTCAGGTTTATATTAATTCCTTCTTTTGCTTTGTTTCCTTGGTGAACCCGAGCAGCAAATGCTGGAATGTAGTGCCCAGCATATGATTCTCCAGTTATGTAGAAGTCATTTTTAGCAAATTGAGGATGCTCCTTGAAAAATGCCTGAGACAATGTAGAAAAGTTGGTGAATCACAGAATCATATCCTGACAAATTTTAATCACATGTAACCAAGCATGAATCCATGATTCTTGTTTCTTTTTTCATTGAAAAGCACACACACAACACACATGGGAAACAAACAAACCTGCAAAAAGTCATACAAGTCATCGCTAACGCCACCTTCATCATGGCGAATGTCATGCTCATCGGCAGAGTAACTGAAACCGGTTCCAACAGGCTGGTCCACAAACAGAAGGTTTGATGCCTGCCGAAAGACAATAGAAACTGTATGATTAGTAGGTGGAAAAAAGAAATCGAGTAGTTTGACAAATATGTACATCAGGAAAGGATTTTAACACAAAATTGAGCTTACTATGTACAAAGCTGACCGTATATATACTATACTGACATCAATTTACAGTTTTAATACTTTAAGAAGCAATTGATGTTGTTCTTGTCAGCCCACATAAAAGATCGTAAAGAAGTTTGTCAATCAACTCTGTTGAAAAATGGGACTGAACATTTGCAGCATATTCATGATTCTGATGAAAGCTTTGTTATCAACATATAGTAGCAATTGCCAACGGCCTTTAGGCAGGGCAGTAAATAAATCAAGTTTTTTTTATGAATAGCTTGGACTCAACTTGAGAAAAATCATGTTTATGCTAATTTATTTAACAAATGAGCCAACACTTAAGCCTATCAACTATCAAATTGTTTATAAATAGCTTAGGTTCAATTTGAGAAAAGTTTGTTGATATTCGTTTATTTCGCAAGTGAGCCAAAACTTAAGTCTAAGTCTAGGCTTGTAGGCTTGATTATTAAATATGTTGATCTCAACAATAATATTATGTCATGAACATGAGGCTCAATTGAAATAAACATAATACTATACATTTATATGTAGATATATATAAAAATATACTTATATAGACTTGATATTGGATTATCCAAGTTTATAAATATGTTTTTATTATTTGTAATTGATTGGTTATATAAATTAATAAATAGTTCATTTTGTAGTAAAAATTATACAGTCTTTAATAATGTAATGTTGGTGACTCTAATTTTTATAAGTTCACCATCAAAAATTATTTTATCTTATTAACTCAAAATTATTTTAAAGATACTCTATTATTAGTATAGATATATGAAGGGGTAAAATATTTTTGTCATAGTGTTTATTATATATGGAAAAAGAACAAGTTAATCAAGCAATCGTAATTCGTAAACAAGCTCAAGCTTGTTTTACAAGAAAAGTAATCAAGCTTGAATATATATTTTAGTTGGATGATGAGCTCTAGCTCAGCTTGTATTTGAAAGAAAATTAATCAACAATTTTGAACTTTTGATACTTGATTTGACTTATTTATAGCCCTACCCCTATGCCTATTGGCCCATCCTCTTTCCCTTTTATGAGGAATGTTTAGGGTCAAATTTCCCAACCCTTTTACCTAGCAAAATGAGCGTGTATGTGTGTGTTTATATAAATATATAAATATATATATATATATATATATATATTTCTTATGTAGTTCTTACTTCAAGAAATTTATCAACGAAACATTTCATGCTATGAGATTCTTGTTACTTGTAAGGAGACTGTAATTGTATATTCTATTTACGCTGCAATGGAATATACCAGCTCATTCTCTAGTTTCTACTTTCTAGCTTTATTAATGAACTATATTTTCAATACCTTGTCCCAGCCATGGTCATTCCACACTAGAGACAAGTTGTTTGCAATGTGGAAAGGACCATTTTCATAGAACAATGCCAGTTCACTGCTACACCCTGGCCCTCCAGTCAACCATATGACAATAGGGTCGTTCTTGTTGTTTCTTGATTCGAAGAACAAATAAAACATCCTGCAAATAATAAACAACCCCACGAAATCATTGAAAAAGAGAAGTATTAGAGCTGTATATATTCCCAGTATAATCACAACCAAACCAATTAAAAGCCAAGAAACTAATTTAGTTTGTTATACGGTCAACATTTTAAGGCCTACCTTGCTGCTTTGGAATGTGGAAGACTATAGTAACCAGCATGGTGACCAAGATCTGCGACTGAAGGGCCAGAGTAACCCAGAGAAGGGAAACTAAACGATTTCTCTACAATCGTGGGGGCTGCAAATGAAGGGTCATTGGGGGCAATGTTCATGGAGTCTTTAGGGAACAAGTTGAGGCTTTTTATGAGCTTTTCTGCTTGCTGCTTTGGGAAGTAAGCAGCTGAAGATAAGTGAAGGTGGTTGTCTGCATATGTTGCCCATGAGAATTGTGAGATGAGAAGAAGCAAGAGAAAAGAGAGGGAGAGTTGAATGCAAGTTGATGCCATTGTAACAATGTATGAAAGGTTGAGGGTCTGCAATTGCTGTAGATTTATAGTGTTTGATATGAACAAACTTGGCTTATAAGGCTAAAAGAAAGGTGGAGTGGGAAATGTCTAAAGCTGAGAGAGAGAGAGAGATAACGGTCAATAGTTTATTGTTTTCTTATTCAAATTTTCTCTTCTGATAAATCTTCAATCACCTCTTCTGAAAGGTAAGTCAATCCCATGTTACTTCTCCATCTCCATTTAAAAAGAAGAAGTTATTTCTCCCCCTTTTCTTTTCCTCTGTTTTTTTTTTTTTTTTTTAATCTTTAGTTTTGTTGTCTAGTTCTAATAAATAAGCTGTATAACAATGAAAGATTGTCTTTTCTGTTAGAATTTAGGGCGATAAAGTTATGGACTTGCATGCTCTCTTTTGTTTTTATATAGCTTTTTGTTAAAAACTTTATTTGCTAATTTGTATTAAGTTAATAAAAGTATTGTTATTTTTGGATAAAGCCATGCTTTAAAATATTGTACCTAAGTAAATAAGTTAACAAACAAAAAAAACTAATCCAAACGCATTGGATTAGTTCCTTCTACTAGAATTTAGATTCTAATTAACAGAGGATGGCATTGTTGTTTTCAATCTCATAGCAAAGTCAGAATCCAAATTAATAGAGGATATGCATATCGTATACACTTCAAACTCTCATGTCCAAAATGTGTTAATGGAGTATAAGAAGTTATTAGATTGTTAAGAGAGACAAATAGTCGTATACACTTCAAACTCTCATGTCCAAAATGTGTTAATGGAGTATAAGAAGTTATTAGATTGTTAAGAGAGACAAATAGCCCATCCTTGTACCACTGTTTTAATCAAACAATGGACAACAATTTTGCCTTCTAAGGTTGGTTAAGAACCTTAAGATTGCTCCATATGTTTATAAAAATCATATTATTTTATGAGTACCTTTTTATTTTTTTTAGGACAAAACTTAGATACAGTACCTTAGGTGCTATTCCTTAAATTCTCCTCTTAAAATTCAGTTATGTGGCTACTTAACTAAAAAATACACTTTCATCCCATGAGAAAAAATCCACATAATAGAATCTTAAAAGAGAAACCTAAGGACCTAAGTACTGTATTATACCTAAGTGAGCATTTGGATTCAGCGTTTCCGCTGAATCCCGTGTCTCACGTTTTCCTTTTCTTTTTTCTTTTTTTCTTTTTTTTTTTGCTTTCACTTTACTGTTCATAGAAAAATTTTACTGTTCACGCACTGTTATGTCACTATTCACATACTGTTCATCACTGTAGCAGTACTGTTCATACATTAAAAAATATTAAAAATAGGTCCCACGGCACTATTTACACATTTAAAAATTATTTTGCTACAGTGTTTTCGTTTTCAGTTTCAACAACAATAAGTTCAATCCAAACGGACCCTAAGTCTCTTTTTTTAATATAGATCCAAATCTTCCTCCCTCCCAAGGAGAAAAATAAAATTAGAAACATTGTTTTACTGTGCAAGCAATCAGCGCGAATTAAAAGGTTCACAATTATGAAAACGCGTATAAAGAGAGTGAAGGCCAGGTTGGAGCACTCGAGTATAGTAAAACAAACCAAGGGATAGAGGCAATAGTCTTTGCGTGTAAGTCATCAGTGTCTTAAAAAGAAAACATACAACTTTTGTGGACAAGAAAGAAAGTTTCATGGACCCAAATTGGACTATAGTTTGAAGACATTGCTCTCACTCAAGGTCCGAAGGAGAATTGACAGACGAACATTCATGATCTTCCAACTTCCCAAGTGATAACTATGAAACCTACTTTACCACCCAGTATAGCAAATATACCACAAAAGAATTATTGGGTGAAGGTGATGCTTTTCTTTAATTTTATTTTCTAAATCTAGATTAGCAGGTAAGTTATAAAATCAGTATTTTTTTTATTTTTTAGTAAGCATAGATTTGCTCACTGTAACGTGTAGATTAAGATGAGAGGTTATCAATGGTTCATGAATCTAACCCTATAACGTGAAGACTAAGATGAGAGATTATCAATGGTTTATGATAATCTAATTTTATAAAAAGTAGTGTTAGTCTAAAAACATCAAGATGAGGCTATTGCAATATTCAAAGTTGGTTTGGATTTTGCTTATTTCGGATATCTTATTTAGGTTGTGTTTATTAAAGTATATAATTTTTGGTAACTTTTATATGAAATGTGTGACAAAAAAAAAAAGTTAAAAGTTAGTGTGGGTTTGGATCCAAGTCTACGTTTTAAGTCTACGTTGTTGTTGTTTTTTTTTTTTTTTTTTTTTTTTTTTTTTTTTTTCTTCAGCTGCAGTTGTTGACCAAGTCAACAGTGAACAGTGCATCCGTGTACTGTTCATGAGTCCCACAAACTTCACTTTTCAGTCACTTTTTCATTAAAAATTGGTCTCACGGCACTATTCACACATTTATAAATTATTTTGCTACAGTGTTTTTAGTTTTCAATTTTAACAAAATAAGTTCTATCCAAACGGACCTTTAGTTTTCCATATTACTACAAATTAAGTTAGATTATTTGAAAAACAAAAAAGAGACAAAAGGCAAAAGGCAAAAAGAAATTTTTTTTAAAAATGGAATAAATAATGTGCTTGGCTTGTTCATTGAAGATGCCGTTGTGCACAATCTAGATTGCACTCCTATTATCACACTTTGGAGCTTAGGCTTGGATCAATTGGAATATCCAATTTTTTTAGGAGGCCCAAATGAGCAGTCAAGCATTGAGATATAACGGGTCTATAACTAAAAGTGAGTCTCCTCTCAAATAAGCTCGTTAAGAGCTTGATCAAATGTGAGCAGGGGAGAAGTGCCAAAATAATGAGCTATGAACAGACTCAAAGTCATCATAGAGACCCATTAGAAATTGATAAAGCCAAATTTACTATTGGTACTTACACTACAAGAAAAAATGTTTATTACAACAACAAAAAATTATTGCTATAACATCAAAGTTATTGCAATAGTTGACGTGAGTTGCTGCGATAAGTTTTGAGGTAATAAGTTTGTGCAACAAAAAAATTCATTGCAATAATCACTAGATATTTTAATAACAATGTTGATGCAATGATATATATGTTGTTGCAATAAACAATTTATTGCAACGATATATTCATTGTAATAAATAATTGTTTCATATTTGTCATTGCAAATTGCAATCAATCATGGACTATCATCTCTCAGTCTCTTAGCTTTAGACATTTTCCACTCCCCCTTTCTTTTAGCATTATAAGCCAAGTTTGTTCATATCAAACACTATAAATCTACTGCAATTGCAGACCCTCAAATTTTCAAACATTGTTACAATGGTATCAACTTGCATTCAACTCTCCCTCTCTTTTCTCTTGCTTCTTCTCATCACACAATTCTCATGGGCAGCATATGACATACATTGAGGAAATTTTTCCTAGATTTTGCCAAAAATAGTGTAATTATCCCCATTAAGAACTACCTGAATGTGTGACATAGGTAGATTCTTCTGGTGGCATGTGAGGAGTAAGGTGCTTGAACAGCAATGGTGAAGCTATTGATAGGAAAGAGCATTGGGAGTGAATGTTGAAAAAGAGGATCATTTGCCACAAATAAATGACAATGGTTGGATGGCTCCACCTAAATTAAGAATGATGTTAGGGACAATACCAATTACAACATAGAACTACTTCATTGATGTGTTACCAATCATAAAAAAAACAATCCAAATTTTTATTTATTAGGTGGTTGAAACTCATTAATCAAATTCATTGCCACATTTTCCTCCAAAAAAAAAAATCATTGCCACATAAACGTATAAATGTTATTGTGGGGCCCAGCAATTCGTGGACCAGGCCCATTTGCCCTTAGAAAGTCCGAGGGCCCAATCCGAGGAGAACTGTGGCCCAAGCTCCATGACGCCGAGTACGGACCAATTTTTGGGAGGCAGCCGAGGACAGTCTAGTCCTCGGCAGGCCCATAATCCGCCCAGAATAAAGGGATAAATTCGTAAGGAAATCCAAAATACCTTGGGGCGATTACCCTAAATACCCTTCTGGATAAGGCCCAATGCCTGGCAGAACCGTACTCTACAGCTTTATCAAGTCATCCCCAACAATTCCGGGATTAGACTGATGGGACCAATGTCAGTATTTGTAAAGACTGACCCTACACGTGGACGAAGGACATCAAACGCACACTGGTATAAAAGGAGAAGTAAGTGAATCTAGCAGGGAGAGGCAAAAAGGGAGACTTCATGAGGAAGATCGCCGGAACGATCCATGCACAGAACAGAGAAAGTCCTCCGTTGGACAGCCGGAAAGGACCACAAGGGCCCTCGGATCAAGTCCGAGGATCCCATTCTCAGAGGTGGCAGTATGGCGGGGCTTTAAACGTTTAGGCCCAGTCCATTTTCCACAGGGATCTTTCTGAAATCCAGACCGGACCATCCCCCCGTGACCAAGCCCAAGCTTTTCAAGCCCACTCTCTACAAATCGTATTGTGAGGGATCTCTCCCGCGTGAACCCTAAGATGTCACTGGGCCGCGCAGGAACCGTGTCCCTACAATTGGCGCCGTCTGTGGGGAGCATGCGCGCTTGGCGCAGGTGGCGGTGGAGTCAACTCTCTACTAAGCAAAAATCCACGGAGCTTCCTCCGTCTCCTTTGACGTGCAGCTGTTGTTCCGACATAAACTTCTGCTAGGGGCTACTCCTTGCAGCGCCCATGGCGTGGGCAGCCCTAGGGGCTCTTGGCCTCAAGCCGGCTCTCCCCGCCCTGATCTAGGGGCTTACATCCGAAAAACAAACCAAAAGTTTTGGACAGAACCAAGGCCTTGCATGGTCCACGGACTCAAGCCTGTGGGGAAACCAAACACAAAAAAAATAAATCTCGTCGTAAGTTTTGGACAGAACCAAGGTCTTGCATGGTCCTCGGACTCAAACCTATGGGGAAACCAAGTACAAGAGATGAAAATCAAAAGTTTTGGACAGAACCAAGGCCTTGCATGGTCCACGGACTCAAGCCTGTGGGGAAACCAAACACAAAAATAAATCTCGTAAGTTTTGGACAGAACCAAGGTCTTGCATGGTCCTCGGACTCAAACCTATGGGGAAACCAAGTACAAGAGATAAACATCACAAGTTTCGGAAGGCCTTGCATGGTCACGGACTCAAGCCTGTGGGGAAAACAAACACAAAAAAAATAAGTCTCGAAAGTTTTGGACAGAACCAAGGTCTTGCATGGTCCTCGGACTCAAACCTATGGGGAAACCAAGTACAAGAGATGAAAATCAAAAGTTTTGGACAGAACCAAGGCCTTGCATGGTCCACGGACTCAAGCCTGTGGGGAAACCAAACACAAAAAAATAAGTCTCGAAAGTTTTGGACAGAACCAAGGTCTTGCATGGTCCTCGGACTCAAACCTATGGGGAAACCAAGTACAAGAGATGAAAATCAAAAGTTTTGTACAGAACCAAGGCCTTGCATGGTCCACGGACTCAAGCCTGTGGGGAAACCAAACACAAAAAAATAAGTCTCGAAAGTTTTGGACAGAACCAAGGTCTTGCATGGTCCTCGGACTCAAACCTATGGGGAAACCAAGTACAAGAGATGAAAATCAAAAGTTTTGGACAGAACCAAGGCCTTGCATGGTCCACGGACTCAAGCCTGTGGGGAAACCAAACACAAAAAAAAAATAATAATAATAAATCTCGTAAGTTTTGGACAGAACCAAAACCTATGGGGAAACCAAGTACAAGAGATGAAAATCAAAAGTTTTGGACAGAACCAAGGCCTTGCATGGTCCACGGACTCAAGCCTGTGGGGAAACCAAACACAAAAAAATAAGTCTCGAAAGTTTTGGACAGAACCAAGGTCTTGCATGGTCCTCGGACTCAAACCTATGGGGAAACCAAGTACAAGAGATGAAAATCAAAAGTTTTGGACAGAACCAAGGCCTTGCATGGTCCACGGACTCAAGCCTGTGGGGAAACCAAACACAAAAAAATAAGTCTCGAAAGTTTTGGACAGAACCAAGGTCTTGCATGGTCCTCGGACTCAAACCTATGGGGAAACCAAGTACAAGAGATGAAAATCAAAAGTTTTGGACAGAACCAAAGCCTTGCATGGTCCACGGACTCAAGCCTGTGGGGAAACCAAACACAAAAAAAATAATAAATCTCGTAAGTTTTGGACAGAACCAAGGTCTTGCATGGTCCTCGGACTCAAACCTATGGGGAAACCAAGTACAAGAGATAAACATCACAAGTTTCGGACGGAACCAAGGTCTTGTATGGTCCTCGGACTCAAACCTATGATAAAACCAACTACTCGTAAGGAAAAACTACATTACGTAGAATTTGGATTCATCTGAGGAAAGCTCCCCACTCGCCATTGGGTCAGTTCCCAAACTTCGGGGATTCGCAAGTCTGCTCTTAGATCTGCAGCACCAGGGGAATCGATGCGACGTAGGGCAATACGTCACCTGAGAAACAATTTGAGTTCTTTACCCTCCGTCAACTCCTTGGACGGTACTCTCATACTTATCACAGAATATTCAATTGTTATTTTTGCTAGTTTCCTGAGCTAAACCTGCTATGAGTTATCGCCGTAAGGTTTGGTAGTGTTGGTACATTAGAACTGATTGGATTATGTTTCAAAACTTCCTGCTCTAAGTATCATTGAAGAAACAGACACAGGGAGCACACCCTTCCACAAAATAATGTTGCAAAAAGAGTAGTATTCAAAATAAGTAGGCAAAATTTCCTTTCTTATTAGAACAAAGAAACAGTACAGCATACAACAAAAAGCTGAAATCAACTTGTGATAAAACTTGCTACATGATAGAAAGGAAAGTTACAAGGAAGCAAGAGAAGGCCGAGGAGGTAGCACAGACGAGACGTGGGCTACTGCTTCGAGGCCTTGTCCCTTCCCCCATGCTTTCGCATGCCCATAGCTCCGGCAGCAAAGGAGCCCAACTTGAGCCTCACGCCGCAGTGGGGAGGACGCAGGTAGCACAGAGGAGAGGTTGGCTACTGCCTCAAGACCTCGTTTCATCCTCAACGCTTTCACGTGCCCGAAACTCAGGCAGGAAAAGAACCTGACCTCAGGCTAACACCATCTACAAAGAAGATGCAGGGAGCCGAAAGTTGGGAAGCCCCCGCAGAAATTTGCCGGCTGCAAGGTAGACAGTGCTGATGGTGGAAATTCCTTCTTCGGACATACCAAAAATCTGGCATGACCAGAACCTGCTTCGGATTTTGACTAAAAGCGTGGGAAACATCCTCTCCCCTCTGTCATAAGGGAATATTTCTTTGAATCTATGCCTTCGTTGCCCGTATATCACTCTTCTGAGCTTGAGGAGAACGTGGCGCCCTTGCGGCGGAGAGAGTTTTTCTTCCCCGACCCTTGTCTCAAATATGACTTGCTGCGGGAGGAAGCTGAAGGAGGAGACTAAGGAGCTGGTGCCTAGGCAAAGAAACTTGCTCTCTTATTTATTTGAGGAGATAGGGTGGTAGCATTTAATTAGCGCAGCTTCCCGAGGAACGCTACAGACAAAACGTCTCCAGCTCGACTTCCAACAAACCTCTGCAACGACAAGACTAAAGGAGCCTCGTCGAGGTGCACCTCGAACATCGGGACACCCAGAAGTACCGCGTGGCCAAAGATTATGGAAATATCTCATGACCCGTGGGCCTAGTAAATCTGCGGCCCATGCCCTTGCTACATGATGGCCCACGGACTACGGGCCCCGCCGGGTAATAACTAATGCCGAGGACAACCTCCTGCCCGGCCGCGTACGGGATACCTGAGGAGAGGGAATAAAACAGAACCAAGGCCTTGCATGGTCCTCGGACTCAAGCCTATGGGGAAACCAAGTATAAAAATTATTATTATTACAAGTCATGGACTGAACCAAGGCCTTGCATGGTCCTCGGACTCAAGCCTATGGGGAAACCAAGTATAAAAATTATTATTATTACAAGTCATGGACTGAACCAAGGCCTTGCATGGTCCTCGGACTCAAGCCTATGGGGAAACCAAGTATAAAAATTATTATTATTACGAGTTTTGTATAGAATCAAGGCCTTGTATGGTCCTCGGACCCAAACACGGCATCAAGCCTCCAGTTCTCTCCTCGGCCAGCATGGGTAATCATTACTTTTCACTGGTCGGCCTTAGTGGGCCAAACACTTATATTAGAGTTATGGCAACATCTTTTTATTATCAAGTATTTTGGTCTTAGTTGTCATCGGTTTAGAGACTTTCTCATTGAGCCGAGCAGCATTTACCAATATACAAAAACATAAACGGAATATGCAAAATGAAATAATAAACACTTTTATTAATATAAGAGATTATTACAATGTACGAAAAAGGGCTCAAACAAGCCTATACAAAAGGAGAACTGCTGAAGCAACGATAACACTCGCAGTACAGAGAAGTAAATAGTCAGGCTTCTTCTAAAACTCATCTTCAAGGTCTCTTCAGTCTCTGCCTCAACATTGCTCATATCATGACAAGAACCTTCTTCGGAAAAGGATGAAGGACAAGGAAGAAGAATTGAAGGAGAAGGAAGAAGAATTGAAGGAGAAGGAAATAGTAAGGAAGAAATCAATGAAGAAGATGGAGGAGATGAAGGAGGAAGATGGAGGACATGAGTAAAGAAGGAGGAGAAGAAGAGAGAAGGGACGAAAAGAAAGAAAAGGAGCAAAAGAGGGAAAAGGGAAGGCACCAGGACGGAACTGGTGCTGGGAAGACTATAAGAGGAAAGCGGAGGAGGGCACCAAGGAGCAAAAGAGGGAGAAGCAGAAGCACTTAGCCCCTGCCTCAGCCCTGACTCCTAACACGTTGGTGCCATATTAGGTATGCACATGAGGAGCCGGGTGGTGCTGGTCTTGGTTGTTCTCGACTCAGTCGCGCCGAGAGTTCGACACGACGAGTCCCTGCTTCGGATTTTGGCTGAAAGAAAGGCGAGACAGATCTTAAGTCTGCGCCACCCTTGCCCTGATCGAGCCATTTCAAGCTTTATCAGAATATGGTGTCTAGAAGAGGGGCATGATTTCTTCATCATTTGGTGCGATCTCAGAAGAATAGAAGGGAGTTAGTACGAAAGTGATGGCCTCTTGCTTGCCTTCTTATAGGAAGAGCAGAACGGATGGCATTAAATGCATTCAACCTTCCCAAAGAATCTGAAGAAAAAAGAGGCGTCCGTTCCACTTCTCCACCTTATCAAATGAGCCGCTGGATATAAATGAGCCTCATTAAGGGGAATTCATTAAGGGCGCGTCTGGGACATCCAAGCGGAAGGAGCAGATCCCGAGCGGATTAAAAGGAATCCCTCAAAAACCGCCTGACTTCCTGAGAAACCGCTCACATAAATGCGGGATCAAGCTAAATGGGCCATATTAAGGGCCCGGGTTTGCCAAAACCCTCCTTTCCAATCCGGAATTCGGATAGAAGGGTTTTGAGGGGCTATTGTGGGGCCCAGCAATTCGTGGACCAGGCCCATTTGCCCTTAGAAAGTCCGAGGGCCCAATCCGAGGAGAACTGTGGCCCCAGCTCCATGACGCCGAGTACGGACCAATTTTTGGGAGGCAGCCGAGGACAGTCTAGTCCTCGGCAGGCCCATAATCCGCCCAGAATAAAGGGATAAATTCGTAAGGAAATCCAAAATACCTTGGGGCGATTACCCTAAATACCCTTCTGGATAAGGCCCAATGCCTGGCAGAACCGTACTCTACAGCTTTATCAAGTCATCCCCAACAATTCCGGGATTAGACTGATGGGACCAATGTCAGTATTTGTAAAGACTGACCCTACACGTGGACGAAGGACATCAAACGCACACTGGTATAAAAGGAGAAGTAAGTGAATCTAGCAGGGAGAGGCAAAAAGGGAGACTTCATGAGGAAGATCGCCGGAACGATCCATGCACAGAACAGAGAAAGTCCTCCGTTGGACAGCCGGAAAGGACCACAAGGGCCCTCGGATCAAGTCCGAGGATCCCATTCTCAGAGGTGGCAGTATGGCGGGGCTTTAAACGTTTAGACCCAGTCCATTTTCCACAGGGATCTTTCTGAAATCCAGACCGGACCATCCCCCCGTGACCAAGCCCAAGCTTTTCAAGCCCACTCTCTACAAATCGTATTGTGAGGGATCTCTCCCGCGTGAACCCTAAGATGTCACTGGGCCGCGCAGGAACCGTGTCCCTACAGTTATTTTGTAAAATTTATGTAACTTTAGCAGTTTTTAATTAAAAAAATTTTAGGTCCATTAAATTTCATTTTACTGAATGACCCCAATGCCTTTTCACCCCATATCATAGTGGGATCAATAAATGTAAATTAAATACATAAATTTTTAATATCTTACTCTCTTAGTATTTAAAATTGAAATAGTGCTTGATTGGGTCATCACAATATAAAAACAGAATAGTATGTGAAAATGAAGGTCCCCTCCAATTTTTATTTAGATGTAAGATGTGTGAAATTTAAAAATCAAATAAGTATCACGTATTGCACTTCATGGTAAAAATAAGAGAAAATTGGGGGATTTATTCTTCATGGTAAAAACAAGAGAGAATTGGGGGATTTATTTGGAAAGGATCCAGTTTCTTAGTTTTTTGGACTCTATTTGATACACATGCAAAATGGTAAGAATTGGACGTACACTACACCATGACTAGCAAATTAGGCAGTTCAAGAGAAATTTATGTGGCTTTTGGGTGTTTGATATTATAGGCTAAAAGTAGCTGCATCAGATCAAGGCTGGCCCTTCCACTAGGCCAATTAGGCAATGGCCTAAGGCCCCCTAGTGGAAGGAGGCCCCAAAATTTTGGAAAAAAATGGGTAGCATATATATAGCCTAAAAAATTAAACTTTGCCCCAACATATCAACAAATTATTTTTGACCCCTAATGAATCTCAAAAAAAAAAATGAAGTAAATAAAATCTGCTCCATCCTTTTGAGCCAAGAACAAGAAGAAAATCCTCTAGTCTAAACAAAATCAGTTATCCCAAAAATAAAGTCATTTAACCTCTAGACAAACCAACATTAACTATAAGCTATGTCTAAAAAAATTACACACAAAACAAATTACAAATCAAAAATCCCAAATCCCAAAATTTTTTTACCCATACCATTTCTCTCTCTGTCTTGCTCTCTTAGCTCTGCCTTAGCCATTTGCAAAAACGCATTCTTCCCCTCCATTAATCACTACTGATCTAATTTGAATCCCTTCCTTTGGTGGCTTGGTATCGCACCTCCACTTCTTCTCTATCTAATCTATTCTCACACTAACACACTAGTAGAATCGACTAAGGTATGGTCTTCTTCTCTCTAATATGAGTTTATTTTCCTCTCTCTTCTATGATCTAAGATTTGATATCTCTTTCTTTGACACACTCTCTCTGCTACCACTAGTCTTGACTCTTGTGTTTTGGGTTCATTGCTTTTTCTTTAATGTAGTATTTTAAATATGGATTGTGGTTGACATTGCTATTAATAAGACTTGTGGGTTGGCATTTTGGTTTTACTTTTACTGTATATATTTTTTAAACTTGGGTTTTATTTTAATTTTTTATGGGATGTGTTTAATTTTTATTCCAAATCCTGTGTTTTGGACCTTTTAGTTGTGTATTACTACAACAAAAGACTTCAATCCAAAAAAAAAAAAAACAAAAAACAAAAAACAAAAAACAAAACAAAACAAAAACAAAAAAAAAACAAAACAAAAACAAAAAACAAAAACAAAAAACAAAAAACAAAAAAAAAACAAAAAAAACAAAAACAAAAAAAAACAAAACAAAAAAAACAAACAAAACAAACAAAAAAACAAAACAAAAACAAAAAAAAAAAAATAAAAACAAAAAAAAACAAAAAACAAAAACAAAAAACAAAAAACAAAAAACAAAAAAACAAAAAAACAAAAAAACAAAAACAAAAACAAAAAAAACAAAAAACAAAAAACAAAAAAAAACAAAACCGAAAAGCAAAAACAAAAACAAATACCAAAACAAATACAAAAACAAATACAAATACAAAAACAAAAACAAAATAACAAAAAACAAAAACAAAAACAAAAAAACATTGGAACACATGTAACTAAAAGAAAAAAAAAAACCAAAACAATAATACTAAAGGATTATTAAAAAAAAAATGAAAAAACAAAAAGAAAAATTATCCCTTTTGCATATCAAAAAAGAGATCTTAGAAAAAATTAAATACAAAAATTTAATTAGATATTTTGAGTCTTAAAATGCAAGAAAAACAATTTTAAATAAATATATTATGGTATAAAAATATTAATTTTTTAAATACATAAATATATATATAATAAAAAATAAAAAATAAAAAATAAAAAAGGCTGTTTTTAATTGTTCGCCTAAGGCCCCAAAATGTCTAGAGCCGGGCCTACATCAGATGGCTATAGATTGGAAGCATTCGTCACGTTCTATAGATGAGTATCAAACAAATTATGTGAACCGAAACACAAAATTGAAACGTGAAAAACTTCACTAAAACTTTTGCCTCATGACTCATCTTCTTTTGGTTAGTGGTTCACAACAGAAAAATGAGAGCAGCTCTAATATCTCAAGCAGATTCAAGTGGTAAAATAAGCTGGTACTTGAAGAAATTGCATTTTAGAGCGTGGCTTTTGTCATGAACTTTTAAACAAGAAATGCTTTTAGGCTGCATGTTTGTACTGTTGCCTGTTGGGCACCAGGTAATCCTTGCCTGAGATGCATATTAATTAACATAATGGCATTTTTTGTTTGTACAAGAATAAGCTTGTTTATTTATAAACTATCATTCCGTTTTATGTTGGGTTGTAATTGCAGCATTCAGTTTCCTGTGTTTCATGAAATGTCTCATTTGCATCATAGCATGAAAGACTTCCAAATCTGCAGGATGGAATTATATTCATAGCATCAAAAACAACGATTTGCAATTATTACACAAATTACAGCTAAAAACTCTTAATTCTTGCAAAGCTGCTTCTAGTATAATGTACAGAAGATGTTCCTCTCCATTCTCATTAGCAGTATTGAATTAGGCTTCATCTGCTCCCATTTTAATATGATCAAGAGGCTAAATGCAAGTAAACAAACTCAACTTTTTCTCATATATACTATGCTAGCATTGCTAGAGGGTATAGGCTCGGAAGCTTAAACTAAGACCTAACTTTGGCAAGCCGGGCCCTAATTTCTTCCAATTCCTCGTCATCGTCAGCACCCTCAGCTATAGCCTCTTCCTACATGAGCCAAATACATATTCCACGTTACAGGGTAAATGCAGTTACAGCCTCTTCATTCAATCAAGGCCAGAAAAGAATAGCTTAAAGAAGGGCCATTACAGGGGAATCAAGTAACACATACCTCCTCTGCAGCCGCTACAACCTGAGCAGGTTGCTTCACCCTTTCCTTTCTGACTGCTTCTGGAAGCTGTGCAGCAGTCTCACCAGCTATTGCAGTTAAGACCTTATCAACTTCTTCTTCTATTTCATCTTCTATATCCTCGGAGTCCAGGGCTGAGTCAACAGCATCATTCACCATCTCCTCTATGATCCCTGCCTACAAATCACAAACACAAAAATACTTACTCAATGGAGAAGTTAATGGTTAAACATCCATGATCTAAATCCAAATTAGTTATGTTTAACAATAAGCTTTATAAGGTACAATATTCAGAATTTGCCATATATATTCACCCTAAAGTTCTTTATCAGAATATTAAAAATGAAATTCAGATCCAATCCCAAAGCATTGAATTTTATAATAAGATATAGCCTTCATTAAGTATTTAAGAGTAACAACTGTTACATCCACTCTTTGAAATTTAACCAAAGAGATATATAACCAAACAGCAAAAGGGGAATATTTCTTTTATATATGATACAAGGGTTATACATAATCATAAACAAACCATGGAAATCTTGGTTTAAAAAGCAAATACTAAAAAAGTTGAATCCTATTTAGAACTGATGAAATGGGAATATTTTTGCATTTGAAATTCCAAAGATTGCAATGCCATCCATTAATTCCATTATCTATACCCAAACTAAAGCTGTCCTCTTTTGTTTTTTGATGCAAAGTGAACAGCAACAATGAGGATACCTTGATCATCTCTTTGCTGAATTCTTGCATTGAAACAGCCATTTGTGGAGCCTTCATTAGGTTATTAACAAGCTTCATGACCTCAGCACTTTTAGATAGATGACCAACAGTACGGGCAATTGCTGCAAAATCAACCAAAAAATGAAAATGAAAATGAAATAAAATAGACTACAGAAATTCAAACCATTGAAGAGAATTCAAATATCCATCCAAAGGAACCACATCCAAGTAAAGACTAAAGACTGAAAATATTGAAAGAGGATTAAATAATTTCTATATACATGTCAATGGAATTTTTTAAATTTCTTTTTCTTTTTTTGCTGGAATTAAATTCTATAAAATCATAAGTTTGTTCAACACAGACAGAAAGTCTTGGATGTCCAAAGTTCTTTCATTTTTCCAATAATTTTTTTCTACGATGAGGTTGTCCTCATCAATGGACTACAAGGCACTAGGATCTCTGGATTGGCGATGAAGCAAAACCCACCATCATCATCTCAGGGATCAAGGAAGAGCTGGGAAAACAACAAGATGAAACTTCTGTTAAACCTAAAACTCAGAGAGAGAGAGAGAGAGGGGTGTTACAGCATTTGGTTTTCAAGTCTTTTAGGTAAATGCTTACCACAGCTGATATGGTCCCACGTCCATGAGGCAGTTTTATTGCAAGATCAGATGTACTGCACCTTAGATTCTGCACTAAGTTTTGCTCTGTATGTACGTATGTATATTTATATCGCACCTTTCCCCACCTTCATTCTGTGAAATTATTCCTATTCAAGAATTAATAAGAAACGATAATCCTAGTCAAGTTTGAATCTTGAGTCTCAAAGACTAAAGATCCTTTCTTGAAGCAAACCTTCACAAGTCACTAAGAATCAGTGATCAATAATGAGATCAAAAAAGAAAGTGCTCTATCATGAGATTTTAAATAGGGTAAATACTCTGAAACAATTCTCTCTCAGTATTATGCATGGATGCCTTCACCCTTCTATTCAATTCAGTATTTTGATCTTAATTTTGACAATAATTGATTTTATGCATATCTGGATGTTCTGTGACAATAATTCTGTTATGCATTTGACTTGATAGAAGTCTGTACCATATTCCACAACAACTGAAATGAATTAATTTCTGAGGGACCAAAAAGAAAAAGAAAGCAGTAAATTTAGATGTGTTAAGCATCATACCAACGCTTTCTCCAAGATGCATTGATATTGAATTCATTTGTGCCTTATTTTCATAGAGACGGTTCACTGTTCTTCTAGATCTCACAATTTCCTTAGCAAGCGCCTGTGATAAAATTACCACACAAAAAAAAAAGGAGAAAAGTGAAGAAGAATTGCAAATTCGTTCATGTGTATCTTTGTACCTTAAATCTCAAAGGAGAAAACAACTAAGCTCAAAGGTTATATTGGCATCCTTATATGCAATAGTCAATCTGATAAGCAGCAGTGACTAATGAGATCAACCACATCCATATACAATGAGATGCCCAACATGAAAAGCAGTAATTGGAACCACTTCTTCACATATAATGTACTTCTGTAGCATAATATCTCTATAAAATAAAAATGAGTGTTTCCTTGATTGTGAACATTTTTTTTTTTTGGATAGGTTTCCTTGATTGTGAACAGAAACCAAATGTGCTGATAACGGGGTCAATTATTTGAGTAAAAGATTCAATTATCATGAAACCACCTTTTATCCCCCATTCAAGTTAGTTAATGTAAAAAATAATAATTTAACCAAAAAAAAAAAACCCACTGGTGTACAAATAATGATGTCTCGCTACTATGAAATGAATAAGACTTGTTAAAGTTACCCAACTTGCTTTACAAGTTCAATTGTTTTCTAATCAGTAAGGCCTCACTCATCAGAGATCTACCTCATCAAATCAAGAATATGAATTGAAATTAAATAATCAAGCTTTGTCTCAACATGAGTCATAGTATGGCAGAGTTGGGGTCATTCTTAAGTTCAGGCTTATATGATTAAAGAAAAGTACAATCACCAACATGAAAATCAGCTAAATAATTTAAATATGCAAAGCCGCTAATGCACTAGACTAATCTTCAGTACTCATTGAACCATATGTAAGGTGGCGATACAAATGCTAGCCAAGTAGTATACAAGGATGGCTACCAATCAAACACAATACCAACCGGCTCTCTTTCCCTTAAGTCTCAACTTCAAAGAAGTAGTTGAACCTTCATTGAAGCTTAAACACTGAATGGTTTGATCTGGGTGTTCATGTTCAACACTATATTACATCATTTATTAGTTACACTTTCTTTCAACAAGCACCCACATCAACATGTTACCCCAAATCCAAAAATACCACCATCAACTACAAATTAGCTTTTTTTTCAACAACAAATTTCATATACTTAAAGGAAACAGAAATTGAAAATTCAAAAAGGGAATGGAATGCAAGGTTGTTGGAAGTGTATACCTTGGCAGAGCCCATGTCATTTCTCTTGGCAGCATCTCTTATAGCTTTCTGTACACTTTTCTCCTCCCTCTGTATATCTGAAACCAAACCCATCAGATTAGAGAAAACAATCTCAAAATTAAACACACACCCAAGAATCCAAAATCCATAAAAACCAAATAAAAACATAAAATAAAAGTGACCCAGATGAGAAAATTGCCTCGGATTTGGCGCTCGGTGTTGCGGCACTCTTGGCGAAGCCTACGCTGCCAATCTCTGAGTTGCTGTTGTGGGTTTGGCTTTGGCTTCAGCATATTCATCACCTTCTCCATTTTCCCAACACCGACAATCCAAATGAAATCTTATCAAACTAGTTCCACTGTTTACTTTTATTTTCCTCAAGAATTGGATTTACAAATACTATGATAAAATAATATTAGTACTACGTAGTTTAGAAGAAGAAAAACAAATGGATATGTCAAGTGTCAACACTCGTCGGTTCCTTCTTGTTGTTCTTTTCTAGAGTACGCGTAATCGCAAAGCTTCTCCATTGCTACGTGTTTTAGTCATACCTAAACCACTAATCTCAATTTTCAATTCATTTTATTCTATAAATAGAATTTTTTTTTCCCCTAAACTGAAAATAAAAATATAGCTGTGACCGTGACTTATGGCTTTTTATAAAGAATAATTTTTTAAAATATAAATATATAGTAATACATTTGTACTCTATAGTCTATCCCATGTCTATGAATAAGATGATTTATTCATTAAGTTAATTAAAATTCACTTATTTTTATGAATTTAAAAATAAATATTAAAAAAAAACCACATAATTTTTTTTTTATTACTAGCTTGTAATCAAATGGATAAACTATATTTAACTTTTTATCCAAACAATTTTTTTTAATATTATTAAAAGTTAATAATGCTGTGGGCCATCCACTAGAAGGATGGCCCAATGGGCCTCAACCTAAGGTAAAACCTTAATCATAAAGGTCTGTCCTCAAAAACTTCTTCACAGGTTTTACAACTTTTTAAGTTTGAACAAAAAAGAGGACTTTCTCATAAATTGGATAGTATCCTAAACATTACATTCACAGAATTACAAATCAGCTTCCCACAAAGAGGATATCTGCAAGGAAGTCAATTATTCTTGGAAAGTACTTTGCTCTCAAATCATTCTCAATGAAACTACTTGTGTGTAGTTCAAGGAGGGGCAAACTTGGCTGGCAATTTGGGAACACATACACACAAAAAACACATAAGTACATCTACACTCATGATTCAACCCTATCTGTGATGCAGCAAAGTACCAATATCACTACACAAGCTACTGCCTTCCCAGAAAAGATGAGACTTATTGTCCAAACTCGAAGGTTAAGCAAGACCAGGCTGCTTCTCCGGAGGATATCCGAGTAGAAACAAAGATTCTTGAGACCCTGGATACCCCCCTCCCCCTAAAAAGAGATAAAAGAGACAAGTATAAGAAGAAAATCTTAAAAACTGCAATGAAGAATTTCATGATGTACTTGCGCCGCCTTCAACATCTACATCACCTTCAGTGTCCTTTGCCTGGTCAGCATTAAGTGGCTTCTCTAGGGTCAAGATGCGACCAGTCATAGGATCAACAGGGCATGTGTCACGTGGTCCACCTTTACGTCCCATTGCCATCATTGGCGGAGGAGGAAGTACCCCTGCTCTGAAAAGAATGCGCTGCACAGGTTCTGAGGGTTGAGCCCCAACAGATAGCCAATATCTGCAGACAGCGTGTATAATTAGAAAAAATAAATAAATACGATGGACCTTTGTCACATTCAACCAAAAAACACAGATAGGGGCAATTGCATAGAAATTTTATGCAAATAGAAATGCTTTCATAGTTGACAAAACATCCAGCATGTATAAATCCTTCAATGCTGATCCAGAAATACAGAACAGATAAATATCCAAAGTAGAGAAGTTCCAACTTTTAAACTTCAAATAAAATAAAGTATTAATTCCACTTGAAAGCAGCCAAGTTGTATTTTATATATATATATATATATATATAAAGAGGGCAGAAAAAAGAAAAGGACAACATCTAAGCCTTTTCTAGGGCATAGCAAGAATAGGTAACTATTCAATCTAGGACTAGGGAATTTCACATTAAGCAGAAGCTCATCTGATATAGAGCAATATAAAAACTATACAAGGTTCCATCTGTCTTACAAGTGATCCTCATGATAGCCCCAGAATTTTCCCATGGGCAATCTAAAGACCAGGCCTTGGCCTAACCAACTCAATCGTGAAGCCATAGCATTTGCATAAGTAGCTCAAATACTTTTCTACTAAAAAAAAGGATCAGAGTGTCTTAGGAGAATCCATCAGAAACCATCTTAATATCAACAGTTGAAGAGACATTGCCCCTAATTGCAATTCCTTGAAAAAACCAACCCTCGAGTTGAACCATGGAAAAATTGTTGATGGCTATACAATAAAGATGGTCTATCAACTGTGTGAGGCAACTTTGGAATCTTTCAAGTGGTTTTCAAGAAATGATTCAGGTGAAGAATATTTCCACTTCAAGCTCTGTGCTGATTGCTACTTGAGAAACATACTATATTTGAACCCTCTGTGTGCCTTGTCCATCCTACACTGCAACCCCCTTAGTCTAAATTCAGGAATCTTCCTCCACCACTCCTCCCCTCAACATACCCTGCTCCCTGTCAAATGATTGGGGCTTCACTTGAAAGGCCTTTTCTCCTCAACCCTTTGATGCCTATGGCATGGCCTGAACAACACATCTCTGGCCAATTTCTCCCAACTTTGGTGGCATGAGCCAACCCTGCCTCCTTACCATTCTGCTACCTTGACCCACTTCTGCCGTCCTCCTGTCTACTCCTAACTTCTTGGCAAACCCTTCAATCTTTTGCTAACCCACCATGGCACCATCAGAAAAAATTAATAGACAGAAAACAGGCACACATTTGCTAAGTGTTTATTTTATACTATTCACACAAGTTCCTCTGTGTAAGGCTTCAAATTCTGGCCACTTTAATACCAGGTAGCTACATCCGCACAAATAATGCCTGCTATATTCTAGTTCTTAAATTAGTATAAACTTAAAAGATTAACATTGACACTCTTCCCCCCTTTTAAAATCTATAGTTTGTACATAGATGAGAAACAAGAAAGCAAATAAATAACCCATTTTTAAAGCAAAAGATCAATAATACAAGTGCACACATGCTCACATTGTGTGGGTGTGGAGAGAGAGAGGGATGCAATTATCTAGTTCTTATGTGCAACTATGTCCAATAAGGGGGCGAAAAAGTCAAAAACAATTGATTTTGAATAGATAAAAAATAAATAAAAAAGGATTGAAAATTTAAAAAGAAAGTTTCTAATTATGACTAACAAGTTAAGATGTTCAAATGCTACTTTTCACTAAGAATTCAAAGCATATCAATTGAAAGTAAGAAAGAACAACAAATTGAAGAAAACTACTTACTTCACCCTTTCAAAATTAAGACCCATTCGTTTGCCACCATCTTGGCCTACACAAAAGAAACATAAACTCAAGTTAATCTTATTTGTTGCTTTTATATCTTAATGAAATAAAAATCCACCAATCCAATTAGTTCAATTTTTCTTTCTTAAAAGATATCAAGGTTTTAAGATTCAAAATTCTAAATATATTTCTTTTCTAGGTTGCAACAATTCCTCGGCAATAAGACAGTGAGCCTTTATTCATTACCGCAAGGATTGAAAGGAAAGAACAAAGATTTCCTCCAAACTAGATTGGAGGAATCTACAACAACTTATTATGTGGCATTTCATATAACCATCCACATATATTAAATCACATAAATCATTAAATCATTTAAGCATGTCACATGACTATTAAATAGGTCATGTAACAAAATGTACGCGTGGATAATGAACTGTCATGTAATGGGTTAAATGAAAATTTAGCAGGCAATGACGTTTCCAGGCATTTCATTGTTGTCATAGCTGTTGGCACGCATCTGATTAGACGCCATCATCATTTGCAAGGCCGAGGAAGCAACAAAACAGTTCTAGAAATAACCCTACGCGCATAAAATAGAATTACAAATCTTAAAATTTTAAAATTTGTCTTATTCTTGGTTTCAAAGCACTAAAAATCCAACCTTTCTAAGCCCAACAACCACACTATGCTCAGCTGAGTACAGGGTTTTTTTTTTTTTTTTTTGGGTGCCACTAACATTTCAGTTCCTTTTGTTTTCCCAAAATTTATTTTTTTTTTTTTTTTGGGTGCCACTAACATTTCAGTTCCTTTTGTTTTCCCAAAATTTACTCAACAACAACAACAACAATAATAATAATAATAATTTGTATCAAACCCCACATGACATTCCATATGGAAGTAAGATTTGCAACCAAAAAAATCTAATCTTTGTTAATGGGCATAAAGAAATTATAGAGATAAGTTAGTTTAGTTGTTAATCATATGACAAAAATACCAAAAAAATTTAACATTCACTTAAAAATGAAAGTAACTCAAAGAATTGTACCTGGCAAGGGATTGTAGTAGCCTAAGACTTCGAGGTGCTTGCCATCACGAGGAGACCTGCTATCGGCAGCCATGACCCGGTAAAAGGGTTTGTTTTTGCATCCGAACCGAGCCAATCGGATCCGAACCGGCATTTTCTCTGTCAATAATCAATAATAATAATAATACACCAAATTATTAACAGGGGAAAATGAATGAAGTTGTGGGGTTCGAAGATTGTAATTTGTTGAAGATGATAGCTTTACCGTTTGTAAATTCCTAAATTGGGGTCGCTGAGAGAGACAGGTGACGAATTTCCACGATTAGGGTTTAAGGAGACCAGACAGGGTTTAAGGAGAGACGGACAATGTTTCACTATAGTTACTACTTGGTACTAGGAGGGAAGTCTACGAACCCTGTTATATTCATTATCCACTATGTTACTTTCTAATTTCTATTTACCAATCTGATTACTAAAAATAAAAAATTTACTCAAAAAAAAAATATTACTAAAAAAAATTTAAAAATATGATTATAAAAAGGGGGAATTATGTTACATTACATACAAATAAATTTTTTTTTAAAATGGTCAAATGTAAAAGGACCAAATTTTGGCTACAAATTTTGTTGAAGTCTAAAACTACAACTCTCACATAAAAAATTAATAAGTCTATATATTTTGAAATCTAACTGTTACATTGCATTTTCTTTAAATTCTTAACACACATTTAAAATTTCGTGTCAATCAAATTATATTTATTATTTGATTTATAAATTTATTTTGTATGCATAAATTTATTCTACAAAAACTTGAAATTTAAAAATTGATTGATGACATAGTTACCGATTTTTTATCTTCTAAAAATTTTGCAAATATGAAAAATATAAGAATAAAATGTAATTCAACGGTAGATTTTTCAAAATTCACATCTAATAAATAGATATTGAGTAAAGTTGTAGCCTTAAATTATAACCAAGTTTTTTGCTAAACTTTGTCCAATGTAAAACTTAATTTATTGGATATTTGTAAAAAATTAAATTCTATAAGAATATGGTGTAAAATTCAAGTTTTACACCTTCCAATTTCATTGTCAACAGCCTTACAATGGAGCGACTTGCGATGAAGGTTGGGGAGAGAGATCATATTAGAAAGAAGGAGTTTTCTATATAAAATAAAATAGAAAGAAGGAGAGTGAGAAGTTTATTTTTTAATTTTTTTTAGATTTTTTTTTTAATTAAGAAGCTTAAAATTACCAAAATGCCCTTAGTTTTTGGGTGACTGTGAATTTTTAACCGAATGTCTGCATTGAATAATCATTAAAGTTATAAGACTAAAATGATCAAATTTAAAATTATAAAACTGAAATAAATTTTGAATAAAGTTAAGTAGTGAAATTTGTAATTTAGCCTCTTTTTTTTTTTTTTTTTTAGCAATTTCAATATAATGCAAAACCATTTTTGAGTATTAGCCCATCATGTGATTAACTAAGTGTACATAACCCCACTAAGGCATGGGAGAATGCGTAAGTGGTTGAATCTGGACTCTACACCTTGAGTGGCTGTGAGCAAAGGGAGAGGAAGCGTTGGCTAAGGGATCTTGTCTTGGTCCGTGCTAAAGGCATAACTGCCTTGAGAAGGAAGTAAGATTTACACCTAACATGGTACTCAAGCACTTAAAAAAATGGAGATAATGACTTCCTAAGGTCAGAGACTATGAGAACATCCCTTATTAGTTGAGTGCACAATGAGTCACCTTAAGAACACATGTACCAATCACAGTACTCCTAATGTCCCTCTCAATGTCCAAGACTTGTCTCCGAAGCAGTGTCAAAGCTACCTACCTACGGGTCCTAGTGCCACGTTGGTGCAGTTCTTATCCCTTATTCAGCAAATAAAATCACAATTGTGAAAAGATCCAAAAAGAAAGAATATGATGACTTGACACCTGTCTTTTGTATTCAGCCATATTTCTTAGAGTATAAAAGAAACATGCAGCTATGCTATTAAGGCAAGAACCCAAGTAGATATTTTGAGATAAAAGTGGAGAGTTGGTAGAAAAGAAAGGCAACTCCATTGTAAACTAGTCTCTTTCATACGAAATACAAGCTAAGCCGAGCAAGAATGTTATGTTCTTGCTCAAATCGTGGTTTTTTATCCCTTCTTTAGGGTTTTTCACGTACATCCTATGTTATTTTGATAGTTAGCTTCTTCTCCTTATTTAAATGTGCGTCTTTTTCATGTCTTACCATCGCTTTTTTTTATTTCTTGTTTGAGTGTCATATCAAAACTTGCATCTTTTCGAGCTTTCTCATATAAATGTACTGTTAGATAACTTATTTCACTCCTATAAATAAGCTCAAATCTAACTTGTACGTACACTAAGTCATACAAGAAATCTACTTACATTGATTTTAATTATTCATTTCACGAGTTACCAAAACTATGTATGTATTTGCAACACGTTTAATATCCTGATGTATAAATTATATACTTATTTTCTTTTCTTTTCTTTTCTTTTTTGTGAGAAAGTTTTAACCAATAGCGTCTACTTCTAATGATAAAGATCAAGACACCAATCGATTTTTGGTGTAGGCAGGAATTAAACCTAGATCTCTTATTTAATCATCAGAGACTTTACCAGTTGAGCTAACTGAAACCCACATATAAATCATATACTTTGTAAGTTCATAACCAAAACCGTTTAATAGCCTAATGTATAAACTATATACTCTATAAGTTCTTAACCAAAACCATGCAACAGCCGAAGTGCCGAACCTTTGATTGGTATGAAAAATAACCACACATGTATCTCCTTTCACATGCACAAAAGGTAGGGAATCACTGCCTTGATTTACTGGCTAAAAATGGTTTTTTCTTGGGTAGTACCACTTTGTTATGTTCCGGATCTGCTCCATCCATTGTAAACCTATATAAATATATATATATATATATATATTAAAAGTCAAAACTCAAAGAAAATCCAATTAAATTTCAATTGGATTCTCAATTTTGCACCACATGTCCTATCTAATTTTTAATTTTTGTGCCAAGTAAATTATTTATGTATTTATTAAAAGCCAGAGCTGAAAAAAAAAATATATCAATTAGATTTCAATTAGTTTATTTTAATTTTGAGTCATAAGTCCCATCCTAAGTTTTTAAATTTTTATGCCAGGTGAGTTAATTCAATGTAAAAATTTGATTTCCATTAGAGTTTAATTTTGCGTCAAATGTCCCATCTAATCTAAGTTTTTTTAATTTTTGTACCAAATGAGTTAATTCAATATAAAATACGAAGAGCCCAATAAAAATAAACCATAAAAAACTTAATTATATATCTAACTTTATATATAAAATTAGAGGAACAAAGAGTTTGAATGATTTTATATTTAACAACCATTTTTTGTGTAACTTAAAATAATTCAAATTTATAAGTCATTTACATAATATACAATGACTATATATGGTCCATTACTAACTACGCAATAAAGCCAAAGTTTAGAGAAAATCTAAATTAGAATCAAAATTGAATTTTTCTTTTGTTAGATTTCCATACAAATATGTAATTGTAAATTAATATTGCATACGTAATATCCAATAGTAATTTTATCAATGTAAATGTAATGAGAAACTTAACATAACCAATATAATAAAAATTGCAAAAAAAACATCATTTTAGTACCTCCAAATATCCTAATCGAACTAATATCCTATATGTTTAACCATTTAAGCTAACATCAATAGCACCACTATAATTCACTATTCACATGCGTAAGCACAGGTTTCATACTAATTATCAATGATGCTAGAGGCTACAGGTGTAGTTTACTCAAACTATTAACTTTAGTTATAATAATTTTTTTCTTGAACTTATAGTAATTTAATGCACCTTTTTAACCAAGAACATAAAAATAACAACTTTATAGTCTTCCATTCTTTAATTTGTAGTTTTGTACTATCCCCGTACCGTCCATGAACTTTACATTTATAAATATAAACTAAGGTAAACTACATATTTGGTCCTGTCTTTTATATCATATTTCAATTTGATATGATTCTAAAAAATAAAAAAAAAATAAAAAAAAAAATTCAATTTGATCTCTTTCTATCATTTCAATTGTGTCAATTTGGCCCTAACTTTTCAGTGTCGTGTCAAATTAATTCTTGTCGTTATCTCTTAGATGGAAATTACTGACATGACTAACGACCAAAATAAAAAATTATTTTCCATTGACATGGCAATAAGCTAATATTTGGAATCTGCTACCACGTCTTTATATTTAGAAAATAAAATATTTAGAATTTGTTTATTTCTGTCAAATTTGAAAATTTCTTTTCTTCATTTTCTTACCTTTGCTCTCTTGAGAACCAAACAGGATTCAAAACTCAGAATTCTAAACTAAATTTCCTTTCTTTTCCCCACGTTTTCCCAGCAACCAAATAAGAAAAAGAAAAAGATCTTCAGAGCTCAGAGAATTCAATTCAAAATCCCCATTCCCACATTAAAAATATTCTTCCTTTTATCGGTTGAATACGAAAAATAAAATTCCAAATAAGGTACACAATCAACCCCAAATTGCTTGCTATTCCAAACCACCACAAATTGCTTCAATTAATTCATTGAATAAGGACTAGCTTGAGCACAGGGTTCAATTCGAAGAGTTGCAGCTTCAAATCGCAATCTCTATGTAATGTTCCTGACTATGTCCCCTAAAAATGGCCGGCCATCGAAATTTTTTTGCTGCCAACAGCTTTACCATTTCATTTTGGTCAAAGGGTTTCCAATTTGCTTTGAGAGAGAGAGAGAGAGAGAGAGAGAAATGGGGAGAGAGAGAGTGGGTTTTGATATTTTATTTTGGGGAAGAAATGAAGAGATGGACGTGATAAGGCTTAGGCCCCGCTTGGGAGTTCATGAGGGAATTGAATGGAATGGAATGAGATGATCATAAGTGAATGGAATGGAATGCAAGGTATTTAAATAAGGAAAAAGAATGGAATGGAATTGAATGGAATTAAGTAATCTTGATTGGATGTTTTAAAATAAAGGAATAGAAATGAATAAAAATGAATGGAATGTAAGTAATCCTATTTGGGAGTAACATAGAGAAAATGGAATGAAATCATTTTATGATAATATTACTATTAGACCCCTATTTTAAAATAAAGGGTTGAATATATATAGGGGTATTTTGGGAGTTTTAGTAAAAAAATCATTAAATCTAATTTCATTCCCTCTCATTCCTCCCAATTTTGAGGAGAATGAAAATTTGAAATTTTAAGGGAATATAAAGGAATGAGTTTTCCCTCCTACTTATTTCATTCCCTCTCACTTAAATTCCCAAACAAGGAAATGGACTTTCCATTCCCTACATTAAAACTTCCAAACAAGAGAAAGGAAAAATATTCTAAAATTATTCTTTTTATTCATTTCCATTCCATTCCCTCCTCCCAAGCGGAACCTAGGAATATGATTTATTTTTGTTTTTAATTATAATAGGATTTTTTTACTGTTTGAAATTTTTGGGGAAGGAAGGGAACTAAACAAACAGAGCTGCAAAGCAAATCTAATGAGTGGTACACTACTGAACCATTTTTTGGTTTGAATTTTTTTGAGCTTTGAACTCAAGGATTTTAACTCCTGTTTGGTTCCGTAGAAAGCAAAGAAAAGAAAATAAAACAAATAAAAAAACTGAATTTTAGTCTATAATAAACTAATTTCAAATATATTATTTTATTTTTCAAAACCAAAGACGTATAAAAATAGATATTTTGATAACACCGTTAGCCATGTCAACTTTTTTCTTTCACTACTTAACGATATGGATTATTTTGACACAATATTAAAAGGTTAAGGACTTATCTGACACATTTGAAACGTTAAGGATCATTTTGACATATAGGACAAATGTTAGGGGCTAAAAGTGTAGTTTACCCTACAAACTATTATAAATAAAAAGCTTGTACACTATACGGGAAAAAATTATAATCTAGCAAGTTTTCTACTTAAGGTAAGTAAAACCTAGTTCACCAAAACAAAGAAACAAGTTTTCTCCAATTTTGTTGCGATAGTCCATATCCCATGATGTCCATATTCCCTTGTAGGGAAACAAGTTCCTGCTTCTGTTGGATTAGGTAGTAAACAAGAAGAATCCCATTGCCTAGCCTTGGGAAAACAAATTCCGATTTGTGAAAAGCCACAAGCAAGGGAACGTGAGCATACCTTTGATACCAATATCTACCCTGGTGCAAAATGAGGTGACAGGAGCTCAACAAGTCTGGATACCAATGGTGCAGTAACATGAAACTCACATTATGCCTATTCCAGCTATGGACACACAATCTTCAAGAACCCATACCCTAAAATCAAAGCAATTACTCCTCCCATACTGGAGAATCCCATCTTTTGACTCCCCTAACATAGCTGATAGCTCTACTACATAGTTGTCACTTTCCGGCAAGGGAATACAAAAACAACGATCATAACCATATTCATATGCCATTAAACGATTATTGAGTTCCAACCAATAGAAAACACCATTAACGTGCTGCACACTCGAACGGTCTGATTTGAAATTTAAAATGTGCAAAAATTAGGGGAACGCTATTTTCCCATCTAATGGTACTTTTTGTAGAAATTATTGTCTCCATATTAACAGTGCAACTATAATTAGGAAAATCTAACAACTCAACGCGTAATAACACAAACTCTGAATTTACATAATCAAAATGAAATCCCATTGCAACATTTGAGCGGGTGTAGCTTGGTTTGGGTAAATGGATACATGCTTGTCTTGTAAAATTACGAAGGTAGGAAGTTTGAGTGCGATGATTACCGAATAGCAACATACCATTTGAACAAGCAATAAACCAATAGTCACTTGGAACCAGTGCATTCCCTTTACGTTTATCAGAAGTAGTCATATGTATCAGAGATAATGTAGGTATAAATGCATGTTCTAATTCACATTCAGTTATGCAGAAGCCTAACAAAGACTATAAATCCCTTTCTTCGAACTTCTTGTCTCTCTTCCTTAAAAGTTCCTTAAAATAAGAACTAGAAATAATCTCACGCCACTTTTTTGAAACTCTTCTAAAATCATACAAACACAGCACTGGTAACTAAAGCAGGATCTCAGTGAGAAGTTCATCATTCAAAAACACATCCATTTATTTGCTTGTCTTGTGTTGTATTCTCAAAAGTACATATGTTATGTGTGCTTTTTTTTACTGGCGCTATTGCTGTTGTTACTGTTCTGCAGATGTAGACAGATAGGTTAGAAAGAACCATTTTCCCCCCTTTTTGGTTAAGAATCAGCATTTTGTAACTCAGTTATCTGTTTGGCGTCAGCTTATAAGCTCAGCTTTTAGCATTTTGTGCAGCTTTTTAAAACCTCAACTTTTTCCCTCATTTTCTCACTTTTTCAAGCAATACAAGGTCTTAGCACTGATACAAGGTCTTAGCATTTTAATTAGGGGCGCACCTTTCACCTTTGACTACACTACTCTAAAACCACTTCTCTCTCTCTCTCTCTCCAACCTGAAGCACTACTCTCCTCTCTCTAACTCACTCTTTCATAGTCTCTCTCCTGAGGAGGTGGTGCGTGGGTTTTGTGGTTTAGGTTTGAATTTGATGGGTGTTGTTTTAGATTTGCACTATCTGATGGTTTGGGTTAGCTGTTAATGGTTGTGAATGGTGGTTTGCATTGGTTGTGGGTTATAGTTTGCTATGGGTTTTATTGAATTAGGGTTTTCTGTGGTAGTGAATTTGCTATGGGGTGGTTGTGGCTTATGATGCGATGGTGGTGGTTTTGCTATGGATTTTTTTGGGTTTTGTTGCTGCAAGTTTTGGCATGAGTTTCTTTTGGCTTGTTTTTTTTTAGAGAGTTTCAACTTATGGTGTCCGCTTCTGATGATAGCTCTTTAAATTCCATCCTGAGTTATTTAGAATTTATGCATAGCTTAAATCATAGTTTACCAGTTTAATTCCAGAACTGGCATTTGCAACACCAAATTCATCAGAGGTTTAAGCAGAAATTGTGGCTGACACCTTCATATATTGATACAGTAGGCAGCAATTTCCAGTAATTCCACGAACTAATATCCTCCTGTAATCAGTGAAGTTAAAAATAAAAATAAAAGTGGTATTTTATTTTTTATTTTTAAATCAAAAATCAAGACCTGAAACTTATAAGACAAAATTTTTATGCAGCAAGGATGCAGAATGTAAAGTTACTTAAGCTAACATTCAATTCCTAAACATCAAAGACTAGTTAAGTTGAGTAGAGGATGGGCATGTCAAGTTACTTGAGCTAACATCTAACTCAGTTTATACACTGCTCGTGTGAAGGACTGAAAAGTTGAAAACAAGACAGTAGCAAAAAGTAGGATTACTTTTCCCACGAGATAAATATGATAAGAACTCCTGAACCTCATTGCCTTCAGCAACCAATGTGCTAAGCACATATTCCCAGGTGCAGGAAAAAGGAAAGAGGATTAGAGCAGCTGCAAATGCTGAGTTCACTTTCTTACTCACTGCTTTCCAATAAAGCTCCTCAATGATTGCAACTTCAGAATAGAAAGGGGTTGTACTTAATACACACACGCGCACACACACAAAAGGGTTGCAAACTAAACCTGGTCAGACGAGGACATTGATGGAAACATGCCATTAACAAAAGCATGAAGTGTGCTATACAATCTGGTGTCAACACAACGGTTAACAGCAACCTCACCCTGCAAAAATATATTGAAACTTTGGCATAACAATAATAGAGGCTTTAGACTGCTATTTTTAAACCATGAAGGCACTAAATTACCCTGGAATTAATAATGAAGATTTTTCCTTTAGGAATTCCGACCTTAAGATAGCTGAAGTCATCAGTATCTCTGTTCCAAAACCAGCATAGAATGGATTAAAATAGGAAGGAAACAATGCCCTGATATCCTGTAAAAAAGAAGAAAAAAAGCTCATTCAACCATCCAACAAATGCTCTCTCTCTCTCTCTCTCTCTCTGCCTGTCTGCAAAATATTATCACCAAAGATTCTATAAGCATGTTTTAGAAATTTTAAGGGAACCGATACAGTGAGATAGATCATGGTTGCCCATGCTCAAGACCAATTTTAACGTGAGAATGCATCATGCTGTTTCTCTACAAATGGCACAAAGTTGAAACCTATCACACGATTCACTGAACCTACATTTTCTTATCATAACCATAAAATGACTCCATGCACCAAGAGCCTGATAGGCACTCCACAAAAGTTGATCAACATAATATCTTTCAAATAGTACCATGTTTCACCAAGTGTTTAGAATCTCCTTGACTTAAACAAGTAAACCCTGCAAAGAAATTGACTAGGCTTTTTTACATCTAAACACCATTGACTCAATTTCGACTGAACACCCAAACTTTTCTTCTTTTTTTTGGATAGATAATAAGAGTAATATTATTAAGATAAGAAAGAAAGAAGAATACAGGTGTTCATGATGGGGAACAATGAAAAGACAACAGAAAGCAAAGAAACAAAGAAATCAAGAGACTATTCTAAGAGAAGAAATGAACTCTATAATAGAAGAACAATCCAAGATGCCCCAACACCGAGACCAATCAAAGAGAGTCCGCTGGCACAAATCTTGCAACTGACCCAATAATTTCTCAATATCCTTGAAGGAGCGATGATTCCGTTCCATCCAAATGATCCACTTCAAACAGCCTGGGAACAAATGTCAGATATTTGAATTATGTTTCCCAGCCCATTGACACCAACAAAAAAATAAACTCACTACAGAACTTGGCATGACCCATTGAATCCCAAAAATTTGAAGCAACAAAGAATGAGTTGCAGGACAAAGAAGAAAGAGGTGGTCCACACTCCACAGTTTCCTTATTGCAACAACACATACAACACAGATTCGCTAAAGAGAGACCCCTAATCATAAGATTATCCAAACATTTAAAATACTAATAACAGCACAAGTCTCAGAATGTTAATGGATTACATTTTTTTTTTTTTTTTTTTTTTGAAAAAAAAAAGTCAGGATGAAGAAATGGTTGTTTATGTAAACCTAGATAAGTAACAAGATGCAGGGGCATCTCAGATAGTGATGTCAGCATAATGGAAATGCTTGTTAGTTAATTGTTAGCAGTTGAAATCCATTAGTGCGCATGCGTACTGAGTTGGACATTTAGTTGGTGTAACTACTTCTGTAACAGATTCTGTTATCAATTAGTTACTTTCTGTTACAGCTAGTTCAACCTCTATGCTTAGTAGTATAAATTCTTTGGACTATTGTAATTGCATAATAGTTTTTAGTGAATACATTCCAGCTTTATGCTGTTGTTTCAGAGATTAGTTCTCTGTGCAGAGGTGTGCCCATCTATAAGCTACTCTCAAAAACTCCCATTTCTTCTTAAATCTTAGCATAAATCTCTGCGTATTTTGTTGCATCATAACAGGAGGGAACTAATCTCTACGCATGAGATCTTGAATTCATGAGGAGCCCTCCTGATAACTGAGAAAAAGAGAGGATGCCTCCAATCAAAATTAAAGATTAGAAAATAACTGGTGACCAGAAGTTTCTAACATGCTCAAAGCATTGATATATGGAAACAACAATGTGACAAGAGAAAGTAGTGGCTACATATTGGCTGAAAAGATATCCTAATCAATGAGTAGAAATTTAACTTCTGCCCATTGATCTGTGTTGAGCAAGGAAGAATCTCATATCACATTACCTTTTAACTTTAAGGTGGTTCAGACTGAAACTTTTGTCTATCAGGATTATTACAGGGCATACCAAGGGACAAATAAAATGCTTGAGAATCAAACAGCATAGATTGATAGATGTAAAACCTGTTAAATGTCCTTAAAAAGATTGCATATATCACCAGTTACCTTCTCGATATAAATAAAGAAAAATTCCATCAGGGGAAATAATAACAGGCTTATCTGGTAAAGCCTTCCCATTATGTACATATGAGAACAATGAGGATAAACATAAAACTTGTACTTTCTTGATTACAATGTTTCAACCTCAAATAAAGAATTAAGCCTCAATTTCTTAAAGCATTACCTGCTTAAGGTTGAATATAAATTGTCTAAGTGTGATAAGCCTGAGAAATTGCAAGTGCACTAAGAAAAAGTAATTGATACCCATTTTTCTGCAACACATGGAAAAAAAGGGAATAAAATAATCAGTTGTAATTACAACTATGTTGTTGCAGGACATGGTAACATGCAGAAACTTTTTACATTCAACTTTTCCAAAAAAGACTCAAAATGGGAAAAGAATAAAGAACTAAAACATAAAACATAAAACAAATAGTAAGAGTTCTAAAGCCACAAAAAAGTATAATGAGACAAAAATCATTTTGTAGCGAATAACATGAATTGCATTTGTAGGTCATAAAATTGTAGACTGAATATCTTGGTGGAAGACAGGTTAATAGCAAAAATCTTGCATTTCATTTGTAAGTGATGAAACCATAGTCTAAATAGTTTGGCGTACTAAAGATAGACTTACCTATTAGACTTTTTGGAGTCAACCCCACAAGAATTTTCGTATGCAAGCAATTGATGTTCAAATGCTTTTTTTTAAATATAGGTAACAAGTTCACATGTTCAAATGCTACTTTTCACTAAGAATTCAATGCATATCATTTGAAACTAAGAAAGCACTACAAAAATTTCATAGACTACTATTCAATTTCATTCAATTTTTGCACTATACAACTATACAAAAACCCAAACCCCTATACATAATTACCCCTATGTATGACTACCCCCGACTTGGTTCACAACTAGATGAACTAAGTTGATCCAGCAAGATCTGTAGACGCCCCATCAGCTGTTGTTGCCTGTCCAAATTACTAGTCAAATGGTCGGTGAAAGTGATATCATGTTCTACAAGAACATCAAGTAATTTCTTACCAAATTGAGACCAACCCGCACATCCATGATCAAATGACCAGTCAACTGGAATAGCAATAGAGTGATCTTGGTTGCCTTCAACCATCCTAATCCACAAGATTAGGCACTCTTCTTCCAAGAGTGTAGTAAATGTGTATGTCTAAAATTAAAATAGGATTGAATTTTTTTTTTTTTAATTTTATTAAATTTAAAAAGGAAAAGGAAAAAAAAAAAAAAAAAAACTTCTTGTTATCTATCATAGTTCTGGTCTCAAACAAGAACTCTGTACACTTGTTGCTCTCTAGAAAGTGCGTTGTGTTTGTCTTGACAAAATGATATAAATGAGTAAGAAACTCATCTAAGCCGCTAAGATCTAGCAAAATATAAATCCCTACGACTTGCAAATAAATCTTTTACCTGAAAAAATAAACCTTTTCAGTTTTTTTGCAAATCAATGTATACAATTTTACCGATAAGTCTAAGTACTTTGAAGTACATTCGTTCACTCTGCGCAATGAGAGTCCAACAAAAGTCAAACGACTAACCTAAAACCTAGATCTAAAAGTTTAAAATGTAAGAAAAACATACCCAATACTGGCGTGGAATCTCAACCTCAGCTAGTGTTGGTGTTGGAAGCTCAACCAATGTTGGAAGCTAAGCCTCAACCGGTGTTGGAGCCTCAGCCTCAATCTTAGCCTCAAAGGCAGTACTTGGATCTGCTCCCAAAAATAACATCGTTGGAAGATACGGCAACATAACGGTGGCGTAAATGTATCCGACTAGAGAATAGTGTGTAGCTACCATACTACTCTCTCACTCAACACCTTATCACTCTCTTCCTTCATTCTTTTCAGTGTTCAGTTTATACTCCATTCTCCGTGTTTAGTTTTTCCTCTCAAGCGCACACTCGCAAAAATGGCATTATACCATCCTGCAACTATAAATACTCCTACCATTCCAGATAGAAACATCGAAGCCAAATTAGAAGGAAGAAGAAGATTGAGAGAGTTAGGGATTTTAGAGAGAAAGAGAGAAAAATACTCATGGATGAAAATGCAAACCCTAACCCTGAGGCTTCGACTTCAATTAATGCTGCTCCGGCATACTATCCTCCGACATATGTTCTTCTATATGTTCCACACGCTCTATACACTGCTGCTTTGATGGTAGCTACACACTATTCTCCAGTCGGATACATTTATGCCACCGTATCTTCCAACGATGTCATTTTTAGGAGCAGATCTAAGTACTGCCTCTGAGGCAGAGATTGAGGTTGAGGTTGAGCTTCCAACACTGGCTAAGACTGAGCTTCCAACACCAACACCGGCTGAGGTTAAGATTCCACGCCAGTATCGGGTATGTTTTTCTTACATTTTCAACTTTTAGATCTAGGTTTTAGGTTAGTCGTCTCACTTTTGTTGGACTCTCATGCGCAAAGTGAACAACTGCACTTCAAAGTACTCAGATTCATCAGAAAATTATGTACATTGATTTGCAAAAAAACTGAAAAGGTTTATTTTTTCAGATAAAAGATTTATCTGCAAGCGGTAGGGATTATATTTTGCTAGATCTTAGTGGCTTAGATGAGTTTCTTACTCATCTACATCATTTTGTCGAGACCAACACAATGCACTCTTTGGAGACCAACAAATGTACAGAGTTCTTGTTTGAGACGAGAACTATGACAGATAACAAGAAGATTTTTTTTTTTTTTTTTTCCTTTTTAAATTTAATAAATTTTTTTAAATAAAAAAATTTTCATTCAATCCTATTTTAATTTCAGGCGTACACGTTTACTACACTCTTGCAAATTAGGATGGTTGAAGGCAACCACGATCACTCTATTGCTATTCCCGTTGACTAGTCATTTGATCATGGATGTGCGGGTTGGTCTTAATTCAGTAATAAATTACTTGATGTTCTTGTAGAACATGATATCATTTTCACCGACCATCTAGCTAGTACTTTGGAGAGGCAATGACAGCTGATGAGCCGCCTATAAGTCTTGCTAGATCATCCTAGTTCATCTAGTCATGAACCAAGTCGAGGATAGTCATGCATAGGGGTTTGGGTTTTTGTATAGTTGTATAGTGCAAAACTTTTATCAAATTGAATAGTAGTCTATGAAATTTTTGTAGTGCTTTCTTACTTTCAAATGATATGCTTTGAATTCTTAGTGAAAGGTAGCATTTGAACATGTTAACTTGTTACCTATATATAAAAATAAAAAATAAATAAAGCATTTGAACATGTTAACTTGTTAGTCATAATTGGAAACATTCATTTTAAATTTTCAATCCTTTTTTTAATCTACTCAAAATCAACTATTTTTGGCATTTTGCATACACTCATTACACATGAGGAATATTCTTGTGGGGTTGACTCCAAAAAGTCTAATTGGTAAGTCTATCTTTAATACGCCAAACTATTTAGACGATGGTTTCATCAAGAGATTCAGTCTACAATTTTAATCTAGCAAGTTTTCTACTTAAGGTAAGTAAAACCAAGTTGGCCAAAACAAAGGAACAAGTTTTCTCCAATTTCACTGCAATGGTCCATATCCCATGATGTCCATATTCCCCTGTAGGGAAACAAGTTCCAGCTTCTGTTGGATTAGGTAGTAGACAAGAAGAATCCCGTTGCCTAGCCTTAGGAAAACAAATTCCGGTTTGTGAAAAGCCACAAGCAAGGGAACGTGAGCATACCTTTGATACCAAAATCTACCCTGGTGCAAAATGAGGTGACAGGAGCACAAGAAGTCTGGATACCAATGGTGCAGTAACATGAAACTCACATTATGCCTCATAACCCAGCATTATTCCAGCTATGGACACACAATCTTCAAGAACCCATACCTTGAAATCAAAGCAATTACTCCTCCCATACTGGGAAATCCCATCTTTTTACTCCCCTAACATAGCCGATAGCTCTACTACATAGCTGTCACTTTCCAGCAAGAGAATACAAAAACAACGATCATAATCATATTCATATGCCACTAAACGATTATTGAGCTCCAACCAATAGAAAACACCATTAACATGCACTGCACACTCAAACAGTCTGATTTGAAATTTAAAAAGTGCAAAAGTTAGGGGAACGCCCCTTTCCCATCTAACAGTGCTTCTTGTAGAAAATAATTGTCTCCATATTAACAATGCAACTATAATTAGGAAAATCTGACAACTCAGCGCGTACTAACACAAACTCTGAATGCACAAAATCAAAATGAAATCCCATTGCAACACTTGAGCGGGTGTAGCTTGGTTTGGGTAGATGGATAGATGCCTGTCTTGTAAAATTACAAAGGTAGTAGGTTTGACTGCAATGGTTACCGAATAGCAACATACCATTAGAACAAGCAATAAACGAACAACCTCTTGGAACCAGTGCGTTCCCTTTAAGCTTATTAGAAGTAGTCATATGTATCAGAGATGTAGGTAAAAATGCATGTTTTAATCCACATTCAGTTACATAGAAGCCTAACAAAGACGATAAATCCCTTTCTTATAACTTGTTGTTTCTCTTCCTTAAAAGTTCCTTAAAATAAGGACTAGAAATAATCTCATGCCACTTTTTTGAAACTCTTCTAAAATCATACAAACACAGGATCTCAATGAGAAGTTCATCAGTCAAAAACACATCCATTTATTTGCCTGTCTTGTGTTGAAAGTACATATGTTATGTGTTTCCTCTACTCCTATCTCTAATAACAGCTCTCTTTTGTCATTTTCTTTCCAGCTCCCCCTGTAAGTTTTTTCCCCCTCTACTTTGTAATGGCAAATTTTTATTTTATTGATAAGTTCTACTCTCTAATGGCCTCTCTGTTTCTTTTGTCACCTCTACTCTTCTTTCTATTTATCTTTCTTTTTTTGGGCTCTATTGGAATTCAAACCAAAATCTGGCTTATAGACCTATTCTTATCTTCTTCTTCTTTTTTTGATAAGTAAAGGAAATTTTATTCAAGAACTTAATAATGAGTCACCCGAGTATACAGGCAGCCGGGGACCAACATAATCAAATACATAAATTACAAGCATCTATCAAATCATAGACCGAAGAAATAGAATGACTTCCTATGATAGACATCCAATCCAATAGAGTTTTAAAGAAGAAAAGTTTTAAATCAGCTATAGTCCTTTCAAAAGCTTCAAAACACCGGTTGTTTCTCTCCCGCCAAATGCACCACATCAAACAATGAGGGACAGCCATCCAAATAACACCATTACGATGATGACCAAAATTTCCTTGCCATTAAGCAAGGAGCTCAACTACAGTCTTTGGCATTGCCCAGTGGATGCCAAACAAGGTGAACACCATAGACCACAACTCATAAACAATAGGACAATGTAGTAAAAGATGGTCTACCGATTCTCCATTACTTTTGCACATATAAGACCAATCTAGAATCAATACCTTCTTCTTACGTAAATTATCAATAGTCAAAATCGTTCCTAAAGCTATAGTCCAAACAAAAAATGCAACTCTAGAAGGAACCTTTTGCTTCCAAATACTTCTCCAAGGGAAGGATTGAGTACATACACCCAACAAAGCCTGATAGTAACTGCTTACCTCAAAACCCTTGCTCTTAGCAGGTGTCCAACACATCTTATCCTCACCAATACCTCTCAATGAGACTCCATATATAACATTCCAAAAAACAAACAGAATTTGATTCCCTATTCTTATCTATTAGGAACAAAGTAAGAAAGGCCTGATTATTACTTTTAATACACTAATACATATTATTTAAGTTTTATATATGTAAAAAATATATTTAGAATTTAGTGCCTCATTTCACTCGGGCTCGGGCTTCTATCTCTCGCCTTAGGCGATACAAGGTCTTAGCACTTCTCTATCATAGTCTCTCTCCCGAGGAGGTGGTGCGTGGGTTTCATGGTTTGGGTTTGAATTTGGTGGGTGTTGTTTTAGATCTGCAGTGGCTGGTGGTTTGGATTGGCTGTGGATAGTTGTGGGTGGTCGTTTGCGTTGGTCGTGGATTATAGTTTGCAATGGGTTTTTGAATTAGGGTTTTCGGTGGTGGTGGATTTGCTATAGGGTGGTTGTGGCTTCCGATGTGGTGGTGGTGGTTTTGCTATGGATTTTTTTTGGGTTTTTTCGATTTGGGTTTTGTTGCTTTGGGTTTGGCTGGGTTTTGGTATGGGTTTCTTTTGGCTTGTTAGTTGGCTGTGGCAGTGGTTGTGTCAGAACCACAACCAGAATCTGGTTTAATATATAAGCTAGCTAGCAAAGGAGGAAGGATTAAAACGGGGAAAAAAAAATTAACTTCAAAAACCTATAACCCTAATTTAGGGTTCGAATCCACGAAGAGGCCTTACAAGTTATCACCGTATTTATATTGTTAATCATCAATCAATTACGCAAGTACAGTATCTGTAAAGGAACTGGACTAAGAATTAATCATGTAATTTAACAGGGAAAAAAAATTGTTCATCTATGAAACCAGAAAAAATAAAAAATGAAAATAAAAATCAAAGCAAAATCGTGAAAATAATAATTGAAAACTGAAAATAGCGAATATGAGAGGAAAGTTAAGGGCTTGTTTGGTTTGGCCATGACTCAGTTTTCATAACTCAATACTCATAACTCATAACTCAAACTCAAAACCCATAACTCATAACCCAAACCTCACTTTATCTCAAAAACTCCAAAATTCTTATTTGGTCACATAACTCACCTTTTACCATCATAACTCATATTTCAAAAACTAAAAACACCAAAATTCTGTTTTTAGTTTCCATCATCCATCACTCAAATTTTTGAGTTTTGAGAGATGGAAACATCACCCAAAAACCAAGTCAAACAAGATTTTTTCGATGGGACCCACGCATTTTGGAAACTCAGTGATGAAAACTAAGTGATATTACTCAAAATCATGGTGATCCAAACAAGCCCTAAGGGGCTGCTTGAATTTTGGTGTTTCCATCACTCATCACCCTATTTCCATCACTCATCACTCAAAAATGATGGGACCCATGGAGATGCAGCCTGTTTGGATTTGTTTTTAAGTTTTGTTTCCATCACTCAATTCTCACATTTTTTAGTAATGAGTTAGCAAAACTGAAAACAAGTTTTGGGTGTTTTGAGTTATGGAAATTGAGTTATGATGGTATTTTTGTAAATATACACACATATGAGGGACCCATGATCAGAGTATTGTCACTTCCAGGCGCTACTTTTCAGAACCCCACCAATGGCTCCTTCAGCACCACAACTCCTTCATAGTTCACACCACAAATCCAAACCACACAAAAACAAAACACATCCAACCTCATACCTCCTCACGCACACCCTCAGCCCAGCCACGCCTACCGAGCCCCACCTCAGCCAACCCGCGCCACCCCAAACTCAGACCATTCTTCACGACACTGCTGCACCAATAGTGCCAATGTCTTACATACTATTTACAACTACTCATTTTCAAAGTAACTAGACCAGAGTTAACGGCAAAGTATCCCAAAATGCAATTAGATTACCATAGCTAGCTCAGGTTCTTCAAACACAACTTAAACAGCAATCTGTACCAGCAAAAATCAATGGAATATAGATGTTGGGGAGCAATATTATTCTTAGGAAAAATCAATGTAATTAACATCTATATTCGTAGAATGGCATGCTGCTACCCAACATTAATCTGTAGCAGCAAAAAACAATGGAATCAATTCCCCGCAATTATTATTACATTACTCCCATATTTAGCAAGAGATTCAAAATGGGGAAAAAATTTCACCTTCTTGTTCTGTATAGAAGATGGCATGCAAACAAAGCCATATGTGTTAATAATAAACAAAGCAGACCCATAGCATTTTTAACTAAACAATGGTAATCTCTAATTAAAGATTTTTTTTTATGTTTCAGGTCCCAGAAAACCCAGATTCAGTACCAAACAGAAAATAACAAAACCCAGTAAAATTAAACTTAGAAATCTAAACATATCAAGTCAGACCCACTTGAATTCAATCAAGATCAACTCGAAATTTAACATCAAAATCCATACAAATCACTAATAATAGAAAGAAAAAAGGAAATTTTGTGACAGATGAAGCTCTCAAAGTAGCAAAATGTACCTCAAATTTTGCTCACTCTTCAGGTGGACTTAAGTTCTGTTTCCCTTCTCTTTTTTTCTTCGGGTCAGAGTTCTTTTCCATGATGACTGATCGGCGCCGCTGCTGCACGTCGGAGGAGATCTTGCAAACTGGGTGACGATAGACACGAGGTAGGCGCCGCTGGGTGACGGTGGAGATCGGCGCCGCAGGTCCAAACTTGGATTTCCTTCGTCGAGGGTTTTGGAAGAATATGTGAGCCTTGACATGGTGCTCGGGCAGTGGATACCACAAAAGTTAAATTTTTTGAATTATCAGAAGATATGGAAACAAGTGGCAAATATGCCAACTTAGAAAGTTGGGTTATTTTAAGTAGTAAGTAATAGATTATTGAGTGATGAGTGATGGGTATTGAGCGATAAGTGAGGTGGTAGTGGACATCCAAACCAGGTTAGGTAACTTGATTTTCCTCGACAAGCAGAGAGTGAAATACCTCGAGGGGTAAATATTAAAATAACAATAACAACCTGGGAAGGGATGGAAAGTATGACACTAAACTCACAAATACCCTAGAGTGGGATGGAAGGTATTCACCTTTAGGGAAAAAGTATATCATAATTTTAGAAGAGTTTTTATAAGAAAAGAAAGAAAGAAAAAAGTAACTAATATTTTGACAAAGTTTTCTATTTTCCATAAAAATAGTATTAAAATTTTTCTAAAATAGTTAATTAACAAATATTTTAATTACACCTCATTAACCGGGCTTTTAAAATAAAATGATTAGTGGCTCTAATGTATTTTCAAAGTATGTTAACCTACTAAGAATGCTTCTAGTGACCAAAATTGTGTTTGTTGGACTCAATGTGAACGGATCAATTCCCTCCAAGTACATACATTTTGTTGAACTCGGCACATTGGATATTAATCTTTCTAGGCCATTTGACAAAAATGTTCAGCACTTACATTTTTATTTATTTATTTATTAATGAGACATATGGTAGAACATATGTACCAATGTTTTGTTTTGCATCTTTAATTTCTTTATAGGCCATTTCAAATCTACTTTTTATTTTTTGTCATTAGACCAATATAAAGAAAATAAATAATAATATTTTGACCAATTTTTGTATACTCGTATACTTCTTATTTTTTGAATTAATTGACTTTTGCTAACTTTGTTATATTATTATTAAATAAAAGTAATTAATCATGCAAATCTAATACATATGACTTTTTAAAGACGGTAAGATTTTCTTGTAATTTCTTAAATGGACTTGAACTAATTTTAAATGAATTTAAAGTATTTTTGAAATAAGATAATACTTCACACAAAAACTATAATGGACTTTGATGGTGATTTATATCAAGTCTTATTCGTCCATAATGATCATCCAAGTCCAAGCACGTCCAAAATAAATTTCAGAAGAGAGAAACGAAAGAAAGCGTTACAAATATAAAAGGAAACCGTCCAAACCAGCATCAACTAACATTAGCCATCTACAAATAAGTAGGTCATCCATACCATAAGAAGGCATGGACGACAAACAACACTTAGTAAAATCTTAAGTGTTTTTCACTTATCACAAATGGTTAGACCATGATCACTCATCCTAGAACATGGGGTGAATTCCTCAAAATTTGCCCCACACTCCCCACTAAGTCCACACATCTCCCATGATGTTAGTAACACCTAACAAGTAAACTCATTCAGAACTCTCTATAAAAAGGGCCCAACTTCATTAGCCTAAGGTATGTTCAACTATTCATCCACTCACTACACTTGAGTTCTAGGGAGAAAACTAACTAAACCGTCGGAGGGTCCTTGGCCGGTTCACCCTAGTCACCTTCGATAGTCTTTTTCTTTCTTTTCAGGTCATTTAAATGTCATTGAAGTTCAGAGCATTCGGCCTACTGATTTTCACACATCATCAAACTTAGAGTTTATTGAAACACTCCATAAAAGAATTGAGATATGTTTTTTTTTTTTTTATATGAACAAAAGGGGGGACGGGGGCGACCATATGTGACTAACCCACCAGGGCGTGACCTAATAGAGGCACCCCCTCGCTAGGGAATGTTGGATTGAGCCATAGCTACTATGATCGAGGTGCCACAGACCTCACCCTAGCACCCCAAGAGAGCCAGCAGGAGAGGCGCAATGCAAGCTAGGAACCCTCCTCCCACACGGTACCTGCCACGACTCAAACAAGGGACCTTGTGCTTGCATGCGGGATCTCTCCCAACTAGACCACCCCTCCTGGGGCAAAGGAATTGAGATACGTTGTAACACTATGAAATCTATTAAAACATTTGATGCAAAAATACTAGGTACAAAAATTAGAGTAAAACTTCATCCATAATATAGTAATTTTAAAATAAAGTAGTACTTGACACAAAATCTAAAATGAAATTGAAATCTCCTAGAACACTCAATACAAATTTTAAAATATATTGTAACAGTTGAAATCTAATGGGATAAATCATACCCAAAAAAAAATCTATGGACAATTCATACCAAAAAAAAAAAAAAAAATGTAATAAATTAAAGTGGAACTTCATACTAGAGATCCCACTTTCTTGAGTTTCCACCGCCACTCTTTTATATTCGCACCTCATTAGTATTGATGTCATTAACATAGTACTACAGAATTATTTGCAAGTCTAATATAACAATAGGCAAAACAAATTCATCCCAATTACTAAACAAATAAAAAAAAATCTGATTATAAAAAATGGGAACTTATGTTAAATATGCATACAAATACATTTTTTTAAATGGACAAATGTAAATTTTTTTTTTTTTAATTTATTGGATATTTTTAAATATTACTCTCTTGGTCTTGTTTTGTTTGGTCACTTTAAAAAAATCCAAATTTTTAGAGGAATATTATTTAATGCATTGTATTTTAGATTAAAATGTACAAATTTCCGAAACTACCCTAATGAAAGGGAGGTATCAACTTTTTAAAAATAAAATGAAGAGCATGTTAGGAAATTTATTTATCTTAGAATTAGAACTTTTCAAATAGGAAATAGGATATACTTTTGGGACATCTCAAAATGGAATAAAGACCAAACAATTTGTAAGGGATGGAGTATGTCACAAAGAATATATAGCAATAATTATTTTTTATTTTAAAATATATATTTCAACGAGAGTTTTGTAACTCAACTAACATTTTTTTTTTTTTCAACAAAGATATATGTGGTTCAAACCCTCTATCTAGGCTAACTTTTTCCAAATGATTTAGTAGGACTCTGAAATCCTTTAAATCACAATTCTCATTACATTTTCCTTAGAAATTCACAACTAAGTAAATTGAATGCCCTGATCCAAGTCTAGCCTATGTTGGCATGCTAAAAATATACTAGTAGAGCATTCACATTGGAGGTGTTAAAATAGCCAAAATGCTATTTTAAACCTAAACACCATTGGCTCAATTTCTACTGAACGCCCACACATTTGAAAAAAAAATAAACAAATCGTTGGTGAAAACCCTTTTACAGAGCGGAGTCATTTAAGGGGTGACCCTAAATGTTGGCAAGAGGTTTTAAACCTATAATCTCATAGATATTATGAGACCTTAGAGCAACCACATCAGGTCTTGTATAGTCTTCTAAAATAGAAAAAGGTACCCATTTTACACATTTTGAGCAAAAAAACACCCACATTAGTGGGTGTAAAAATGTGTAAATATACACATGAGCTACAGTAACCATGTATATTTACACAGCTACTGTAGCTCATGTATCTATTATTTTATATTTGTTTCTCTCTCCTCTCATAACCTCTGACTCTCACCTCTCTCTTTTTCTCATTTCCTCTCTCATCGATCAACTCTCTCACATGCTATCAGATCTTTAAAGCGTCGATCAGAGTCGACTTTCCTGACCTGCTAGCGCTGAGCATGGCAAGGATTTCGCCATCACGAGCTTCACCAAAAATGTTGTTGAGCAGCATCTTCGTGCGGGTGAAGAAGCTATCTCCGACTTCCAGTTCGGGCATTCTCCGGTGAGAGATCAGTGACGGCAAGCTCATCTTTCGGCAGACTTTGACGTTGTAAGTCAAGTTGCTGAAGGAAAGCACAAACAACAACGGACGAGACTCGATGCTCGGGTCGCTGAGATGGAGGACCTGGGTTTGTGTTAAAAGAAATGATTATTTTATTAAATAAATGTGTAGAATAGATAAACTGATGTGGGAGTTTTGTAAAAGTGAGTGTGTAAAATAGAAAAAGTAGGTTTTTTCTTACAAAATAGATGGAAATTTTACACGAGTTGATGTGGTTGCTCTTAGGAAACATTAAACCCACCCCTTGGAGTTTAGTTATAGTTTATTAATAACTAAGATTTAGAACATGAAATTGGTGCATGATTTTAGGCGATAATTAATTCAAAAAGTTGTACTTTGTTCAAAAGTCTCTTATTATATATTTGTATCAAGAATCAGTCTCTAAAATAGGAAAAAGTATTTTATAGGCATTTTACGTAGAATAGCTTGTCCTCAAGTTTTGTCCATGTTAAATGTAGAATCTAATGATATTTTTGAACCATATAAAAGTACAGTCCAAATAGGGAAATCTTCTTTTATATATATATATATATATATATATATATATTTATATATATATATCACTTTTTTTAATTTTTCAATTACTAAAAAGGATTAAATTTAAAAAATAAAAAGTCAATGTTTACAAGGTACTAGCTACTACTTTCTAGTAAATGTTTTAATCTGCTTCACTTGGGTTTAAGGATGTGGTTTCCTTTTTGTTTCTTCGTTAGCCCTATAGTTTATATATTTGAATTCAATTTTTAAGGTTTGCTGGATGGGTTGTTGTGCATGAGTGCATCTACCGGTACCTTAATTATCATGAAATTCAGAAACCAATTATTATCCATTCATGACATATTGACATTCAACGATTGAAAGATGTATGAATTGTGCAATTGTTTCATTTGGATGCAATATTGCTACAATATTGGGGTATCCAAAATGCATAAGACATCATTCTTGATCTATCATGTTTATATTATTGTAATCATGGGCCCTTGGGTATTTTATCAAGAACCGTACAATCGTTTTGACATTTGTAGCTTCTAATTTCTTGCTTCTCGCCAATGAACAAGATCTTTTGATCAAAAGATAGTCCATAATGTGGGGCTTGTAAATAATCCAAGAACAGTTAAGATTTTGATTAATGTACTGATAACAATAATATTGTAGATTATGACGTAGAAGGAAGTGGATTTGTATTTTAAGACTTATCCCACGATGAAAGTTTACAAATCTTTTGGCGTGTATATAAAATAACACAAACACTAACAAATAAAATAATTAATAAAATTTATGTACACGTGATTTTAGAACACACACCTTATATGTTAATCAGAAAAACACTGGGTGCAATCCTATAGAACATTCAATGAGGAAAAAGAGTTACAATGATCAACTTACAATACTTTTGTAAAATTAGACTTGTAACCTCTACAAACACCACATTTTCCTTCCTATCGCAGTAGATCTATAACCTCTTGGATCTTCATTCATGAATTCCTCATCCACACACACCAAAACCTCAAACACTCCAAGGAACCTCACTAGAAGGGGAATTATGTGGTTTTAATCTCTCATCCACACAAAGCAAAACCTCGAACACTCCAAAGAACCTCACTAGAAGGGAAATTTTGCGGTTTTAATCTCTTAAACGCTCGCTTTCGGATCATAAGATGACTGTGTAAAGAAACGTGGTTTAAAAAATACCTCAATGGAGAAGTGACATTGATTTTTCTCCCAATAGCTCAAGTGTGGCAGCCTCTAATTCTCTGGATAATTCATGCACAATGCAATTTATTTATATAGGTGCACAAAATAAGGTTTTAAGTGATGCTTGAAAACTAGGTTAAAAATTGATAAAAAGATTTTGTTTTACATGGACCTACTTAACCAAGCCTCACGAAAGGGACAAACAAACTCTCAGACTATTTTATTATTTTGCTTGAGCGAGTTTCTCTTCTCACTTGATTGCCTTTCCCATCTCGCTTGAGCAAGCTTCTTCATTAATTTAGCAATCGACCAACTTCAAATACCTTTGAACCAACCTTTTACAATGAATGATTTATATTAATAAACTTGAAATTCATTACAAGGGTCATGGAATGGGCTAACACTATTGTATTTGTTGTTGAATTTATACCAGCTATTAAAAAAAAATCTTATAAGGATAGCATTTGATAAAGTATGAAAATGATTCATTCTTAATTGCTCCATTGATTTAGTTTAAAAAAAAAAAAAAAAAAAACTCATGATTTGTTGATTTATGTATGTATTTAGTTTTTACATAAATCAACAAACCATGAGTTGGGTTTAAATTACACATGGTGTAACTCTAAAAAATGTTACACCACCCAATAACTTGTTATGAAATTCATATTTTGGGAATCCTACCATTGAATTACATGTTCTATATATTCTTAACATGCATGTCAATTGGATGTAATTTATCATTCCATCCATAAACTCATTTTTAATGCATTATTTTAAACTCCAAAAATTAGAATTTAAACAGTTGATTGATAACATTGCCATTAATCTTTGATCATCTTTAAATTTTGTAAATATGGAGAATATACGAAGATAATGTAATCTAATGGTGGACTTGTCAAAATTCACATCCAATTAAAAAAATATTGAGTAATGTAACATTGCTTAAAGTTACACCAAGTGTAACTTGAACTTAACTCATATATATATATATATATATATTCACACCAGTATTAGGCCCGTGCAATGCACAGCTTAATCAAAATTCATATGTAAATAGTTTTTATTTAATAATTTACTTAAAATCATATACTCTGAGGTTGCACCAAGTGGCTTCACCAAATTGTAAAAATTTTGATTATATAAATATATATATATATATATTGTCCTTATCTTATTCTCCTATAATTTCTAAGTTGATAAAAATTTTAATTTAATTATAATCCAAATTCTTCATATTACAATTCTCTAAGGGTGCGTTTGAATTGACTTCAAACTGATTCCGGAAATGATTTTCTGGAAAATTCGGTGTTTGGTTGTTACTTCAAATTCGGTCAAACTGAAAAGCATTTCCAGTTGACCGAAAATGAGAACCAAAACAACGGAAAATCATTTCCATTTTCATTTTCACTTCAAATGATTTCTGGCCTTGGAAAATAGAGAGAGAGAAAGAGCAAGAAGATCGCCGACGTCGAAGCAAGAAGATCGCATCGGAGCAAGATGATCACTCCGCTCCGATCATTCAAACCCACCCTCGTCGAACCCAGTCACCGATCATCGAGATCATCTCACCATTTCCGGACCACGCTCGAAGAGAGAGACAGAGAGAGTAGAGAGATCGTCGCACTGCGAACCCACTCGCACCAACGAACCCCGACGAACCCACTTCCATCGCGAACCCACTCGCACCGACGAACCCACTCGCACCGCAAACCCACTCGCACCGATTCGTTCTCGTTCTTGTTTGAAATTTTTGTGATTTTGATTTTTTACTTTCTCTCTTTGATCTCTGATTTTGTTGTTGTTGTTGTGGTGGTGTGGGTGGTGGTGTTTTGATGGTTTTCCTGTTGTGTGGTGGTGGGTTTTGTGGGGGGTGGTGGTGGAAAATAGCATTTTCAGAGTGTTACCAAACACATGAAATCATTTTCTTGAAAAATTTTCATAACACAACCAAACACGCGAAAATATTTTCCTTTCCCGAAAATAGTATTTCCGAAAAATAAATATTTTCCGGAAAATATTTTACATGAACTAAACACAGCCTAAGTTGATAAAAATCTTAATTTGATTGCAATCCAAATTCTTTATCTAATCATTTTATTATTATAACTTATAAGTATGTGGCTTAATCAAAATTCATATGTAAATAGTTTTTATTTAATAATTTACTTAAAATTAGATAATGAAAATAAATGAGTATTTGACTTTTAAGTCATATAAAACTTGCTTAATTACCAAGAAGATCAAACCAACAAGATATAATAAAGACCAAATAAAAAGTAACTTAAACGATGAGTTGAAAATAAAGTAATATAAATATAAAAATATATATATATATATATATATATATATAAAGTAACTTAAATGAAGCATAAAAAAAAAAAAACTTTATGGAGAAGAAATTGAGAGAATGAAGTCTAATATACATGCAATGTTAACAAAAAGAGTGAAGGAAAGATTAACAAAAGATAACAAAAACTAAGTTTTTGTATTTATTTAAAAAATTGATAGAGATGTATAGGAAAAAAAAAGTCGATAAGAATAATTATTGTAGGGACACGATTATTTAGCGGCCCAAGAATGACATTGGGCTCGTAAGTAAAGAGCCCTAACAATATAATTTGTAGAGAGTGGGCTTGAAAGGCAGGACCTTGGTCACAGTTCAGCAGTTTAGTCGTGGTTTTAAGAGAAGCTTATTTACGGATGGGCTTGGCTTGACTAGCTAAGCCTTCCATTAATGCGAGTTGTAGGATTTAAGTCCTCAGACAGCGTCCGAGGAGCATAGCATCCCTCCCCTTCTCCCTTTTTGTAGGATTTCCCCCCCCCCCCTTCCGGGGATCCTTTCTCCTTCGCTTTCTTTTCCTTTTATACTAGTGTTCCTTTTCCCTTTTAGTGTCCACGTGTAAGTTTTACTTACTGGGGTGCAGATCTGTCCCGTCAACCCATACCTAGAGTGGTTGGGGGTGGTTGGAAAAGTTAAATAGCATGGTTTGGGGTATGGGCCCGTCAGATGCTAGATTCTGTATTACGATGTTGGCAGCTTTCTCCCTTGTCCTGTCCCTGTACGAAGTTTGTCCTTTTCGTCGGGCGTTTTGTGAGGTGCTGAGCATAAGATCGTCCTCGGCCATATCCTCGTGCCTTCATTATGCGTCCTCAGCAATAGCTCTCCTCGGCTTAGGCCTTGGGCCCTAACGTAGAGTGGGCCTGGGCCACGAATTCTCTGGCCTCACAATAGCCCCTCAAAATCCTACTGCCCAACTTTTTAGTTGGGGAGGAGGGTTTTGGTGATGTTAGACCCACATCATGGCCTGCTCAAATTCTGTACTTTACTGATGTTTGTGTTTTTCCATTTGTAAGTGAGATGTGCTGAACTAAGAGGCATCCCTTTAGTTTTTACTCATGCGGTGTCCTCTAATGTTTCAGTGTTCGAGGCGCGCCTTCACGAGGATCTTTAAATCTTGTGGTTGCAGATGGTGTTGGAAATTGAGCCAAAATCATCTTGTCCGTAGTGTTCCTTGGAAACCCGCATAAATTAAATGCCACCACCTTGCCCTTTATATAAGCAGGATAGGAGGTTATTCCCCTTACACATAAACCCTTCGGCTCCCTTCAAAATCATAATCCTTCAGCCATAATCACAGCCTCCAGACCCAGTGCTATCCACCCTTAGTGCAATATGTTTGAGGCACGGGTGGGGGTGAAGGGACTACACCCGCCATAAAGGCACCGGACCCCTCCGCGACTCAAGGTGGTGCGGTCTGGACAGGGGAGATACAGACTCAAGATGATCTTTCGTTTTGATAAGGTGGGGATGGTATCTCTGCCTCTTTCAGTCAAAATTCGAAGCAGGTACTATTCGCATCAGATTCTTGGTGCGTCAGAAGTAAGGTTTTCCGCCATCAGCGTCGTCTGCTCTATCACAAGCGTGGTTAACATGGAGGCTCATCAACTTCCGGCTCCCTACACCTTTTCTTCAACGGTGCTAGCTCTAAGTTGGGTTCTTTTATTGCCTGAGTTATGGGCATGTAAAAGTATTGAGGAATGGCTTTCGTGGACGCCGTTTTAGAACTGCTGCATCTCTCTTCTGTTTTCTGTTCACTCCCTTGTATCTTTCTTTTTGCTTATGTAGTTAGTTTCTAGCATAAGCTTATTCAAGCTCTTTCATTGTACGTTGTACTCTTTTCTTTATCTTAATAAAAGATGAATCTGTTTCCTTCTATGTATTTTTCTATTCTGCCGCAATTACTTTGTGAATGGGTGTACTACATGTGTATTTTCCTTTAATGATACTTAGGACAGGGAACCTTAAAACAAAAAGCTATTAACTTGAACTTACCGACATTACCGAATGTAATAGTGCTAACTTGTAGTATATTAAACTTATGAGACTAACCTATATAACAACTGAACGCTCCGTAATGCGTGTGAGGCAGCCGTCCGAACATGATAAACTCAAAGTAAACCATCCGAGAGGGTTGCCGAGCAGTGAGGGACTTTGGTCGTGTCTTTGATAACATCTGACCCGATCACGACCGCATCAGTTCCCCTGATATTGAGGATCCGAAGGTAAACTAGGGATTCCATTCAGTCCAGGGACCAACCTAACTATTAATGGGTAACTCCTCTACGGGGTAAAGTCTAAGGGCCATATAATGCCCAGGTTGTGTCCAAAACTTGTATTGTTTCTTCTAAGTGGTTGGTTTCCCCAGAGGCTTGAGTCCGAGAACCATACAAGGCCTTGGTTCTATCCAAAACTTGTATTTTTCTTTTGAGTAGTTGGTTTCCCCAGAGGCTTGAGTCCGAGGACCATACAAGGCCTTGGTTTTGTCCAAAACTTGTATTGTTTCTTCTAAGTAGTTGGTTTCCCCAGAGGCTTGAGTCCGAGGACCATACAAGGCCTTGGTTCTATCCAAAACTTGTATTGTTTCTTCTAAGTAGTTGGTTTCCCCAGAGGCTTGAGTCCGAGGACCATACAAGGCCTTGGTTCTGTCCAAAACTTGTATTTTTCTTTTAAGTAGTTGGTTTCCCTAGAGGTTTGAGTCTGAGGACCATATAAGGTCTTGGTTCTATCCAAAACTTGTATTGTTTCTTCTAAGTAGTTGGCTTCCCTAGAGACTTGAGTCCGAGGACCATACAAGGCCTTGGTTCTGTCCAAAACTTGTATTTATCTATTTATTTATTCATTTTTTGAAGATTAGCCCCTCGACCAAGGTGGGGAAAGTTAGCATGATATTGGAAGCCCCTAGAGCCGCCCGTGCCATTGGCACTGCGAGGCGTAGCCCCTAGCGGAAATTTATGTCAGAGCAACAACAACATGTCGTTGGAAATGGAGGAACCTTCGCAGACCTTTGCTTGATAGAGGCTTAACTCCACCGCCACCTATGCCAACGCACAAGCCTTCCCCACAGACGGCACCAATTGTAAGGACACGATTATTTAGCGGCCCAAGAATGACATTGGGTTCGTAAGTAAAGGGCCCTAACAATATAATTTGTAGAGAGTGGGCTTGAAAGGTAGGACCTTGGTCACAGTTCAACGGTTTAGTCGTGGTTTTAAGAGAAGCTTATTTACGGGTGGGCTTGGCTTGACTAGCTAAGCCTTCCATTAATGCGAGTTGTAGGATTTAAGTCCTCGGACAGCGTCCGAGGAGCATAGCATCCCTCCCCTTCTCCCTTTTTGTAGGATTTTTTCCCTCCCTTCCAGGGATCCTTTCTCCTTCGCTTTCTTTTCCTTTTATACTAGTGTTCCTTTTCCCTTTTAATGTCCACGTGTAAGTTTTACTTCCTGGGGTGCAGATCTGTCCCGTCAACCCATACCTAGAGTGGTTGGGAGCGGTTGGAAAAGTTAAATAGCATGGTTTGGGATATGGGCCCGTCAGATGTTGGATTCTGTATTACGATGTTGACAACTTTCTCCCTTGTCCTGTCCCTGTACGGAGTTTGTCCTTTTCATCAGGCGTTTTGCGAGGTGCTGAGCATAAGATCGTCCTCGGCCATATCCTCGTGCCTTCATTATGCGTCCTCAGCAATAACTCTTCTCGGCTTAGGCCTTGGGTCCTAACGTCGAATGGGCTTGGGCCACGAATTCTCTGGCCGCACAATTATAATTTTGTGTTTATCTATGAGGTGTTTAAAAAAAATTAAATTAAATTAAACGTTGATATTAGACTATTAGTAGTTGTATACCTATACTATGGTTGTTTTTTAAAAATAATTAATATTGATATGAAAAATTAATGTGAAAGCAAAATTTAAAATACATTAATAATAAAAGGATCATTAATTAAAAAAATATTCTGTAACCTAAATCCTTTAGGTGAGTATTTGAAATATAATACTTTAATAAAAGGTTGTACAATTTTGTTGATTTCAATAACCGAGAAAAGGTTTGGATTGCTACATACACCTTTGTAATGTAAATTTTTTCTTTATTTTTTATTGACTTATAAATTATAATAATAAAATAATTAGATAAAGAATTTGGATTGCAATTAAATTAAGATTTTTATCAACTTAGAGGATTGTAAAATGAAGAATTGGGATTGTAATCAAATTAAAATTTTATCAACTTAGAGGATTGTAATATGAAGAATTTAGATTGTAATCAAATTTAAAAATTAAAAAAATTAAAAAAAAAACGGAGTAAAGTAAAGATAGACTTACATAGAAATTTGGATGGATGGATTCTCTCGTATCCAATTTCATGTTTGACAGCAAATTTTGCTTTCAATTAAAGAATTTAGATAATGTTAGGAATATGAAAATAATTGTTGTAACCCCTAGTTAGTTAGTTGAGATTAGGATGAGTTAGTTAATATTTGAGCACATGTAACTCATTTAACACATGGTTTAATTCATAGAGCACATGTTGAATTAACTAGCCAATTATCTTGAGCCATGTGGGCCAATAACATTAGAGCTCGTCTTCTATAAATACATGATTGTAATTCAACATTAGATATCAATGAAGAATAAACCAATTTCTTAGTGCATTAGTATATATATATCTCTCTCTCTCTTTCAATCTCTCTATTTCTCTATGGAGGGTGACTACCTCGAATTAAGTTAATTTCCCTATAATTCCCATCCATTTCCCTATAATTCCCATCAATCTCCATTAGGAACCGCCGGGTTCCTAACAAATGGTATCAGAGCCGTTGATCCTAAGATGAGCAATTGTGATGAAAGAAAACTTTTGAAAGAAATACAACTAATGTTGAACAAAGCCTTAGAAGAAGTCAAGGATATTTCAAAGATGATGAAAGCCTTGGCTGAATCTAACATGGCCATGAAGGAAGAACTTTCAAGAGTGCAGGAAGATCTTGAGAATATGTCCAAAGAAGAGTTACAGCTTCTTGAAGGAACAAATGAAAAGTTTCAGGTTGTTGAATCAACAAAAACTATCCTTGATAGTGAAGATGCAAATGGCAGTGAAGATGTTGCTGATCTTGAAGAGTTTCTTGATTTAAAGGAATTATTGAGTTTTAATAATCCATGCAAGGGTCCTATTGCGGTTCAAGTTCAAGTTCGCAGCACACCTCAAACTCCAATAGAGACTATAATTGCATGTCCAGTTCAGGACCAAAGAATATTGGGCAGACAACCGAGCCTCGTTGTGCAAAGCCTGGGTGTGGAACATCAAAAGAAGGTCTCTAAATTCTACAACGAACTTCTCATTTCCTTAGCCTCATGCAAAGGAATTGAAGTTGATCTTGGCTACGACTGCTTTGATGGCCAAATTTATCTCATGCATGGCTATCTTGGACACGTTTATAGTGGCCAAGTTTCTATCATACGTGTGATTTCCTTAGCTTCATGCAAAGGAGTTGAAGTTGATCTTGGCTATGATTACTTTGATGGCCAAATTTATCTCATGCATGGCTATCTTGGACACATTTATAGTGGCCAAGTTTTTATCATACGTGGGAACCACCGTGCTTCTTTAAGGTTCTGTCTTGGTGGCAAGCCCGATTTGCTGTTCCAAGAAGGTTCTTTGGTTACATTCATGGAAGCTGACACCTACAATTTTCCTTCCCAAGACTTCATATTAGTAGATGGTATCCTAATTACTCAAGAATGTTTTCTTGGAGGCAGTTGTGTGATAAATTTCAGTAATGTGATCTCCTATTATCTACACATGAACGATTTCAAGATTACTGGAGATATGCTCCGATTTGGTTCCCATATTTTGCTACTATTGTCAAATGATGAATCTAGTGAGTTGGATCCAAAGATAAGTGGGAGCCACCTTGGTATGATTGAGAAAATACATCTTCTAGGGCCTGGTATTAGTGTAGTGGAGTTGATGCCTGTCTTTGAAATTGATGCTTTGGAGTTACTTTGGCGGCCAAATCCTCAAGATTACATCGAGGGCTATTCGACAATATATTTCTTTGCTCTTATTGGTCGTTGTACTATTGAAGTTGCCAACCCTTATATTGATAGCATAGATTCTTGCATGTTAGATGTAAATAACAATCCATTAAGCTCCATGGTGCAAGGGTTTGATTGTCCAAAAATTCAAGAATCAATGTTCCACTGGAAGTGTCCCTTTGTTGATCCGGTTAAGAATGAGATCGCTATGCTCAATTTATGGGCCTTGATTAACTGTTTTGTAGTCGGTGTGTTCGAAGCTAAGAATACCTTGGAGTATTGGTTTAGTGGCTAGTCTCCCCTCATGAAGATGTCAACTACAAAAACACCTTGTGGACAAGGTGTTTTCAAGGGAGAGAAATGTTAGGAATATGAAAATAATTGTTGTAATCCCTAGTTAGTTAGTTTGTTAGTTGAGATTAGGATGAGTTAGTTAGGATTTGAGTACATGTAGCTCATTTAACACATGGTTTAATTCATAGAGCACATGTTGAATTAACTAGCCAATTATCTTAAGCCATATGGGCCAATGACATTAGAGCTAGTATCCTATAAATACATGATTGTAATTCAACATTAGATATCAATGAAGAATGAACCAATTTCTTAGTGCATTAGTGCATCTCTCTCTCTCTCTCTCTCTATGGAGGGTGACTACCTTGAATTAAGTCAATTTCCCTACAATTCTTATCCATTTCCCTATAATTCCCATCAATTTCCATTAGGAACCATTGGGTTCCTGACAAGATGATAGGACTGCTCTGGTGTTGGTGTTGTAACTGATATGGCCTGCTGGCCTACTGTGTACTTAGCTCATGAATTAGCTAATAGTGGGATTGGTATTAGTTGTTAGTTACAACTGATTGGGGTAGTTAGTTAGTTAGAAACAGTTACAAGAATGATACCATTGTTGATAGTTTTGGTTAAGCCATGTATAAAATGATCAAGGGATTCATTGTATTAGATATGAAAAGAGTAATGCAATTCCCAATTCTTCTACCCAATTCTATATCTTTCTCTGCCTCTCTATCTCTATCTCTCTCTCTCACTTTCCCTCTAATATCTCCCTGCTCTGTTCTTCTCTTTGTGGTTATTTGTTAGAATAGGAAATTCTTATCAATTGGTATCAGAGCCAATCTCTGCCACTATGACAGAGACTCGATCCATCTCTTCTCTTAATGATAAGATCACTTACCTCTCTCAAACCTCAGACCAACATGATCATGAACTCCGTGGAATTCATCAAAAATTGGATGCGGTTACTGGTATGTTTCATCAGAGAATGGACACTATTACTGGTATGTTGCAGACCCTATCTCAAACTGTGCAAGGGCTTACTGAAACTGGTAGTCAATGGCAACAGCAATCAACTCCACCAGAAGTTCCTTTTTCTTCGAATCATCAAGATACAACCTTGGCAACTATTCCACGAAGTATGAAGTTAGAATTTCCAAAATTCAGGGGTGAGAATCCCTAGGGTTGGGTCTACAAGGCTCATCAATTTTTCCAGTTATATGGCACTTCTCCTAATCAAAAAATTTTGCTAGCTTCTTATCATATGGAAAAGGAGGCCCTGATTTGGGTTTAAGAAGTAGAAGAGGCTGGGCAATTCACTAGTTGGGAGGCCTTTGTAAGATCTTTGCATGTGAGATTTGGCTCATCACCATATGATGACCCAATGGAAACCTTATCCCGGTTGAGGCAGGTTGGTAGTGTGGCTGTGTACAAGGGTCAATTTGAAGCTCTCTCAAACAGAATCAAGGAATTGTCAGAGAAGCATAAGCTGAGCTGTTTCTTGAGTGGTCTAAGAGATGAGATCAGACTGCTAGTCAAAATGCTTAACCCTCAGAGCCTTAATGTAGCCTTTGGTTTAGCAAAAATCCAAGAGGAATACATAATAGCTAGTAGGAGAAGTATTAAACCTTGTGGTGAAGGACCTAAAGCTTCAATTCTGGGCCCTCCACCAGTGTCCAAGATTGATCCTAAAGGTGGTAAGATGGCAATTCAAAGGATTTCTCCTTCTCAGATGAATGAGAGGAGGAAAAAGGGATTGTGCTATTACTGTGATGAGAAGTGGGTTATAGGACACAAGTGTAAAACACCAAGACTCTTTCTTATTGAGGGACTACATGATGTGGGCTGCCAGAGTTTGTCAGATTGTCAATTGGAGGAAGTACAGGCTACATCATATCCTGAGGTGATCTTACAGCAACATGAGGAGGGCAATATTCATGAAGGAGTGGTAGAAATTACCCTTTATGCTTTGTTGGGTAGTTCCTTACCTGGCACCATGAGAGTATGGGGTAGAATCAATCAACAAGAAATGGTGATCTTGATTGATAGTGGAAGTACTTATAACTTCATAGATATTGCTTTGTGGAAGGAGTTGCAGCTGCCTATTTCAACTAAGGATTGTTTTGAGATTAAGGTGGCTAATGGGGCTGTTCTCAAGACTAAGGGAGCCTGTTTTGCTGTTCAGCTCAGGATTCAAGGTTCTTGCTTTGGGGTTGATCTTAATGTTCTATCTTTAGGAGGCTGTGATGTTGTATTGGGTACACAGTGGTTATATTCCTTAGGTCCTATTCAGTGGGATTTCAAACAACTCACCATGAAGTTTGACTACCTTGACAAGTCAATTCTTCTTCAGGGCCTTATCCCTTCAGCTCCTACATTTCAAGATGGCAATCAATTCCTTAAACCTACTGTTAAGAAAGGGTTGGTGTTGCAAATTCTGTCTTGTTCTCCTACATTACTTGCAGTACAGCAATGCTCAGCCATTAATGAGTTGCTCTTGGAGTTTGCTAAGGTCTTTGAAGTACCAGTTGGCTTGCCTCCACTCAGAGGGCATGAGCATCAGATGTTTTGACCATTACTTCAGTATGTAAATGGGTCCAATTATCCAATTCAGTTAAAAAAAATCTAAGCACAAATTTAATACCAAAATGTGATCGATTTTTATGATTTTTCTTAACTTTGGCCTATTTTTCTGTCAAATAATTTTGGACTTTTCGACCTCTGTTTTGATCAAACGAGGTGTCATTGGAAAGCTTATGAGGTCTACTTTCTAAAGATCCTTACAATTTATCTCCAACTTTTAAATTAATAAAGCTTGAAGCTTGATGCTTTAGAAAAAGGGGTAAAAACAAGGTTTTATAAAATAATAAAAATAAAGTAATTGTTTAGGTTTTCAATAAATTCATTTATTTGAAAGGAAATTTAGCAAATCAATCTCACCAAATTGAAATTCATCACAAGATCTTTCCAAACGACACCTTTTTTGGGCCAATCTAAGGTCATTTGATTATAATTTGATGAAATCAAACTATAATTAAAATTTAATGACATGTCGCCAAAATTGATCAACAAGCATTTTTTTTTTAGATACCTTTCTTGTTTTAAGTCCAATATAGGCCCATGAACTATCACATTAAAGAGAATTAAATTATCTACGACATGAGTCCAAAATTATTCTGATCCAACAGTTAGATTTTTTTAGTCAAAATGGAGAGTCAAATATGGGCTAACCGCAATCGAACTTTTAAACAACGCTTGAAAATATTAATTTTGACATAAAAACATGAAATTTATCATGTGGGTAAAAATTTGACATAGTTTGACTGTTGGTCAACCTGGTCAAAAATTAGTTAACAAAAGGGATTTTAGTCATATTTTGGTTTAAACATGTAAATCGGGGTAATTTATTATTTAACCAGGGCAAATTCCAACATTTTAAGCTTTCCCTTAATCTCATGATTAAAACAATGATTTTCATAATTTTTTAAAAGAGATAGAATTTTGTCACACAAAATTAGGCAAACAAAATACGGTATTGACATATCTAATTTTCAATTAGCTATAACATACGTAAAAGACAAAACAGTAGCAATAATTTTCAATTAGCTATAGCACACTTAAATACACAATCTTGAGATGTTTTCAAGAGAGAACCTTGACCATCATTTATTCTATATATGCTCTATACTCTATAAAGAATTACAGACTATTACAACATGAATCAGCCATGGCTCTCCTTAGTTCAACCATGATCTAGAATAGCTCCTCTATTAGCCTCACCTTAAACTTCATCACCAACTCCACCATTTTCTCACCCAACAAACACCAACTGAACTAGCCTTCGTGAATCGACCACGCACTAGGCAACTTTATAATATAGTCTCAATCATGCCCAATCATCCTAATTAGCAAAGAATTCTCCGTCATATGTTGCACATTTGTCACTGTTATAAAATTTTAAAGTAATTGCAAGTATACAAACTGTACTGAAGTATAGCTTGACAAGAACGAAATCGAACCCACAGGGACTTGAATTAATGTAGGAAAATTAATCAAATCTTAACCAAATTAATCCTAATCTAGTTTAATAAAAATTGATTTTTTGCAATTAAATATACCAAGTAAAGAAAAGAAATTAAGGTTTTGGAATCCGCCTTGTTAATTTATATCAGCATATATTTATGATCATTAATTTTTCTCAAACACTGCATGATAATCTATAAATCAATCTTGCTATCATGGAAATTATCATCATTAAAACTTATATTTAAAAATCTAAAGCATGTTCTTCTTCACTTCTTAAGTATAAAATCAAATCATCAATTATATCCATAGCCAAACAAATCACAAGAGATATCCAATTTTAAAATTAAGAAATAATAAACCAAGCACTCAATTAATTAAGAAAAATTCTAAATCATGAGAAAAACATGATTGAACTCATATCTAGAATCTCATCTTAGTCAATTGATATGAAGTAAGAACAATTTAAATCATTAAAGAACAACTATTGTAGGAAAAATCAAATTGCATAAATATTACTGATAATTCTTAACAAGGTTTTATTCTCAACCCTAGTTATAAATTTAGTTAATCATGGTAATTGAAATAAAACACAAGAATAAAATACAAAACATTAAACTAAACAAATAAAATAGAGAAAGAAATAGTCACAATGCTATCATGAAGAAAAGTTACAGAGAAGCCACATGCGGCATTGCCTCTTACTCCAATTTTCTGTTTTGCATCCCATCCCTAACACTAGCCTCCCTGAATTTTGCCCTAAAGAGCCTTTAAATAGGTCAAGGAATTCTATTATAAGCTGAATTTTTGTTTGGAGAAAATCCTAGATTTTTAAGCTTCACTTAACTGACTATTTTGACCCATTTAACTTCAGAATTATAACTTTTGGTAAACTAAAAAGTTGTATCCCTTTATGTTACCTTTCCAGACAACTTGAATCATCTCGATTTGGATGTTTGAGCCAAAAGTTATGCCAAAAATACTAACTGATGTGCAGGCTGGAATTCTAATCCAAATTGGACTTGGATTTGGTGCAAATTTCCTTTGATTCCTTGCTCCAATTGGACTTAAATTTAGTTGGGTTAGTTTTCTTTAACTTCATCATGGCCCTTGTAAAAGTAAAGTCTATTAGCTTTCTTCTTTGCACAAATTCACTTATTTAATTTCATTCTCCTACAAAAGACAAATTCACGCAATAAAATTCAATTAAGCACAAAATTGATTATTCAGCATTATTCCAAAACTAAATATAAAATGCATGAATTAACTCAAAATAAGTATGATAATACTTTCTAACAATGATATAAATATCTAAAATTAAGATATTATCAATGCACATCAGTCACCATCTCATATATATAGCACTAAATTAAAAAGTAATCAAAGTCATACATTCACTAAGAAGTCACGTCTCTAAAACACATATCCCCTAAAATGCTTATCTTAAATTTCAGAATTGTTTCTCCAAAAAAATTCAGAACTTGATTGTGCTTCTCCAGATACATAAATGACAATATTGGTGAAATTTCATAATCATTGAGAACAATCACACATACTACAAAAACGACACTAATGACCACGATTCATTTACGCATTAATTTACCACTCTTAAGTTATCCTAACCAATACAGTCATTGAACAATCCAATTATTAGTTTCCTCAAATATATCAATTCTCAACAAAAGACTTGTAGCTCAATTGGTTGGCACCTCTTGGTATTTCTATCGGAGACTTTTAAGAGTCAAAGCATTGGAGAAAAAAATTCTATAATTTTCCTTGTAAAAATTTGTAATATTTAGTGTTGTGATTTATTATAAAATAGAAAGACAATAAGAGTGGTGTAGTGATTTGATCATATTATATATATTTACAAATTTAAAAATTGCATGATATAGTGATTGATATAAACAAATGTGTTTCATGCCTACATAAAAATGAAAATATCATTTTGATAAAATAAAAATGAAAATATCCTTCAATTATTATTTATATTTGTATATATTGAGAGAGTTTCAACCTATAGCGTCCGCTCCTGATAATAGCCATTTATCATCAAACTAAAATACCAATAAGTGTTTGGTGTAAGCGGAAGATTAAAACTCAGATCTCTTATATTCTTGATTTTTTATTATTAAAAAAATTAGTGAATTTACACATATTCAATTTTTTATGACGTTTGCATCAATGGTTGTCAAAGCAACTAAACATGAGTTTAGAATGTTATATTCTAAACTTATTATTATTATTATTATTATTCCAAAAAATTATAATACAGAATTTATAAAAATAATCATATAAATTCTTTTAATATAAATAAATAATTAATGCACACTATAGATAATTAATATACACAATTTATAATTTAATTTGGTACATAGATGAAAAAGGTTGAAATGCAAGATATTACTCAACTATAAAATAAATCCAACCAAGCAAGAGCTCACCGGTTCATCATGCTTCATAACTTCTTTAGAAGTCTTGGTCTCAAGGGTTTTAAGAACTTCATGATTAAGTTATACTAAGGGTTTGTTTGAGAATAGTTTATCTAGTTTTTTGCTGAACATTTTTTTCAACTAAAAGTATGTTAAAGTATATTTGTAGATTGAAAAAATGAAAAAAAAAAATGAAGTTTTAAAAAACTATACATAAAAACTAAAAGTTCCAAGCTTATGGTGGGTCTAATAATGGATCAAATGGAAAGCTATCAGCCCAATTACTAGATTACTCTATTATTCCAACAAATACCTACCATCACACACAAAGTCTCCATGCATTGTCAAAGCCTGGAAGTAAAGCCCACAATTTAATGCAGCCCAATATTTAGCAAGACACCAAAATGCCTAACACTATTCTCCCCAATATTTAGCCCACGTGCACTAGTACGCTACCCTTTATGAGCTAGATATCTTATGCTACTCCGATTTTTTTTTTTTTTGGTAGAAGTGCTAGTCAGATTTACCATCTTATCTTTTCAGTCTTGTTAAAAATTGACTTTGAAAAAACCATGGAGGAAAAAAAGAAAAAGAGAAAAAGAGGATGTTTAAAAAAGCTGTACAATTATTTTCAAAGAGTAGAATAAGATGCATAAAAATGCATTATGTTATGTTGTGATCATCCTCCACTTATTAACTGAAATAGAATCGAAACTAGTCCACTCTTGAACATGAAAAATAATAGAATAGAGCTATTTTATTTAATTTGCTTCATGAAACACATACCAAAATATTTAAAAAAAAACTTGTAGATATTTTTAAGAATAATAGGAGAAAACAAAAGAAAGAGATGACAATAATACATGATGTGATATCACTCAAAGGTAGCATATTAGTTGGGGATTATGCCTTAAAAAATGGATGGCACTAGCTCAAATCTCCTATATTTTCCTTCTCTTAAGAGTTAGACTTTTTTTTTTTTTTTTTAATAAAGAAAAAGAATAGTAATAGTAAAAATCCCAAATCAACTTTGGATGTGAGAGGCAATATGTAATAAAAATGCGTTTACACTTCTATATACTATTGTTAGAATATGAGATACAATTAATATGTGTTTTTTTTTGTAACAGGAAAGGAGGAATTTCATGGACTAATTTATTTGAAAATCCAAAAGTCATTAAAGGGGTATTTGGTTCATCAATTTCCATAACTCGTAACTCAAAAATGGTGGGACCCATAGCTAGAAGTCCGTTTGGCACCACCATAACTCTGTTTCCATCACTGAATTCTCTGATTTTTGAATTATGAGTTATGGAAATTGAAAACACATTTTAGCTGTTTTTAGTTTCCATAACTCATAACTCAATGACATTTCTGTAAATAATACTACATGGAGGGTCCACTGTCAGACTTTAGCCACAACTTTTGACCATCTCTTTTTTTTTTTTCTTCAATGGATTGCGTTTCTTCATCTTCTTTTTTTTCTTTTTCCTTTCACACTAGGTGGCTTCTTCTTCTTCCTTCTGATCTGGGTTTTTTTTTTTCTTCTTCTTATCCTTCTTTCACTGGGTTCGGTGATTTGATTTGGGTTTTTATTTTTTTTACTGGGTTCGGTGATTTGATCTGGTTTTTTTTTTTTTTTTTTTTTTTTTTTTTTTTTCACCGGATTCGGTGATACTAAAAAAAAAAAAAAATGCACTGAGTGACAGGTATGAGATCCACAAATAGTGTGAAAAATATTGAGTGTTGACAAGTGAGTAATGGTGCCCAATGAGTAGGGTATTTTGAGTGATGAGTAACAAAAATTGAGTGATAAAAATTATTGAACCCAACATGGCCTAATTCTTCCAATCCACATATCTGTATGATAGTGTTCGAGAATCCTTGACCTAATGCATATATTGACCATTCCTTTGCTTCAGAATGTAAAAGGATATCCACAGGCAAAACCAACCCATCCTATTCCAACGCCTAAACCAACTTATTTTTCACCCTTGTCCATGTCCTTGTGTTCATTTATTCCACTAGTGCAATAAATGCTCAAACCCATGATGTCGTTCTTGTCGAAAGGATGGATGTTGATCCACCAATGCCAAATTAAAGAAGCTCAAAGATGATACGTACCCTTCTTCTGGAAATTGACTGATGAGGCAGACAGCAATTGTTTACTAGTGGAAAAATAAGACTTTATATGACTTCAACCGCAAAGCAGTACTACTCTATAGTCCTTTCAATTTCAGGTCATCAACTATACTTTTACATACTAAGCGTCGGCAGGACATATATATGTTTAAGTTTTTTCTGATTAACCAAGTAAATATATAGTATGTCAATATGTTATTTGAGGCTCACGTTTATATACAAAAAAAGCTGTTATATATGACTTCCAAATTCCAATACGTACTATATATATCAAGTTGTATTGACAGTATTGTATCATCATAATTGTATGTCGCAGATAGATACGACTATAGTCTATACCTGCTCTTTTGCTGTGGAAAAATCTGTCTTTGAATTTATTTTGTATCAGAGTTCAATATGATAAGCACGTGCCACCGCCAACCAGCAAAGTAGGTTTCTTTTTCATCATTTCAATCAATTTTTGATGCTCAATCTGGAGGAGCATGCAGAGACCTACGTGATCTCCTGCTATTGAAAATCTGTCTTTGAATATTTATGAATGTTTGACACTACTACATGTCGGCACAGTATCTTTATTTTCTCTTCTTCCACAACATCTGATATATAGTTAACTTTTTATTGGATTAATTTTTTTGTTTTCAAAAATCCCTTTGAATTACACATTTTTATTGTTAATAGGCAAGCTAAATTTCATGTGTAATCAGATGTGATTCACTATTTGATTAACAAACTCATACTATGTGTATAATTTTAAAAAAAAAAAAAAACCCTTATAATTTAAACAGTTATTAATCAAATAGTTATTAATCTTTAATCATTTTGATATTTATAGATAATAATGAATTTACTGATCATCTGTAAATTTGTCAAATTATGTAGAATAAAACATTTAAAATCACAAACGTACATATCAAAAGACTCAATCACGCCTGAATTCAGTTAGAATGTAACATTCGGGACGTTGTGTTCATTGATACGAATCCTTTCGTATCTGCCAAAACTTATTTGTCCAATAATCTTAGCAGAAGATAACGTGAAAGAATCAACCATAAGTGACAAGAATCGAGGCTTAAACATGAACGCACCACGTTAACACAATGTCTAAAGTGGAAAGCAATGCTACTGTAGTGGGGTAACCAAAATGCACTAGAAAATAGAAAATCATATTCCTGATTGATCTCTATCAGGTTTTATATTATTGTTAAAATGATGGGGCCTTGGGTATTTTGTCTAGGACCGTACAATTGTTTTGACATTTGCAGTTTCTAATCTCTTGCTTCTCCCCAACAAACAAGATCTTTTACTCAAAAGATACTCCATGGCTTGTAATTAAATAATCCAAGAACAGTTGAGATTTGATAAATGAACAATATATAATATTGTAGATTACGTAGAAGGAAGTGGATTTGTGTTTTATGACTTATCCCACGATGAAAGTCTACAAATCTTTTGGTGTGTATATAAAATAACACAATTACTGACATATAAAATGATCAATGAAATTTATGGACATGTGATTCTGGAACGCTCACCTTTGACTCGAAAAAAATTCTATTATATATATTCACCCTGTGAGAAGTGGGTGAAAGTTTACAAATCTTTTGGTGTGTATATAAAATAATACAAAAACCAGCAAATAAAATAATTGATAAAATTTATAGATACGTGAATCTGGAGCACACACTTTTGACTAAGAAAAAATCTATCATGTATATAAAACATGTATCTACCCTCTCACATGAGAATGGATCCCACAAATCTGGGATACGCTCCCATGTGAGAGGGTGGATATATGTATCGGATACATATAATACTACCTCCTTGATTGGAGCTTTAAGTTCCAATCTAGTTTACTACTATTTGAATGTTTAATTGAGACTCCTATTGAAATATTTTGCGGAATATACTAATTAATTGTTCAATTTTGCAATGTATATGTTAATAATAAAAAAGCACTCTAAAAGTGCAATCATGCAGAAAATTCACCAAGGAAAAAGAGTTAAAATAATCAACTTATAAGACTTTTGTAAAATAAAACCCTTAAAATATTGTAACCTCTACAAATGTTATGTTTGTCTTCCAATTGCAGTAGCCCTATAATTAACCTCTTGGATCTTCATTCACGAATTTCTCATCTGCATAAACCAAAACCTCTAACACTCCAAGGAAATTCATTAGAAGGAGAACTATGTGGTTTTAATCTCTCAAACACTTACTTTGGGATCACAGGATGAGTGTGTAAAGAAACGTGGTTTTTCAAATTAGCTAAATGGAGAAGCGGCATCGATTTTTCTCCCATTAACTCCAAGTGTGGCAGCCTCCACTCTGTGGAAAATTTGTGCACAACGCAATTTATCTAGGCGCACAAAATAAGGTTTTAAGTGATTGTTGAAAACTAAGTTAAAATAGATACAAAGATTAATTTGTTTCGCGCAACCTACTCAACCAAGCCTCGCGCAAGTGAACTCTCGGACTATTTTATTATTTTGCTTGAGCGAGTTTCTCTTCTCATGACTTGATTGCCTTTCCCATCTTGCTTGAGCAAGCTTTTTCATTGATTTTGCGATCGAGCAACTTCAAATAGTTTTTGTAAGGACTGAAATTGGATTGGACCCAATATAGGATTGGATTTTAGCTCAACGAGCCCAAACAATAAATTGTAGAGTGTGGATGAAAAAACTAGTTCTATTCGGTAAGGAAGACAATAACAGTTGTTTATTTATGAGAATCAAACACAAGTAAAGTGAGAAAATTTGTCCTCAGCACAATCCGAAAAGCTATGTTATAATATCAAGTTGATTACCAAGGTTACAAGAATTCAAAGGATTATTACAAAGATTTCTTGATTTTCCGATCTCCTTCCTTTAGGCCACCTTTCTATGTTATATACTATAATTTTGGTATCATCTCTACCATACATGTGTAGGTTAGGTTCTAGGAACTCCTTCTTGTCCCATCCAACACCTCCCAGAACCTTCAACTAGCAGCTGTAAAGTTGCTTCACCACTGTTCAGGTATCACCTCCACATTAATGCGGCCAGAGAGTTAGCTGGGGTGCATTTAATGTGAAGGTAGCAGCTTTTGTAGATATTTGTTGCCTCCCCTTATTCCTCCCTTATCTAATATCTGACTTCTAATCATGATACAACCTTGAAGGATGTTCAAGATGATAGGACATTCCTATTGACCTCGGATCTCCGTTTCCGAGATGACTTGTCGTCTCAAACATATTTTGGATTATCATATACAATCCTTATTTCTTCTTCTTCTACCATTCCCATAATAACCTTATTTGACCATTCTCGAACTAGTAGATATCCTCGGATTGGGCCATAGGCCCAATTTGAATAGTTTTAATAGTACCTTCGGGCTAACTAGCCCCCACAGTTTTTAACCAACCTTTTATTATAAATGATTTATGTTTATAAACTTGAAATTCATTAAAAGGGTCATGGAATGGGCTAACACTATTGTATTTTTCTTTTGTCTCCAATTAGATCTTTCTTAACAATAGAATAAAAAAATTTATGTTGGGATTAAGGAAGGAAGAAAAAACAAACAAATTGGATGAACATTCAATTACACTTCGGTGCAATATTTTGTTAAGAAAGACTCATATAGTCATCGAATAAAGAAGGGTTTATAATTTACCGTATATTGCAGGCTGCAATACCATGATCGGGAAGAATATTCGTAAGGCTTTAAAAGCCTATAACTAGTGGTGATTAGTCAATGATGGTTGGTTTTTTAAGCCGGATGTATCATAGTCTCATAGACCACTTGGGAGGACTATAAGTTGTTGGCCATGGATTTTCTGCCAAAGCATGCAAGCACAGCCTTAAAATCCCTTACCGAATAGTTGGAAATTTCTCCCAAGAAAAATCTAGTTTTCAAATGACTATTTTTACGGTGTTCTCATACGTTCATGTGCACTTGTCCCTACTCTAGAGTAGGGACAAGTTAACGGATGGGGAGTGGAAATACCTTGTTCATTGTCAAAAATCAAAGAGACATCTTTTCCAAATTCTCAGTGGTCAAAAAAAGTTACCGGATATCTAAAAGCATTAGTTGATGAATTACTTTTAAAAACTTTTTATGAAAAAAAAAAAACAATTGATTTATTTGACATCTTTTTATATTTCTCATAAAAATGTATCAAAATTTTTCATAAAAGAATCTATTAACGGTTACTCTAAAAACATATATTAACAAGACCCTATATAATAAACAGTAATTCTGTTTCTAATAAATGACTTAGGATCGTATATTTACGAAACTATTTCCTTCATGATTAAAATTGAGAATATAGTGAGACCCGAAATATTTTTTTTAAGCAAAAATTAAATCTGCCACCAACCGTATGTTCTCTAACTATTGGACAATACTAAGATTGACTCTTACTATGTGGAAGTCAATACGATCAACTTTTTTTACTCGATTGAAAACTTCCCTAGCATTCCAATCAATGCAGGGGTTAAAGGGCTTTTCAGACATCAACTGATGGTAAAGCACCTAGTGTGCCTCCCTAATATGATGCTTCCACGACATGCTAATTAGAAGCGACTAGATGTGTTCGATATCAAAATTCCAAATAGCCTCAAAGTTGATCTGATACATAACCATGATGAGAGCTTCTTGATTTGTCGGCCAATTATGGTCCCATACCGCCATACGTACATTCAATCACGTAGGCCATGACGGACCAAAACCCCAACTAATTAGCCTTTTGTATAATCTCTCTTTGTCATGGTCTTGTCTTAAACTATGCAAAAAAGTTATGAATATGATTAATTGCTTTGAAAATTATGCTCCTACCAAGTTGTGTTGGAATTGATATCTATATAAAAATGCTGCTCTGTTTCATTCTCATGCAACAAGCCTGCCCATTTGCATTTATGGTGGAATATGTCTGAAACGTTAAGACAAAAATTATGCATAGAAAAGATAGAGATATACGCAAGAATTAAGAGATAACATATCCAAAAAATATTTTAAGTTTCATATGCATCGCATGGCAATGTCTGCAAGGACAACAAAATTTGTCAAATTTTGAATTGTGTCTTACATTAAATTCAGCACATTTAGCCGACTAAGTACACTCTTTTACATCAATTCTCAAATGCATGCCCCAACTAAGTTCATGAATCATATAAATAGTTCTAACTAATCAATCGATGACCTGGATACGTTTCGTGACAGGATGAGAGTACCTTATCTTTGAAAAGTTTTCTCTCCAAATTAAAGAGAAACCTTTCAAACTTCTTGTGTATCTTTTAATAATTTGATGTGAATTTTGAATATCTAATCATTAGATTGCATATTTTTATTATATTTTCCATGCTTACAAAATTTTCAAAAAGATCAAAGTTCAATAGATATGTCATCATTTAAGTGTTTAAATTTCAAGTTTTTATGGTCTAAAATTATGCGTAAAAAATAAGTTTATTGATCGGATAGTAAATAACATCCGATTTGAACAAAATTTGAAATGCGTGTTAAAAACATAAATAACATGCAATTCAACAGTTAGATTTTCAAATTTTACATCCAATAAAATATATATATATAAAAGAGTTTGAAGAGTTTTTCTCCAAATTGGTTTGGATAGAAACCTTGCTTGCTTACCTTGATCTTATGTTTATTACAAAATCCAGAATTAGATAGTTTTATGTTGCTTCTTTGAACCAAAAAAAAAAATCGGTTCCAATGTCCCTTTATTTTATATTTTTATGTTCATACTCTAACTTCTAAGCAACAATAATTCCAAACAAGAAGCAGCTCACCCAGCTTTTCAGTTTACATGCCTCAAACCGATTTTGAGCTACTTTAATTTGCTAGTAAACTCAGGCGTTTGATTTAGGTTTCCCTACATTGACTTATGAGCATAAGTAGTTTATATATAACTACCTTTTCAAACTTGAAATTGTAGTTGTTGGTAGGTTCAGTTTGTCGTTAAATTATTTCATGGAAAGAGAATCAACAATAACAAGTAATTCAACAATGTGAAGAGGTGAGCTTGAGAGGTTGTCTCCTATATACATACAAAGGAGGTTGAACAAATATGGATTCACATTACTTACCTCCAGATTTTGGTAACTGCTTTGACTTTCTCATTGTTGTACTATTGAAGACCATGAAACCAAGTTTTTGAAATTATTTTAGAGGTCTTACACTTGTTTTTTTGACATCCACTTTTAAAATGTGGACATTCTCTCGTCAATTGTGAATATTAATTTAAAATAAGTGACGTAAATGATTGTAAGAAGATATTTTCTCCGACATATAAAGTATAGTTCTAAGTAAAGTGGTCACAAGACAACACCCAGCAGCAAAACAAAGAGAGGCACTCCATTTCTTTTTGAATCTTTAATAGACATGGCTTTCACTATTTTACCTGTACGAAAGAATGGATTGCCCCTTTCTTCTTTTCCTTTTTTCATTTATCACTTCCCCAATTTGTAATAACTTTTCACAATTTAAACATAATTTTTCCTCATATTATATTTATAAATTTTAAATCAAATATGTCTTTATATCTATGTTCTTCTCAAACTACGAGTGTCATTTTTTATGTATTCCAAGTATGTATTCTATTTCAGTAAATATGGCTTATCAATTCATAAACTTAAAAGTAATTTTGATGGTGACCGATTTCAAACTTATGTGACATCCATTTGGGAGAATTGGCTTGTGACATGGGTCGTCTTGTCAATAAGCGGTTACCATTTGTTGTTTCAAACTTTCAATGTGCATCTCCTTCCCCCAAAAAAAAAATTGACTCTACCATTGCACATGGATATGTGAATGAAGACCAGAGAGAGACACTTGAAATGTGCTTATAGAATTATGGTTAAATTATTAAATACATCATTTTCAAACAATTTAAGTATTTAGGATAATTGGTAATCTGTTATGCTCAAAGTTGAAAAAGATGATAAAAGTGGATTAGAAGTGACAACAAGAAAAGCAATGGACAAAGAAGTCAGGTTCAACCGTTCAAGAAAGAAAATTCTATACATGCATTTAGAATTATATGTAGGTTTGACATGTCTTGGAGCCTGATACTAACTCATCCTGTTTACCATCACATCCAATATAGTTTATTCAGTTTTTTCCTAATCACATATTTCATTAGCTCCATTTATTATGGTAATTTGAAGGTGTGAATGAGTTTTTTTTTTTTTTTTTTAGCTATTCTAGATAAGAGCAAACTCAAGATTCGGTTCTACTTAATAACATAAAGTCCTTACTTGACAGAAACCGCTTGGAACAATAGTAAATGGTAAAAGTGGCTAAGAGCTGATCACTAAAAGTCTTCTTCATGGCAAGTTGAAGAAAAGAGTGTTGTCTACTTCTACTTGACATCGAATAATTTTTTTTATTTTTCTTAATAAGGCCCCCACCAAATATTAAATTCACATAATTTGGAACTTAAATCTGCTTTATCTAACAAAAAATCTTATCTGCCATCTCATTCAAATAATTCATTTAAGAATCATTTAGATGATCGCAAAAAATTATGAAAATTGCTTTAACAAAAGACCAAATATATTTGATAGTGGCTTCTCTTGTTGAAATTATGAAAAACTTTGCTTTAACGAAAGACCAAATTCTGATTGTTACACACACTAACCAAAATCCATGAGAAAATCTGCCAAGCACAACAAATTTAGAGGTCCTCATAGGTCACAACTTATGACTACATGATACATTTCACAAAAAGGAGCCTTTGGTCCTCACTACGTACTCCCCTTTTAGAGAAAACTTTTTATCCCAATGATACAGTAAGTCAGTATCATATGACACTTTATATATACTTTGAAAGGCTTGGAGATAAACATATGGCCAATAAGAGAGAGCTTGGAGATAAATGACTTTCCATTCTTTTCACCCTTATCCCATGTCAGTGTTTTCTGTTATGACCCTTATGATTTGATAAGGCTTACAAAACTATGCAGATATAGATCTAGTGCTAGCTATCTTAGTCATCTCTGTCAGCATTAATCTAATCAGTGTCATGTAAAAGATGCCCACTAAACAAATCCTTCTCCTAACATCTTCATCTTTGCTTTCCCAAGTGAGCAACCATAACTGACAAGTTTTCACAAAAGAAGGTAGTTTTCTCACTATAAGGAATGAAAAGAGAGTAGCACATTCAACAAGTTGCACAATTTTTGTATACACACTTTGTCCACATGAATAACTCCCCCATCAACTAACTTATCACCTTACCTGCAATGTGGGGCCTTTAATCTCTCTATATATACCAACTGCAAAGCCACACTCTTCCATACACACCACCTACTTCCCAATTCAGTGTCCCACCCTGCATTTAAGCAGAGTGACTCCAATATTTGCTACAATGCCATCTTATTCCATCTTCCTCTTCATGGCTCCTCTTTTGTACCTCATTCTCTCTTTGATGATTGCTTCAATCAGTGCTCAGGGTCCACCCTCACCAGGCTACAGCCCAAGTTCCAAAATTAACTCCATAACCTTTGATCAAGGCTTTAGGAACCGCTGGGGTCTTCAGCATCAGAAAGTAGACCAGGACACATTAACAATCTGGCTTGATAGTAGCTCAGGTCTTATAATTAGTCCTCAATTGTTGTCCCATTTGTTCTTTATGCAGCCCTTAATGCTTCTTTATTGTCTAATTGGTTTTGTCTTAGTTTTATTGTCTCAATTATAAGCTCACTTACATATTCTTTATTAAATATAGGAAGTGGGTTCAAGTCATTACAAACATATCGATCAGGGTACTTTGGTGCAGCCATCAAGCTCCAATCCGGTTATACTGCAGGAGTCATTACATCACTCTATGTGAGCATTACATTAAATTACATAATTTACATTTCATTAGCTTAGTTTTAAAGATTAATTCTTTATGGACATTAACTCTTTGTTGTTCCTCAATTGGTGGATGTTAGCTTTCGAACAATGAAGACTACCCTGGGAACCATGATGAAATCGACATTGAGTTCCTTGGAACTACACCAGATAAGCCATATACTTTGCAGACGAATGTATATGTCAAAGGAAGTGGAGATGGAAATATTATTGGAAGAGAGTTGAGGTTTCATCTCTGGTTTGATCCTACACAAGATTATCACAACTATGCTATAGTGTGGAATCCTAGTGAGATAATGTAATATTAGCACTTTCTTTTCCCCTTGTGCTAGAATAGTAACAATTTCACATACTAAAAAATTATACCATAATATAAGGCGTTATGGATTTTTCTACAGTTATTAATCATGCATGCATATTTCAACACAAGATTAATGATGTATATTTCCTTTTTTTAAAAGGTAACGATACTTTCACGTCCACTCTTATGTTTTAAATCTGGACATTTTCTTTTCACTTTTTTGAAAAATGTATATCAAAGTATCAATTTTGGAAATTGTGTAAAATAATAGATGCAAAATGAGTGTAACGGTTATTTTCCTTTTAATATATGCATGTGTCTTTCATGAAAGAGATGTATGTATTCTTTTTTTTTCTTTTCTATTTTTTGCATATATTTTCAGCTAACATTAATTTGTCTTTATGATTTACAGTTTCCTAGTGGATGATGTGCCAATTAGGAGGTATCCAAGAAAAAGTGATGCTACATTTCCATTAAGGCCAATGTATTTGTACGGTTCAATTTGGGATGCATCACCCTGGGCAACTGAGGATGGAAAATACAAAGCTGATTATCAGTACCAACCCTTCATTGGTAAATACACAAATTTCAAACTAGGCGGCTGCACTGCCAATGGACCCGCCTCATGCCGCCCGCCCTCTGCCTCGCCATCTAGTTCCAGCGGCCTAAGCGGACAGCAATACTCGGCCATGGAATGGGTCCAGAAAAATTATTTGGTTTACAACTACTGTCATGATCCAAAAAGAGACCACACCCTTATACCTGAGTGTTAGGGAACTAAGAATTGGATCTTTTTCAAATGAAGATGATCCTTTTTCAAGTACTAGAGTGTCAGTGTGTGACTAAATTAATTTTTTATCTTTTTAAGTATGTTACAATTTGTGAACACACAGTTATTTCAATTGTCAAAAGCTTGTTTAGGGGGGTCCTTGAGATGGGTCCAACTTACTAAAAGAGTAGTTGAGCGTCCAAGCCCCCCAAGATTTGCAGTGTATTATTGTTTATGTTGTACTATTGATTTGGTTGTATTATTGTTGGAATAAATTATTTTGTGATGAGTGCTTTATAAAGAAATATATAGATATGTTTGACTTGATATAGGGAGTGATGGGTGTTTGATTGTTTGCATTTGGTTTGCCTTCACAGCATGAAAACTATAGAGCAATTTTGCAGCTAGCTCGCTCGTGAATTTCATTGTCTTTACCTATGTTGGAATTTGGTCGCTCACATGTGAACTAGGATTGGACCACAAAATCATTCTTTGTTCCTCACCTGTGAGCAATCCAAATAGCACTTCACATTGGATCCTAGGAATTCCGAGGCTTCAACAAAGGTAATGTGACAGGGCTTAATAGTATCGAGGTAGGTTTCAAATTACAACCAAAACAAAGAAAAAGATTGAGTAGGCATATCATTTTTAGGAAGGTTTGATTTATTATATACCTAAAAATCTAAAGATTTATTGTTGAAATTGAAAGTATAAGTGTATAACAATCACATACCTGTCAAAATCGAAAGGTAATATTTATAAAGATTAATCTTTATTTTATAATATTAGTAAATTTTATATGCTCCAAGTAATTCATGAATTTAGTCTGCAATATATATTAAAAAAAAAATCGATAGAAATGAAGAATTCACTGACTAAACAGAAACAAAAGTCTCATGACAACGCATGTAATCATAGGTCGAAATAAAACACATTTAAATGTTCACAAGAGGATAGTGAAAATAAACAATACCAATTCTAGCTAAGGCATCTACACACCTATTCACTTTCCTATAGTGTTGAGTTTTGCCGCATTGGCCCCAACTAAAAAATTCGGATCCTATAACACTAAAATCCATCTGCCAATGGCATATACTGCTCTTATTAAATCTTAGGCCAACCCCCACGTTTAAAAAAAATAATACTCTTAAGCCTACCTACTGGCTAGAAATAGCAATATATATATATATATGTGTGTGTGTGCTTCCTCATAAGGCATATATTTACTGGAAAATTCTTAGGTAGTCCTGGAGTATAGTGAGAGGAGGGAGCATCATTCTCCGTGCTCCGAAAGTACCTAAGAATTACTCATATTTACTTTTATATAATCTGTGAAAGCGTGTTCTAAGATAGTAAATTTTCAATTGTAACTTTCAGGGCATGAGCTAAATGCAGTTTCCATATCTCACACGCAATTCTGAAGTAGGGCTTAAACATAGACTTCAAAGAAAGCTCTACTAGAACTAGCTTTTATTACTTCTAAAAATAGCCGTAATTACTAATTACCACTTAGAGAAACACCTCATATATGAACTTTTTAGAGTGTGTGGCAAATCATAGATTTAAGTTATTCTGCTTCTCTTTCTCAACCAAAAAAAAAAAAAAAAAAAGGTTAGTCTGCCTCTGAATCAATCTTAAAATAAAAACTATAGCTTAACTTTGAAAAAGTTTTAGTTTGTCTACAATTTGTTTAAATAATTCATAATAGAGTTTTAGTCTTTTTATTAAACATGTAACGCTAATTATCAAAATAAAAATGATAAATTGAGAATCAGGTATATATTTTACATAATTTGATGAACACAATTTAAAATTGATCATAGTGTCTATGGTTTACTTCTTCATCTTCTTTTTTCTTTTTTCTTTTTTCTTTTTTTTTTTTGTTCTTTTCTGTGATTAGAAATATTTATTTAATTAAATAATCTCACCCCCTACCAACTTGGGGTCCGCTTGAACCTGTCCCCTCAACCCTCCAAGCCTTATAGCTTGGGGAAGTACCAACTTGCCCAACATGGGTGGTGTCTATGGTTTACTTAATTTTGTGATTTGCCAAATATTATGTTAAACAGGTCCTTTTTTTTTTTTTTTTTTTGGTTCAAGCCGTGATTGTTGACTTTCTCCCATAAACAGTGCACTGACGGGACCCACAAACTCCACTTTTTAGCAATTTTTCATTAAAAATGGATCTCACGGTATTATTCACACATTTAAAAATTATTTTGCTACAATGTTTTCAATTTTCAGCTGTATCCAAACAGACTCTAGATATCTTTTATATGTCAATTTTTAAATACATAATTAAAAATTTATTTATTATATTATTCATGAAACATCAATTACATTACCTTCATTGTTAAGTCATTTGTAAGTTTTCTAAAATAAAATTGATAATAACTTTAACATTCTCTAAGAAAAAAAGAGCTACATGAAACTCCAGTCTAATATAATGACAGATTTTGTGAGACAAATTTCGCATACAAATAGTAACACTAGATCACATTGGATGCTCGGTTTATGCGTTTTGTTTTCACCAGAACAAAACTAAAGCACCGCGTGAATCGAAAACCCTGAAATGTCGTGCACTAAGGGCCATGTAGGGTATCTATAGGATTCACACTTTCACAGTATAGTCCAAAAAAATATAAGTTGTACATGGCACAAGATTAGATAGTATATCTACTACCTGTTATTTCAATTGCTCTTTTTTCCTCCCTAGAATTTCAATCCGAAACCTGTGAATGATCAGAATATTTTAGTTTGTCCAATTCCTCATCCAAATATCCAATCAGAGCATACTATAACAAGGTATGAAAATTAGGGATTCAAGAAGCTGTTGGCATGGAAGGATTAGCTATGAATAGTTTTGCAACTTTGTAGTTTAAATCAATAAAATAACATCCTTGTTTTTGTACTATACATTGATTGATTGAGATAGAAGTAGTACTTTTATGATACCATATGAGTCATGATCATATAGTAGTACTTTTATGGCTGCCATGTTAGACTTTTCAAGGGTCACGGACCAAGGAAAATATGCTAGCCAATAGATCCTCTAAAATGTGCTTAGAAGTTTAATTTGAACGAACTCCTTTGTTTTCTTACACTTTAGATGGACCTTTATGCACTTGCCTGAAAAAAGAGATAGTCATTACTACTTTTTCCAGAAATCTAGATGAAGCTATCAAAAATGCATGCATATCCAATTTTTCTTCTAGAGAAAGACAGGATCATCAAGAAAATGAAATAAATATGTCATATTGATAAGTCACTGGATGCCAAACAAAAGATGAATATTTAGCCATCAATGCAAAGCAAAATTAGGCAGGATATGCCTAAGTAAATAGTTATGATTAAGCGTATATGACCTTCATTCCAACTTTATTATTCTCTAATATTATTAAAATATTATGAAGCTTTTATGACTAAATGTTTGATTTTTCTCAAGCTAATCTCTACCTTTTCTTGCGAAAATAAATTAGTACAATTTTCTGACTTAGATAATCTTCAACGTTTCCCACAACATTTGAAATTAGGGAAACATAGCTTTTAAGTGAGGGACCATGCATCAGAACTGTTTAAGATCAGGAAAAGACATCACTAAGAGAATAAATTTATGAAATCCTAAAATGTCCAGGAACAAACAAATGTTTTGGTAAATTAAGAATGCCACAAGATAATTGTTTGCTTTAATGTGATATGAAAATAACATACTGATGAAAATTCAAAGACTCTATGGATCATCCATACTGGCCCATGAGATGTTTTAACATTTCTTCAATTTCGAGGCCCATCTTGACATTTAGCTTGTTTGTATGCTTAGAAGATTTCCCAAAACAATTCTCATAACTGCAAGCCTATTACTTAACAAGAACTACAAAGCCGATAAAAGTTTTTCTCAAACAAAGCCCATGATTGTTATTTGGAGAACATGTTTTTAAACTTTTCCAATGAAAACAGAAAACCAAAAATATTGTTTGTCAATCTTAAAAAAAAAAAAAATTAATAAAAAAATTAATAAAAAATATGCATATTATTAGAATTTTATATAATGCACACATTAGTTGTACAGGACATGTTTTAAAATTTATTATAATATTTTTGCAAATGAACGATCTCAATCGCTCCATACTGTTTGGCGCTTGGAAGTTGGAAGAAATTAGAAAATTAAGAAATCGTTGAATAAATTAGCTATATATATTATTTTATTTATAGCAATTATCAAATCCGACCTTAGCTCAGTTGGTAGAGCGGAGGACTGTAGTTGGCAATAACAGCTGATCCTTAGGTCACTGGTTCGAATCCGGTAGGTCGGACAATTTTTTTCCTTTTTCTTTTTTCCCCCACTTTCATTATTCACTCAGAGCCATTGGTGTTTCGTGCAAATATCATCTTTAGCCCTGATTGTTAAATCTTACAACAAGTCCAAATGCGAACCAAATTTGTAAAAAATAGTGAAAGTGATTCAAGAGAATTGGAAGTCTGAAAAGGTCAAAAAAAAGAGTTGGTGAAATTCTGTGTGGGGACCCACACAAAATCAATCAACTTTACTATACCCCCAAACATTTTGGTCAAGCTTTCAGAGGCTTTCCCCCAACCTTTTTTTAACAAGTCATCCTGATGACCACGTCAAGAGAATTATGATGAGTGATGGAATCAGAGATCCATTCAACTACTCATGCTTTTCCACTTGTTTTTTTTTTGTTATGTTCGAATTTTCATGTCTCTTTCTTGTGACCCTCCCAAGAAAAATGTGGTGCTTAATATAAAAATATAATATCGTACTGCCCAACCTAGCTACTATATATGGATTATTTTATTTGTTTACCTCCCTAATATATGCATTGTGGATTAATAAAGGAACTCTCTTTTGAAGCACATGATTGGTGATGCAAAAATCCTTACGGAAATCCTTTAGAAACGTTTTTTTTTTCCATGTATGTTAATAAGGCAATTATGTAGGTTATACTCTTGTTAGATATGCTAAACATGTTACAAGTTCTTCTATGTAGATAGAGAATCAATGTTACTCTAAATCTTAACATTATAATTTTAGTCGATATGATTGCATTTTCTCTCATTCTCAAAATAAAATTGATGATACACGAAAATCAGTAGACTAGAATGTTTCGAGCTATGATGATGACTTTTTGATCCTGAAAAGAAAAGAAAGAACTGTCAAGGATGATCGGTATAACCAGGCCAAGAACCCTCCGACGGTTAAATCAGTTTTCTCTCTAGAATACAAGGAATGGAAAATAGTGAATAGTTGGACTTACCTTGTGTGAATAAGACATGTTCTTTTTATAGAAAGTTAGAAATAGGTCTACTTGTTCAGATCCACCACAATAATGGGTGATGTGAGTGGTTAATGGAGGAAATGGGAAACGTGGAGCGGATTATGGGGAATTCTTCCCATGTTTTAGGAGTAGTGCATCATGGTATGATTACATGGAGTCTTATGAGAAGTTTTCTTGTAGAATTCACTATCTTCTGGTCGTCCATACCCTTGTGTCAGTCTTGGACGACCATCATGAGATTGAATGGTCTTGTTATTAATGGACAAGTATCAGTCATATACATGATGCCATTGTTGGGCCTCTCTCCTTTTAAGGTTTTCTAGGTGCAATCAAGCTATGGACATGGTTTGATTGTCTAGATGACCACTATAGACGAATCTTGTAAACTTGAGCCGCCATCAAAAAAAATAATAATAATAATGTAATTAAACCTCCCATATATATTGCTTTCAAAAAAAAAAAAAAAAAAAAAAAAAAAAAAAAAAAAAAACCACCTATATATTATAAAAGAAACATGGATACTAAATATAAAAAAGTAGTGTTCAAATAAAGTTACTTTACACTACTCTTATAAAAAATATTATGCCCTGTTCGTTTCAATAAATAAAAAATTATGTAAAGATGATTTTCTACATTTTTCTATACTTGAGAGTGTGAAAAAATAAGTCAAAGGAAAACTATGTCTTAATTGAGTTCAGCTTACCTTCAGTAGCAATTTAACTTAAGACATTGTCACTTCATCCACTTTCTTAACAAGCGATAGAGATTTAAGTGTTACACACCTGGTCATTTATTCTTGGTTTGAAACTAACGAGGTGTGTTAAGCTTAAATCTCTACCACGGGTTAAGAAAGTAAGTGAAGTGGTAGGTGTGTTAAGCGTAAATCTCAACTACTGGTTAAGAAAGTAAATGAAGTGGCAGTGTCCTATTAAAATAAAGGGTCATATTAATGGGTGTCCATTGTTATTTTAGGAAAGTTTTAACACCACTTTCATGAAAAATATAAAAAGTCATTAAAAAAATAATTACTTTATCATTTTTCCATAAAATATTTTTAAAATTATTTTCTAAATTATTACTCTTAGACATCCATTATCTTTTCCCTAAAATAAAAGGAGATCTCTTGTTGCTAAACATGAGATAAAATTGTTTTCCATTAAAATTTTCCGAAAAATAACTCTTTCTCATATGAATCGAAATAAGGAAAACAACTCTATCTCACGTGAAATTAAATAAAGGAAGCAAATAAATAATTTTCCAACTCATTTTAAGGTTGCTACTTGCTACTAAACAAAAATAAATAATTTTTTTTTTTTAAAAAAAGAGATAGTTGTCCAAAATATGCTTTTGAAAAATGGTTCATTTTTTATGTTAATGTCAACAGACAAAAGATAAATAAAGCTACTCTATCTATTGAAAGATAAAAATAAATAAAACTACCTGTTATAGTATTTCAAACTTAATTAGAGCATTCACGAATCACGTTAGGGTCTTTAAAATAGGTACGAATTAGCTTCCTACACGTCCCTTAAAATTACATCCCTACACTATTTCAAGGTGCTTTTCTAAGCCTTGAAAAATGCTCTCATTCCCCAAAACACTTTTCTTTTTTTGTCTTAAAAAAAAAAAAAACAGAACAGGTTCGTAGCTCTTGTCAATGCTATAAAACTGGTTTGGATTTTGGAATATCACATGTTATGTTAAATAACTGTTTTCAATAAACAAACGGGCCCTTTGATTTTGAAAACAATGTTCTATATCACTACATGTGAAATTCCAAAATCCAAACTAGTTCTATAGAATTGACAACAGCTACAAACCTGTTTTAAATAACTGTTTTCAATTTTTTTAAATATATAAAATTATACGTAATATTATTTAAAAATTAAAAATATATATTTAAATTTACGTACTTCAGTCAAACCCAAACAGTAAAGAAAACATTAGAAACAAAAGTACAATTATTGGACCCAATAATAGGGATGGCAATTTTGCCCCGCCCCGCTTGACCCGCCCCTCCCCGCTTCGCCCCGTGCGGGTTTTTCCCGCCTCGCAAAGGTGGTGGGGCGGGGATGGGGCGAGATTTTAGACCCGTACCACGGGGCGGGGCGGGGATGGGTTTACACCTTTTAGCCCCACCCCGCCCCGCCCCACCCCGCATTCATAAAGGTTAAAAGGTAATTTTTTATACCCTAAAACCTTACTATTTAAACAAAAATATCATCATCTTATTTTATTTAAGTGGAGATTCTTTTTGAAGAACTAGACAATTTTTATTTTGTTATGTATTAGGAGTTTGGATTATTTTATTGTGTCATACTATGAGATTTTTGTTGTGATATTATCTTATTAAACATTTAGATAATATTATTTAGTATTTGCTAAAAATTAGTTTGATTTGATAGGATCAATTTATTTATAATTTCAAGTATATTTTTATTATTGAAACATGTCATTTTATTTGAAAAAATGGTAATAGTTGTAGGGAAAATTAACAAGAAATAAAATTTTACGGTGTAGGGCGGGGCTTCGCGGGTCTTCGCGGGGCCTTAAGGGACGGGGATGGGGTAAGAAATTTTCCCCATCATGCGGGGCGGGGCGGGGATGGGGAAAAAAAAATCCATACGGGACGGAGGCGAAAATCCCATCCTTCGACCCCACCCCGCCTCATTGCCATCCCTACCCAATAACTCTTTTTTTCTTTTTTACGAATAAGGACCCAAGAACTCTTTTATCCAACAGAATAGACATCAATTAAAAATGATGCCAAGTAATAAAGAACCCATTCTATTGTCCGTATATAATACATTCAGTCACAGTGTGAGTCGTTTATCTTCGTCGGATTCCTAGCTCATCCCGTGACCAGTGGGTCACTCACTGACACCACCACTATCGTACCGTCCCACAAATAACAATTTTTAACAATTTAAAGCTTATCTGACACACCTTAGCTGTCCTCACTGCTACGTCTTTTAAATCTGTCTCCCTTCACTCATAAACCCTACTGCCCCCATCTCATCTTTCCCGATATTTCAAAAAATAATCACTTCTTTCTTTTCATGGAGACAACCCCACTTTTACAAAAACTTTCTAACACAAAATAAAAAATATATTATAATTCAATTACCAACAGTATAATTTGAATTGGTCCAATACATTCAAAAGCATAAATTAAAAATTTCTACCAATATCAATGCAATTATTATAAAATTTTATTCTTTCTTTTGTGATATGCTCACACCTTATTGAGTACTTGACCAAATACAATTTCTCTATTACATGATCAAAGTAATTAAAAATTCAGAATTATATATACAACAAAATAATTAGTGGGAACTTGCATGAAGCACCCATCTATATAGTAATATTACATACCTTATTATTTTATACCCAATAGAAAAAATTCAAAAACAAATTAGCGGGATCTTGCATGAAGAACCCATCTATATAGTAATATTATATACCCAATATAAAAAAAAAAAAAAATTCAAAATTCTCTCTCTTCCACATTTACAGTGTAAAATTTTGTATTTTTCTCGGACACCACATAGTCATCCAATCCTAGCTCGCCACCTCATCAATAAAACTCCACAATGCCATAAATATTTTCCCAAATCTTTAAATCTCTGCACCAGATGGGTCCCACTCCACGTAAAAATAAAAAAAATTCCCCCACCTCCTCATGGAAATAATTATATAAGTCCAGCTGTGCTCCATTATTATTTTTGCATGTAAGCGCATCCACCATACAAAAAGCCAATTCAATTAGCTGGCAACTTCAAATCTCCCCCCACCCAATTAAAAAAAAGCCAGCCACGCCACGTGTCGCGATCCCGTTAGCTGGAAACCCTCGAACCTCGACTACTACTCTCATGCGACCTGTCCATCTTCCCAGCCAAAGAGAGCAACACCTGCCACGTGGCGTCACCTTCTTGGACCTGATTGTTGAACAGTAGGGCCCGCCTGTTCCGTTGGTCCCACAAGTTCTTTTGTATGGTGCTAAGGTTGGTTGCCGCCACGTGTTCGAGAATCGTTCCCAAATTTCCCACGTCCCTCTCCGCCACCGTGAGCGATATCTCCGCCCAGTTCACGGCGGAGGGGAAGGGCAAACGGATGCCATCAGCAATTATTACCGGCACGCAACCCAACACAACGGACTCAACCAGCCTCGGACTCCACGGGGCCCACCCTAACGGACATAAACAAAACACAGACCGTACGATCTCTGACTGGTAACCGGCAAATCTATGCCTCCTTAGATAAAACCTCCGGTCACTATTGAATTTCCTCCAAATCACCGTCCTCACACGCCTAGCCAAAACAAAAAACACAAAAGTCAAATTAGACAACGTAAAAAACAACACCCACGAGGGTAATTTAGTCAAAACTAGACATAAAACACATGATTACAAGTTTGATTAGAGAAAATAATGAATGAATCAATGAAATCAATTACTTGCTGTAAAATCGACCGCTGATATTTTTTGGGTGGACTTCCATTTTGCCCCTGAAGAACACGAAAATATTTCTCCGACCAGTCACCGGAAAATTCTCTAAGGTTGTCCGTACAGTTTCCGGCGGAATATAAGGTGGGATTAACACATTCTCAACTTCCTGACATGGATGCTTGTATTTGACACCAAACGTTTGCAATATGATCGAGTTTTTTAGGAACCCAGGTATCCCATCAGCAACTGCCACGTTTTCCTTCAAAGTAGATAAAACAGAACCAAAACATGTTTTAGAAACACATAAAACAAAGAGAGATTAAAATGGTTGTTTTGGTTTTCTTTGGATATGGATTTACCATGGCATGGAAACAAGCTCCGTAGTCATGGGAAGCGACGAAGACGTGGTCAAAGCCTTGGGTCCGATTCCAAAATGGGTACTCTGATGAGATGAGTTGGATAGCTGAGGAGATTAGAGTCCTGGCGTGACCAATGGCTGGGAAGCCATTGATGGTGCTGAAATTGCAGGACACGTAGACGGGTACGAAGAAAAAATGGGCTTCGTAAGGATCAAAGGTCCTCACATCGCTGTTTAACAAAGCTCTGTGTATGGCAACCTCCGAGGCAAACAAGTGCTTGGTACACCTTTCGTTTGTGAGCCAATCCGTGTTGTAATTCGGTGGTAACTCGTACACGAAAATCTTCAAGTCCTTCAATAACCCTGTTGAGAAAAAGATCAAAAAAGCAAATAAAGATGTCAACTTTTGATTAATTTGGCAATAAAGGTTGAAACTTTTGAGCTAGAATGTGAGAAAAAAAGAAAAAAAAATGATTGAACTTTGAACCTTGATCGTCTGTGGATTCTTGGAGATGAGAAGCGTTTGTGGACTCGAAAAGAGCACGAGAGGCCAGGATGGTTTTGGCGTTTGAGACACGGGTTTTGGTTAGAGAGGTAGGTTTGTTGGGAGGGTTATTGTTGGTGATGAAATAGGAGCTGAAGAGGTAAAGAGACAGAGAAAGCCAGAGAAACCATTTGTAGTATTTGAAAAAACAGCTCTTTTCTTGGACTCTGCCATTTTTGGCGTGCAATAGTCTCATTTTCAGATAGAACCCCCTCTTCTCCTTTGAGGGCACCTTCTTCTCCACCATCCCATTTAAATTAAAAAACCATAGATTACGTTTTAGTGGTTGGGATAAAGCTTTCGGTTCTTGGTCTGGCGATGAAGTGGAGACTAAGGAATAGTGATTGAAGAAGATATGATGAGTTTGTTGGCACTTCGTTTTTGCAACCAACAATAAACGAAAAAATATAATAAAAATTGGGTTTGGACCAGATTTGTTAGTACATCTTTTCGGTTTATGGGGTTGGTTCAGTTCTGGTGAATAGAAAAATACATAGAACTGTTCTGGCAAGAGACAGAGAGAGAGAGAGAGAGAGAGAGAGTGGGGGTTGCAGGGATTCACATGGTGATGGAGCGGAATGGACAGCCGCGAAGGTCTCGGTTTCTATGCTTGGGTTTGGTCCTTTTCAGAATTTTGACGACTTCAATGACCAAAACACCCTTGTTGGGTTTCCTACTAGTTTGAGCTGTATGTGAGTGAGTATTTTGTTTGGTAAATTAAGAGTAATTTACCTTTCTGCTATATTTACCGTAATTTGTTCGCATGACAAGTAATAAATGATAAATTTATAAATTTATATAAATTCATAATTTTACTTTATTATTTATAACTTATTATCACAGGAGCAAGTTGCAGTAAACGGTAGGAGAAAAGTTGTGATCTTCGGATTTTTCATAAATAAAACGATTGTTCACTTGTATTATCAGATAAGATTTGTCCTAAAACAGTGATTGAATCCATGTAAGTGTAAAACATCATGATCAGCATCTATGTGACTTTTATTAATGAAAAGGAATAATATTTATATAGGGAGGTGTGTCCAGCTGGGTTATACTTATGAGGTTGTTGCAGACATTAAATTGCATTTGATGCACCGTTGAGATTCTTCTTCATTCTTCAAAGCTAAGGCATAGCAACATACTCCTATGTCGCATAGTGTAATGTTTGTTGGGTGGTCGTAGATATTAATAGTGGTCTTAATTCTTGAAGGGACAAAAATCATTTGAAGATAAGGGCAATGTTGGAATAGAATATATGGGGTGACAAGAGTTTGACAATGTGGCCAGACAGCCAGTGGAATTTTGTTTTTCGGTGTGAAAAAAGGGGCACTTTGGGCTTTTTAAAATGCTTATTTATGAAAGCCTGGCTAAAAATATATGATTAATATTCAGAGAGAATAAATAATTATGCGCCTAAAATATGTTTAAGATCCCTCAAATTGAATCATCCTATTCTTTCCTGTTTTATTTAAATAAATGACATATGTTGCATATTTAACTAGGATTATTTTTTTTCACCCAAAAAAATTATGAGTTTTTTTAAAAAGTTTGGACTTATAATGTCTGTTTCTGATAATAACTATTTATTATCAGACCAAGACACCAATCGATATATTTAACTAAGATTCAATTGAAAGAAATCATTTCCTATTTAAATTTACTTTCATATTAACACTAAGAGGTATACCAAGACCTTTGCAACTTAATGTTTATTTCTTAAGACGTTCAAGATTTTAATTTTAATCTCCCAACTATCCAAATATTAGGGGATGGCTAATAATGGTTACGAGTTACAACCACAGCCTATTGATGAGGATTGTATTGCATTGTGCCCTAATTAATAGTTTGCACCATGTATACAAAAATATGGGTAGGGGCATATTAAAATGCAAGTAGCTTAAGTTAGTGATGGTTGAATTGAACTCGAATACAAGTGGACCACGTAAATGACGTAATTATACCACCCCTAGTGGTTGTTAATCCAGCTATTGATAAGCCATAACAAACTTTTTATATGTTTTTTCAATAGGAAAAGTTAACGGATTTCCCTGAAATTATTGGTTTAAAAAATATTTTTAGAAATTTTAATGAAAAAAAAATAATAATTTTTAACGGTTTTTTATTTTTCTCATAAAAATGTATTAAATTTTTTCTAAAATAGTATATTAACGTAGTAAATGCTCTTAGAGCACCCGTTAATCAGACATTTTTTTACATTGAAGAAATTTTAGACATTCTAAAGATAACTTGATAAGTAATTAATACTTTAAATACATGTTTAATTTTGGGCAATTGGATGTCTTTTTAAGTAATTGGTAACCTTTTTCTAGCATCTCTAGTAATTGAAGAGGCAGTTTGGTCACAAAATATAGAGATAGTATGAAAAATATCCAAACTCCTATTATATTATTGGTAGGTTTTAATTACTTCAATTAGTAAAGTTGAATATCATCCAAAAAAAATTGGTATTCAAATCCCACTAACTCAAAAATAAAAAAATCAAAATAAAAAATCAATTGATGTGTTGATTTGATAATAGAAAACAATTATATCACAAAACTAACCCTATAAGTTGAATTCTATTGTATCTGTCCAAAAATAAATAAATGATTTATGATCACTTTCTTGGAGTAAATAATAAATGAAAAATGATATTTTTGCATTTATCTCTCTCACATGGTAAAAACTTAATGAAAACAGTGGACTGCACCAGACTAAAGATATTCAATGTATAATATATACTATATATATGTCATACATACAAACATAATTACTTTACTGTCTCTGCGACAATAGAAGGGCTGACTTGAATCATTTGATCAATTAAGAGAAAGTCATTCAGTCTTCCATTGTGTCTAAGACAAGAGTCCCGTGCACGGCAAGAGTGCGTCCTCTCGCTTACTTTTAAATAGCACTATAAAATTACTTTAGTGTCATAATTTTTCATCTATTTGATTTATACTTCTTTTTTTTCTTTTTTTAAATAAAACTTGTATGTTTAAAATCACTAATATAATCAAAAGTGTCATAATGCTAACTACAAAAAAATAACAAATCTACTACATATGAATATATGATTTCAATATTATTTTGTTCATTTTTTGGAGCTTTTTATGAAACTTCTTACCGTATTAATAGTTTTAAATGCACAATTGTTGTAAGAAAACTTGTAAAGCTCAAATTATAATGAGTGAGAAAAAAAAAATACTTGTAAATCTCAAGAAAAAAACTGCTTATAATGGTCTAACTTTTAGGAAAAGAAGGTGAATGTGTACGTCTTTACAAAGGAATGGAATGAATTGGACAGTTGATATTTAAAAAATAAAAATAAAACCCTAAAATTTTGGATTTTGAAACTATGTAATTACATAATGGATCATATTTTTTTTTTACACATTTTAAGTTTTCATAAGGAGAATGTGAGGATACTATACATTCCATTTCCATTACTCTAAGACGTTGGTTTCTAAAAATAATTAAAAAAAAAAAAAAAAGTTCTTGACAGCTTGAGTTTAAGAGAAGTTATTTGTGATTATTTGGCTATTAGTAGAGGATTCTAAAATTCTAAAATTTAAAGATTTTTTTGCTTGAAATTTTAAAACAAAAATCTATAACATTACATTCCATTTTCATTATCCTAAAATGTGGATTTTTTTAAATTAAAAAAAAAAAATTGAATACCAACGAGAGTCAGATTATCTTTCAGTTGGTGTTTCTACTTAAACTTAGGATGTATGAGTGTTTTTAAACCACAAAATTATCTATCTTAAACAAGAAAGCCTCTTAAATAGTAGTACATAAATATACAAATATATATATACACATATCGAGTTATACTTATTATAGGATGTACTTATTATCATTAAGGAAAATGCTAATGAGTGCCCTTAGAACACTGGTTAATAATCCATTTAAAGAAAGTTTTTATGAGAAATGAAAAAAAAATAATAATATTTTGACAATATTTTGATAATTAATAATATGGATGATATGGAAGCAAAGAAACAATGTTTATTTTTCCAACAAAAGGCCCAATCCGAATCTTGACAAGATGGTAACTAAATTAGCAACTAAGTTCCTGCTTTGTGGTGCAAAATCAAATTGTAATATTCATATGGTGGTTAAGCAAGTCAGATGGGAAAAACCAGATTTGGGCTGGTTTAAACTCAATACAGACGGTGCAACAAATGGCTCGGCAAGTAATGCAGCTGGTGGTGGTTTGATAAGGGATGACCGTGGCAATTGGGTGATGGGTTTTTCTAGGAAGATTGGAAGAGCTGACAGCTTTGTGGCTGAAATTTGGGCTCTCCGGGATGGTCTCCAGCTTTGTCGTCAACTGAACATTGGTGCTGTTGTGATTGAACTTGATGCAAAGTCGCTGGTGGACGTTCTAAATAATTCTTCATACTGCAATACTGTGATTTCTCCCCTGCTGGATGATTGTAAGCTCTTAATTGATCAATTCCCTCAGGTTTGTGTTGAGCATATTTTTCGAGAACCAACAAATGTGCAGATCGTTTAGCTAAGTTTGGTCTGACTCAATCTTTGGTTTTTTCTGTTCATTCTTTTCCCCCTCTAGAGTTGATCCCTCTATTTGAGACTGACTCTTTGGGTGTTTACTGTAACAGGCTGTGTCTTGGTTCTTGTTTTTCCAGCTAGCTTTAATATAATTTCCTTTTGACCCAAAAAAAAAAAATTAATATTTTGACAGTTTTTTCCATTTCCCATAAAAATGAAATCAAAACTTTCCTAAAATGAATTATGAATAAGTGCTCTAAGGGTACTCGTTAGTATGACCCTTTTTAGGTTCATAGGGAACTCTAAAGTTTCAAATAGTGATTCCGCCTATAATTTTCATCATACAAAAATGCTTTGATAATTATTTAAACAGTAATTGTTTCCAATGGGCACACAATCTTCTTAAAAAGTAAAAATACATACAATACAATACTCTATATCTAATTAATTAATTCTAGGTACACAAAATAATTAGTGTTAGTTATATGCCAAAGTCATAACAGCTCAAAAGCGGTCCTTGCGGCCCTTGAAATTAATTATGGGTTGAATTTTCTATCACAAAAATGATATCATTGGAGGAATTATAAATTATTTGAGAGAATTATATATTTTTATTTGGTTACATAAGCAATCATAATCAGGTTACTTCTTTTCTTTCTTTTTTTTCATTTTTTTTTTTCGCTGTATAATCAGGTTACTTCCTTGAGCCGCAAAAGCCAAGACATCCACATTATATATTTTTGAGTGCATTAATTTGTTTATAATGAGTGGAAATGTGGAATACGTGTTAATTCAACTTAAGAGTAGTATTACTATTTTGGTGGAATGGTATGTAATCATCCGCGTACTATATTAATTAATAGCTATCACGGTGGGGGCCATAATTTATAGTTTTTATTTTTTTTTAAGTTTCATCTTATACTATTCATTTTTTATAATAGTTATTTATCATCAGATCAAGACACTAATCAGTTTTTAGTGTAGACGGAGATTAAATTCTAAATATCTTATTCAACTATTAAATACTTTACCAGTTGAGTTAATTGAAACCCACGAAGCCATAATTTATAATAATTATTTGAGCTCTCAGTAAAATGTCTCTTTCTCTTGCTCATTAAGGAAGAAGGGCAAGCCAAAAATGAATGCAAAGTCACATTCGCACTTTGCGCATTAAAACAGTGAACTATAATTGTGATCTATTTGAGCATGACCAGGTCTTTATGGATTTGGTCGTGTTAATGGAGCACAAGTGTTTTGTGAATACATGTGGTTCTTGAAGAATCCCTAAAGATTGTGAAAAGATATTGTTTCACGGAAAAGTATTGCTATTAAAGATAGACCAAGAACTTTGTTATCATTAAGATAAAAAGAGCTTATAAAGTATTGGAAAGGGGCCTGGAACAAAAAAGTAATGTTAAAATGAAGAGAAGTGACCAACAAAAAATAAAGGGGAAATTAGGAAAATAAAAAGTTACTATTTTTTGAGCTTTTTAAGTTTTCACCATCAGGACATGTTTGATTTCTATCATTCTATTTCTAAAAAACAGTTTTCTATCTTTAGAATTACAACAAAAAACTATTTTAAGAAAAAACCAGTTGAGGTATCACGGTTCTTATTTGGCGATATAAATGTCTTTTTTTAAAAAAATTTAAAATTATTTAAAAAAAAATCAAAACAATATCTAAAAAATCTACTTTTTATTTTATTTTATTTTCTGAAAACAGTTTTTAAACAATAATTTCTTAAAATACAATTAAAGGGAAGCCAGGCCATTGTTGCTAAGTGGATACTCAAATTGAATGAGTTCAAATCTTCTGTCCAAATTGAAGGTGAGGTTACAATTGGATCTTATGGAATCTTAAAAAATAAAAATAAAAATAAAAATGGCCCACCTTTCATTTTCTAATTAACGTGTACAAAACCAAGTCATAATTCTTTATTGATTATTGCTTTCTATTGGCCAATCGGAAAGAAAGAAGTGTGCGGTTGGAGAATAGTTTCATCATGGCTTAAATCATGAAGCTTTTTTTGGAATTTTAGATTTGGGTTATCATTATCAAGGGGTCATATATATTGTGCATCATTATGCACTCTTGGCCTTTTGCAGACTTTGGAGGAGATTATAAAAGTCCTTCCCCTCTGTCAAGTCGTTGCGGTGCAACCTGTTGGAAGAAATCAAAAGATGCCAAATTATTTAGAATTTTGTGGGTTTAAAGAGTGTGATCAAAGATCAAACTTTTGACAATTCAGGATTGCTTCAGTCTCTTTTCTTTTTTCTTTTTCTCTTTTTCATTTTGGCCCTAATAGGGATAGGGTTGAAAACTTGAAATTCTTCAAATTCATTTTGTTATATATGTTTGGAAGAATGAAATTCATTTTTGTTAATGGAGTGGAATTTGGGTTGCAACAAAATTTGAAGGTGTTAATTAGGGTGGGATGCATAGTGTTTGATATTGGGGATTGGTTGATAAAATAAATTGAGTGAAAACATAAGATCACTAAAAAGTCAAGGGCCAAAAACAAATTATTATTATTAGTAGTAGTAGTATTTTGTGTTGTGTTGGTTTTTTTCCACTAAATCACGAGTTTTAAGTTGAAACTAGTTGGTGTCGTGTGCAATGCATGGATATAATATAAATTTATTTTAAAATATTCTATAAAAAAAACTATATTATTCAATATGAAGTTTTCTTTATGACCACGAATAATACTTATTGTTAATATTGTTGTCTCTACCATATATAGCTCCCAATCATAAATTATCTTTCTCCTTGGATCAAAGTTGTCAGCAACACATGCTAGACAAAATTTACCTCTAAGATGATATCTCTTGCACCTATCTCAAAAAATTAATAGTCTGGATAGCTGCTGCTAGTTTTGTCTTCTCCAAATCCAAATGGCTTTTCCTTTACAACTTAATGCTGCAATGAGCGACTTGTTATCATCTCGAATCAAAACTTCAGCTCTCGCTTTGTTATTTAAAAATCACTCCATCAATGTTTAATTTGAATGACAACCCTTAAGGAGTTTTCTATTTATGCTTGATTGGATAAATGTGTTGAGACAAATAACCATATTATCCAATCCATTGAATTCTAACACTTGCAAAAAAGAAAAAACTAAAAAGTTATCCATTGAATCTATCTAATACATTTAAAGTAATAAAGACATATTAGTTGTTTGGCTACTTTAAATCATCAACTCATTATTTGGAGTACAGTGGGAAAAAATTAAGTGTCTATTTGTGAACAATTTATCTAGATTTTTGCTAAAAATATTGTAAATAAACGGTAAAAGTTAAATAAAGTAAATAGGTGACTCACATGAGACCCGCAAATAGTAGGAAAAATAAGTAATAAGTTGGCTTATAATCAAATCTCAAACGTGCTCTAAATGTAAAACTATTTTAATAAAGCACCACATGGCAGAACTTCATACTTTCACATGTGAGATTTCTGCCAGACAAATAATTATATTATTCAATCCATTGAATCTGACTCTTACAATTTTACATTGAACTTAGTTCTTAAATGACAACTCTTAAGGAGGATGCTATTTTATGCTTGATTGGACAAAGGTGTAAAGACTAATAATCATATTAATTACCAAACCTATTGAATTCATCTCTTGCGATTCTACATTGAGCTTAGTTCTTATGCAGAAAATAAAAGACTTAAAAGTTATCCATTGAATCTATCTACAACAATTAAACTAACAAACGCATATTAGTTATTTGGCTAATTTAAAACGTCAACCCATTGTTTGGAATACAGTAGAAAGAAGTTAATGTAAAAGCTTCAATGTAAAACTACTATAATAAAACACTACATTTCAGAACTTCATGTTTTTCCATATAAAGTCTCTATTAAATAAATAATCATGTTACTTAATTCGTTACTCTTGCAATTTTACATTGAACTTAGTCCTTGAAGGACAGCTCTTTAAGGAGGTTGGGATGGACATTAATCTATATAGAATTTGGAGTTAGTAGTTAGTGCATTGACTTGTATTTTTGAGCATTAAATCTGTTTTCTTATTAAGAAAATGGATCGAGGTCAACCAGAACGATGATGCGAATATACGTTGATACTCGTCCAATAGATGAATGAATATAAAGTTCTATGACCCAAATGCCCAGCTCTCCAACATTCGTTGTCTGGTCCTTATATACAAGGCCATATATACATCCACCATTAGTGGATAGCATATAAGATCGGCCTATTCATACATTATTGGAGTGAGAAAGTTAATGATTTTTTGTTTTGGGCTCTACTAATTAATGAAAAAATAATTTTTTTTAAAATAAAATTAGTTGATTTTAGCTTTGATCAAAATAGTTCGTAAACTTTAGTGATTTTAGGCAATGCAGTTCAAATTAAAATAATTATTTTTAATACTTAATTAACTTAAAAATGACAACTTTTAGTATATAAAATTTAAAATGATCACTGTTAGTTTCTAATGTATCAAAATGAATAATTACCGTATTATAATTTAGTTTATTCATATCATGGTTGGTTCTGTTATTGAGATTTTAACTGATGTAAATATATAGAAAGATAAAATACCATCACTCTAAGTTTTTTAAGAACTAAAATGATTAAATTTAACTTTAAGAATTAAAACCCAGCATTTTAACCCCTCCTTAAAAAAAAAAGCTAGTTCTGAAAGAGCCTAAATAAGTAAAAGATACTAATGATTACGTTGATTTTAAGGTTGCAACAAATGATTACTTGCTAGTACTTTATTTTTAAAAGGACTGTCGGGTTAATTTGGCAACAAATGTATTATTGTTTGATTTCAACTACATAGTACATACTGCTATTAATGTAATGGTAAAATCCATTGCATACACCAACGTATACATACGTCTGTCTGTGCACAAAAGTAAAAACAACTAAAATCGTGAGTTGAATACAAGGTTTGAAATCGTTCTTAATTTTATTCCCATATTGTTGTTACTGCTTGAGCTATCCTTCTGGGCAGAAACTTGATTGACGTTGTGCATGTGCATTGATAGCGCTACCAATGTGTCTCCTTCTAATTATGTAGCACAAATCTCAGTTAGTATCTTGCCATTAGATTTTTCATTTCCCCATAAAGCGATGACCCATTCAATAATTTCTCTGCAAGAAATAGATAGGTGTTAATAAGGAACATGGACCACCGTATACGTAACACACCCTCCATGCAAAATCACACCTCCTTAAAGCCTATTTAGAATGTGTTTATTTGCTTCAGTTTATTTAAGTTTTTAACTTCTTTTTAGTATTATTTATGAGTCTTATTACATTTTTTAGTACTATTCATGAGTTTTATTATACTATTTAGTTAACTTTTAACTTTTTTTTTCTCTCTATACTTTTAGATAAAAAATTTCAATTTCAACTAAATATGTTGTTTCAAAACTTACGGTTAATAGTTCCATACCAAAATTAATTACTACAAGATAAAAGTGTATTTTTTTATCTTGAATCCAATCATGTTATTGGGCCCTACTTGGGGGTCATCCATATTATCTACTAAAAGGGAGGGACATAAAATCACATAAAGGTCCCTTATAGCTTGTTTGCATGGATAATATGTTTAGTGCTCCTCTGGCCAATGAGCACTAAACAAAACATATAAAATAATGGTCACCCATATATCCAAATCCTTGAGTGTACCTATATGTTGATTGTGGGATGTGGGGTCTGTGCCCTACCCTAGAATTCATGCAAGTATTTTGAAAAGGTGTTTAGAGGGTCCCCCCAATGGAGGACCTTGAACCCAAAAGGAAAAAACATTTTTTGGGACATTGACCCTACTACTTTGAAGTGTGAGCTGTATAGTCACATGCTCTGCTAAGCCAAGTACTATGTATTGAAGAATTTTCTTATATATATGTGTGTGCATGAGAGAGAGAGAGAGAGAGAGCATGTGCTCAATTATTAGAACAAAGAATTGCACTATGTTGCCTCTGGCAATGGGAACAAGTTTAAAGCATAATGTCATGTTCCCATGTGCATTTGAGAAGAAGCAAATTGATCAGTTGGAAGATTATTGCAGCCATATTATTCTTCCTTTTGCTACTCCAATGATTAAGAGATGGATATGGACTAAACTGTACTGTAATTTATAGGAGCTCGACAGGTCCAGTACTTGGATGTGGACTTAACTGTACTGTAATTTATATGAACCAGTCTTCTGATTAGGATTTAGGACTGGCTCCCAAATTCCAACAAAGAAGTGGATATATTGCCAAACACTGAGCCCAATCTTTTAAAAAAAATTAGTAGGGGAGTTGCAATTTACAAACGCTGATGGGTTCAGTAGTTAGAACATTGGGGAAGCCCAATTGTCAATGATAGGAAAGTTGTGGAGCGCCATAGAGTCCAAATAATCATAGTCCAATTCTAGAGAGTAGAGACTTCCCTTAAAAAAACAACAAAACAAAACAGGAAAAGAGTGGCAGCAAGCAAATAAAAAGATTATTTAGGGCTTTTACACTTTGCCCCCTAATGTTACACAAGGGAGTCAATCTTCCCAGTTGCATATAGTTGCATCAATTTATGTAGCTCCTTAAAGTTTAAGATATTCCAAGTGGCCATTTTTGTTTTATAAAAACAGTAGCTTTTTTAAAAAAATTGTCAAGATAGCAATTTAAAAAAAAATATTTTATCCATATACACGTTTGTTTATATATATATATATATATATATAGTGTTTCAAACATATTTACCTAGTTTCGGTTAAGGGAATTTTTAAAGGCGAATATTTAGAAGGTCAAGATTTCCACTAGCTATGGTCCTAGGGTATTACGGAGGAGTTAGTATTTGGTGTCACTCTTAAACATGTAACAATACTAATATGGGAGTGAGTTTTATGTGAGTGTCGTTACATGTGTAATAGTGACATAAAATCCTTTTTCATTGTAGAGAAATTATATTTATTTGGCAAAAATACAATTTAAATCCTATAAATTTAGTGACTTGTCATTTTAGACAATTCAATTTAAAATTTTGTCATTTTCAGTTGTTAACTTTGACAACATTGTCATCTTAGTCATTCTATCCATTATCATCTACCATTAAAAAAACATCGTTAATTTTCTTAAAACAATGTCGTTTTAAGTCATTTTTTTATTGTTACAAACATTAATGATATTATTTAAGAGAATTAATGACGTTTGAAAAACAATAATGGACGAGGACTAAAATAACAAAATTGTCAATGTTAATTAATTGATATAATAAAATTTTAAATTTATGGACTAAAATGATAATTCATTAAACTTATGTGTTGTAATTTGTAATTTTGCATATATATATATATTTATTTATTTGACTTTTTTTTTTTGAGAAACTATTTATTTGACTTAAAGCATGTGAATTTTAAATTTTTAATGATTTGGCGGGCCTGGGCCATTTGTCATTATGAGCTGAGCTCGAGTCCATTTGAAACAGAGCCCCCAACGCAACACAACACAAAATACAAAGTACAGTTCTTTGTTTCTGTCTCTCTGGAACAGTGAAACCTTAACTCTGAAAGACGATCAAAGTTCACTTCTCAAAGTGCTTCATCCACTTACGTGTCACACTGCCACACATCATATCTTTAACTTCAAGGTCTGTCCGTACAACCCATCTCTCTAAACCCTAAGTTGCTCTTGTATTATCTTTTCAATGTGAAAAATATATATATATATATATATATTTTTAATGTTAATTAGTTGAATTTTTACTTATTTCGGATGTGGAAGAACTCTGTTAGTTAGTTGATGTATTTTGGCTAATGGGAATTTTTTTGTTTTCTCTTCTGGGATGTGTACAACAGCAGTACAGGATATCATATTACAAGATGCCTTCAGACCAAGAAGATTTATTCTATGTTTTCAAACAAAATATGCAAAAATCTGTAAGTTTTGTTCACTTAGTACTTATATTTAAGCACATTTTTAGTATTTTATTTGCTACATATGATATGATCATTTTATTTAGACATATTTTATGCTTTTTATTTAATCTCTTAAACTATAGATTAGCATAATATGTAAATAAAAAATATCTGGGAAAGCTTCATCCTAAACCCTTAAACTATAGTTTTACTAGTAATAAATTAAACCCTGAAGTATTAAAAAGTAACAAGTTCAATCCTATAGTTTAAAAAAGTAACAGATTAAACCCTCATCGGCTCAACCTGGCAAGATTAAACCTTCAACACAATAAGTGAGGCTTAATTTGTTACACCCTAAATTTTAGGGTTTGAACTTTGAAATGAATTTTTCCCAAATTATTTCTATAAATATCAATTCATTACAATATTCATGCCATATTGTACCCTAAATTGGTAAGAATTGATGTATCACTGTGTCTGTATCTTATTGTGTATGTATCTCATGTCCTTATCAGTATTTCCTATATATAACTGTGGTACATGTATGATCCCCCTGCCCCATTAACCAAGAGTCTAGTGCAGACTTGTTGACACTTGCTCTCGTTCTGATATTGGTGTCCTTCGTTTACATACACTTCTGGTATCAGTAATTGGTGTTTGAAATTGTTTTTGTTTTGGTGGTATTATGTTTAAGGATATATTAATTGTCTTAAAATTGATTACCTTCCTGGTTAGATTGATCAGTTGCAATCTACTTTTCACCAATGGGAGCGCATTCCTTCCAATACTGGAGAGCAAGTAAATCTCAGAAGGAAGCTGCTTGCTCTTGGTGAGGGCATTGAGTGGCAGGTACATTGCAATATTACCATATATTAAATTTAATTTTTTTCTATTGCAGTATTTTGAGATCAATCTTGGGTTTCCATTGTGCTATTGAATATGTAAAGAGTCGGTGAGAAAATGATGATGGAGTGAATACAGCTTCTAATCCAATGTACTCTCAATCTTATCTTTGCTTGTGCAACTTGACAATCAAAGATCACTATTATATAATAAATTGATGGAAATAAAGATTTTTATATGACTTTTGGCCTTTGTTACATGATTTAACTCTGTCTGCAACTGCTGAAGTCCTGCTTTCTTGATAGGAAGGTGGATTCTTTGGGCAGAGCAATTGCTGTACAAGCTAGAAATCCTGCCTGCTATGGCATTGATGAAGTGGAGGTTGAAAAACGAAGGAAATGGATCAGCACTGCTCGCACTCAGGTATTTTCTTCTGCAACTGTATTATATTAAAAAGTTTCAGCTACAGCAACTGAACTTTATCATTTGCAATGGTGGCTCAACAAACTTTGTACTGTACTTACCATGATTAGCCAAAGTGTAGTTCAAATTATGTTGTATATTAGGCAGAATGTTGTGTGGTGACTGGTGAGTTGTTTGCTTCTCCTTTTTGTGTGTGTATCACTTTCTAAGCCCAAAAATCATTTCAACTATGTTATTGTCTTGAGTCTATCACATTGTGAGCCGCTGTCTGCTCAATTAATGATGTTTATCTACAATTTTAACCTTTAGTACAGTTTTGATTCTGTCCGGGAATCAACCTCCCCAAAACAAATTGAGGGTAAGGCTATTTACCATGACCTCTTCCAAACCCCGCAAAAAGTGGGAGCTTTGTGCACTGGATATGACCTTTAGTATGGTTTTGATCTTGTCATATATTTTTGGACAGCATATGATATGGTGTGCCTATGGCCTGTATGTGTTGTGTGGATCTCCTAAATGATTGCAATACTTCGTTAGGTGAGTGCTGTAACAAAAGCAGTGGAAGTTGTAAAGGAGTCGAATGGTACTGGCATTACTAGTGTAAATGGGATGCATAGGGAACTAATGAGGCTGCAAAATTCTCATCAGACAGATACATCCAACCAGTACACAGCCCAGGATGGTGAAAACTTTATAGCATCAGAATCAGATAGACAGTTTCTTCTTATAAAGTATGTTATTGTTTCTTTCTCCCTTCCGCACACACTTGCACAGAATCACACATATTTAGTTAATATGTGCATGTGTATTCTTTCAAAAAACTGGGTCTTTTACTTGCTAAAGATTCCGTGTTGAATTCCAGTGCTTTTTTTGTGTATCAGATGGAAAGACATCTTTAGGTTTCTGTTTATATTTTCAAAACTCATATAAAAAAAAATTGCAGAAATCTCCCTTCTGGCTTCTAAAGATAAATGTGACCTCCCTAATTGTCTTAGAGTTAATAATTATCTCACTTGAGGTATGTGCTATCTCAACATTCTATTTCAGACCATTCGATCTTCCTTTTTTTTAGAACATTTTTTCACTTATCACAATGATAATGAAATGGTAATAGAAAACGAATTGTTACATAAAACAATCACAAGGTGATTTGATAGAGTGACAAATTCCGTGGTCATGAAGGTCCATTCTCTTTTGACCAAAATGTTAGTTTTGATGTTTACTATGTTCATTTGTACTAATAAATTTTAGAAGCAACACATTCGTAAATTGAGTGTGTAGCAAATTCGCTTAATGAGAGGGGTGGCCCTTATTAATGAAAAGATGAAGGATGGTTGCTTGAAATAGTTGGTCATGTGCAAAGGAGCATCTACTAGTGAGGAAAAGTGAGTTAATTCAAGTAGAAGGAATGGAAAAAGGTATCAAAAAACCTAAAATAATCAGTAGAAGTAAAAAAAAGGACATCAATTATGGAGGTAACAGAAAGTATTACTTCAAATAGAAGTGAATGACAGAAAAGAATATGTGGCAAATCTGTATTGGTTTGTTGAGGATCCATAACTGACCCCAAAATTTTGGTTGTGGTGGTTGTTGTAGGAAAGTTAACAATGCTTTCTTTTGTTTTTGTTTTTTTTATTTTTTATGGCATTTTAATTATCAAAAAAAATAATCATCCATATGTACTTGTAATCATCTGTTTGGAGGAAAAGTTCATTCAAAAATTACATAAGTTGCCTTGTCAAGTTTGGTGAGACATTACCCTTTATTACGTACAATGGTTAAAATATTTGTAAATGCTAATCTTATAATTAAATCTATGAATCATGTCAATATGCTCCAGCTAAAATGGCAACTCTTCCCTGTGTGAGAATAAGGTGGAGGATACTTATATTATATGTCTTACTAATAAAAAAAAATCTGCAAATCATTAAAATAAATAATTTACAAATTTTATTGAGTTAGTAAAATGACACATTTGCCTTTTTATATGTACGGTGAATCTTATTTCATCAATGAGCCAAAATTGACTTTCATATAACAGAAACAAGTATTCAATTTGTAGTTTTCATCTTCTCATCACTTCTATAGATTCCTAAATCTATTGAATGTCTTAAATTATTTCAAAGACCGACCATTGTATGTAAAATTGGGTGATGCTCCATCAATTTTGTTAATGTGCCACCTTACCATAGTTTATGACTTTTATTCCCCTCACCTGCCTCTTTAAATTGTTTTTTATTTATTTATTTATTTTTTAAGCTTCTCTGACTAGAAGAGACAGAATAGGAGTTGACCTGTTATTTCAGAAACATCAGGGTCGGGTTGCATCACTTTTAGGAACATGCGGTTTAGTACTTATGATCTTTCATTTGTTATGGACCTTATGGTTGTCATTGGTGCTTACAGGCAACAGGATAAGGAGTTAAAGGAGGTTAGTGCTGGTGTGGCGAGAATTGGAGCTGTCGGGCTTACCGTACATAAAGTGTTCCTTGGGCAGGTAAGGACTTCACAGCTTGCATTTCTTTGTGATGCATCATGCATCTGCCACAAATCCACTGACAAAAAGTTATGCTTAACTTATATATTATCGTTTTCTGTTAAAAACACTAATGTTCATTGTTGCTGATTTGTTATGCTAAAATGTGAATTCTTTTCAGGAGAAGATTAAAGATGATTTGGGCATAGAACTTAGCTCCTCACATCACAAACGTACAAGACATGAGGCACATGCACCTAGTTCTAAAGACGGCCTTGATCGTGATATTAATAAGAATGCAGCTGCTGTTGTTATAGAGTCTAAACCATCATCATCCAATAGTGCTCAGCCATCCTCTGCTGACATTATGGATACTTTGCAGCGTATTCTCCGCCATCAAGACACCATTCTCCGTTCTCAGGAAACTATCACTACTCATTTGGTTCAAATTAATTCTCGCTTGGATCGTCTCGAAAGTCGTGGTCCCCCGCCTGGATATCATTGAGGACTACCCTTGTTATTTGTGACAAAAAAAGGGAGTTTTCTTAGTTTTAGATGGATAGATTAAACTCAAGGGACTACCCGTTGGGAGTGTAGGTCTCTATATGTATTGAATGTCATATGTTATCTGACATGGGGTGTATGTATTTTCTGTTTCTTGATAGGGTGCAGTTAAGCGTGTTAGTGTACTGATGCTCATATATGTATTATTGTTCTATGTTAACTTTGATTCAGTTTGATATATGTGATTCAATTCAAAGAGTTTAATATAGAGTTTGAAATATGGGCAACTGGATTTTATGAGAATTATCTATTTCTGCTGATATGTTTGCTTATGCTTGTTGGATATGTTACATGCTGTGCAATTTTATGCCCATCAAATTCTCTATACGTATAATGTAGTTGCTTGTGATTTTAGGAAAGATAGATTATTTTTACCAGTCTGTATTGAGTCTCCAGTAGTAGTAGTGAGTCCTAGTTTGGTTTGAGGTTTCTTAAGGCTTACCATTTTAGTTGAGTCTATATTTTGGGATGTTTTGTCATGGAATGGCTAAAAAGGGGAGTTTGTTAAGATTTTAGCTGGTCCATTCCATGAACATTTGCTTGTAATGAGACTTCATTTGTTAATGTATTGCATTCAATGTAATAAGTTTGGTAGAATCTGCTCTGAAGATTCTCAAAAAGTGTTGAATGAAATTTTTTGCTCATGCGAACATGAAGCTCTATCAAGCAAGATGGGTTGGCTCAAGTGAAACACTGCGGAGACCCGAGAGTATGCCTAATTGCCTATCCCTCAATCGGGAAGCGGTGGTGTGAAAAGTGTCTTATACACCATTTTTTCAGAGAGTTTTGAGGTTGCCACACTTAGAGCTATTGAGATAACGTCTTGTGCCTCTTCTCCATTGAGCATATTGAAAAGCCCATGTTAGTTTACTCATTTATCTTGTGAATCCAAGGAGAGTGTTTTGAGAGTTTGAAACCACATAGTTTCTTTCTAGTGAATTTTTTGTTGTCATTTCTTCAAGGAGGTTTCTTAAGAGTACAAAATGTTATGGTTTGTTTTGACTCTGAGTTTGTGGAGAAATTTTGTTGAGGAAGATTCCATGGGCTTTTATTTTATTATTTTATTTTAATTGAGCTTCGTTAGAATCGCCTACTTTTACCAGAATCCCTCCCCTCCCCTTTAACTATTTAAGCAAATAACTTGACAATTTAATAATAATTCCACTAAATAAATCACATGACAATGATGTTACTTGGAATTGTGCGTATGATTTGTTTGTTATTAGAAGATATTAAAGATATTAATGTGTGGGTCCAAACACACTTTAAAAAGAAAATGCATTTTCTATTGATTGTACGAAAAATTCTGACAAATTGGATAAATTGCTCATTACAAAATAATAATAATAGTAAGGGTGGACATAATTAACTTTTAAACCTTTTTTTTTTTAGGGCCAACAGGGGCTTGGCTCAGCTGGTAAGGCTCGGACGTTTTGTCTAACCCACCTAGGTTCGAGTCCTGCTGCCAGCAGGAGTCCATTAGTGGGCATTCACATGAGTTGGCTATAATAAAGTTCAACTCTAGCGCCCTGTCCGGGAGCTAGCGTAACCTAGCGAATCCCTTTTTTACTTAACCAAAAAAAGTTTTTTTTTTGAGATACTAATTTTTTTTTTTTTTTTTTTTTTTGAGAACAGGTTAGAATTGAGAAACTAATTAACTTTTAAACTAAATGGATACATTTTATAGTCTTTACTAAAAATTTTATAACAACCCATACTTTTAAAGTGTAAATTGTTTATATATATAATTAGGTTTTTATTATGTTTTTGGAATTTTTAAAATAAATTGATTTTCATACTTGAAAGTTTAAATGTATTTCTAAGTTCTTCTCAAAAAAAAAAAAAAAAGTAGTTCTAAGTTTCTCAAAAAACAAAATAAAAAATGAGATAATAATTTGGCGGGCCTAAGCCAGTTCACAAACATTTTAGGGTTTGGACTGAGAGACGAGCCCATTTGGAAAATGGAAATGATCAGGAAACAGGCCCGTCCCCACGGCCACGAGACGACTTACGAAACATACAAACAAACAATCAAAAGCTTTCGTCTCTCTCTCTCTCTCTCTCCTGAAATCTTAAAAACTCTGAGACACAAAACTTCCTTAATTCTTTGCTTCATCCACATCTCACAGATCACGCCTTTACTCCTAGGTATGTTTTCAATGTTTTTTTATTTTTTTTTGTTCTCGTAACACAATTCTCAATCTCATTGTTCTAGATCTACTATATCCCTTTGTTTGTTTACGTAGATTTCGAATTCCATTGTTGGAATAATTCAATACCTCTGCGTTTTTTAATTTATAATAGCTAATCAATCTCAAAATTTAGTTTAATTTTCAAATTATTGTACTTTTTTGGATGTGTACAGGAAATATATATATATATTACTGCTTTAACTTAGAAGATGCCTTCAGCCCAAGATCCATTCTATGTTGTCAAAGAAGAAATTCAAGAATCTGTAAGTTTGTTGACTAAGTACTTAAATTGTTTTTGTAGTTTTTTAATTCAGGCATATTTTAAATATTTTAGGAAGTATTTACATTTTAAACCTTATAATTCAGGGGTATAACAAGTTAAATCTTGTAGTTTTACAAGTAACAAATTAAACCTTCCACCTATGTTAAACCCCAAACACAATGCCGTTTCGCTTAAATGGGTTGGGGATTAATTTGTTACTATCTGAAACGTCGGAGTTTAATTTGTTATACCCCCTAAGCTATAGGATTTAAATTGTTATTTTTCCATATTTTATGGGTTGTTACTATGTATTTGGTGTTTACATCAGGTGTTAACTAGATTGTCAGCTCTATCACTCATCTTTTTATTCCCTCACTTCCCTGGCTCTGTATTATTGGGATGGGTTTAATTCCACTTTTATCTGTCATAATTATAATTTGAATAAACAAAACAGACAGGATGTAGCAGAAACTGGGGTAAAAATGTTGTGGTCTGTGTATGTTGATATTGTCTCATTCATTGGTTTGTTTGGTCAGTCTTGTGATTGATTTCTGCTAATCTAGGAAGCATGGTAACTTCAAACTGGTAGCCATGCCATATCCATATTGGACGCATATCCGGTACGGATACTCTTGGATACCTTGGGATACTTAAACTTACTTTCTCTCTAGTTTTAATAGTTAGACATATTTTATGTGCATTCGTTGTTTATCTCGTAAACTATAAATTAGCATTGTATGTACTTAGAAAATATTTGTTTATATAATAATTAATTAATTATTAATGCCGTTTCATATTCTAAATTTTTAAGAATTGATGTATCCCCATGTCCATATTGTGTCATATATGTATCTCTTGTCCTTATTGGTGCTTTCTATCCTAGCTTCTAATATTAACATATAAATAGCTATTTAACTTAAGTGTTGTCCACTTGGAGTCATTCTTAATTTATAATAAACACTTGTTCTTTTGCTTGTATATTAACAATATTCGTATCTTTGTCTCTGTCTCTTTAAAATATACACATGCATTCACACAAAGACACTTATTCTCTTGCTGATATTGTTTACAAACCCACCTGGTATCAGTAATTGGTGTTTGAAATTGTTTGGTGGCATTATGTTTAGGAGAAGTATGTATTAATTGTCTTACAGTTGATTACCTTCCTGGTTAGATTGATAAGTTGCAATCTACTTTTCACCAATGGGAGCATATTCCTTCCAATACTGGAGAGCGAGTAAATCTTATAAAGGAGCTGCTTGCTGGTTGTGAGAGCATTGAGTGGCAGGTACACCCAATATTATTATATATTCAAATCGATTATTTTTTCCTATTGTAGTGATTTGAGATCCATCTTGGGTTTCCATAGTGTTATTGAATATTAAAGAGTCAGCGAGAAGTTGATGAGGGTGTGAATAAATCTTCTAATCCAATTTACTCTTATCTTACCTTTACTTGTGCGACTTGACAATCAAATATCCTTATTCTATACTAACTTGATAGCAATAAAGATTTTTATGACTTTTGGCCTTTGTTACACTATTTACCTCTGTCTGCAATTGCTGAAGTCCTGCTTTCTTGATAGGAAGGTGGATGAATTGGACAAAGCAATTGCTGTAGCAGCTAGAGATCCTGCCTGGTATGGCATTGATGAAGTGGAAATTGAAAAACGAAGGAGATGGACCGGCACTGCTCGCACTCAGGTATTTTCTTATGCAACTGTATTGTATTAACAGGCTTCAGCTACAGCAAGTAAAGTAGTGAACCTTGTCATTTGCAACGATGGCTTAACAAAGTTTGAATTGTACTTACCATGATTAGCCAAAGAGTGTTCAAGTTATGTTGTATATTACACAGAACGTTGCATCATGAGCTGTTTGCTTCTTTTTGTATCTGTATCACACACTAAGCCCAAAAATCATTTCAAAGTTGTTATTGTGTGTATTTTTCCACTCAAAACTAATGGTGTTTATATAAAAATTTAACCTGTAGTATAGTTTTGATTCTGTCACATACAGCATATTACATGGTGCACCCATGGCCTGTATGTGCTTTGCGGATCTCCTAAATGATTGCGATACTTCATTAGGTGAGGTCTGTAAAGAAAGCAGTGGAAGCTGGAAAGGAATCGAATGGTACTAGCAGTACTAGTGTGAATGGGATGCATAGAGAACTAATGAGGCTGCCAAATTCTCATCAGACAGACAGATCCAACAAGTACTCTGGCGAGGATGATGATGACTTTATAGCATCAGAATCAGATAGACAGTTGCTTCTTATAAAGTAATGTTGTCGTTTCCTTCTCCCTTCTTTGCACACTTGAACTGAATCATACATATTTTATATTTAGTTATCTTAAAAAAATCTGGGTCCTTCTAAAAAAAATGTTTGGATCTTTTATGTGCTAAGAGCCACTTTCCTCACTAGGTTTTTTTTTTTTAAAAAAAAAAAAAAAAAAAAAAAAAAAAAAAAAAAACTAGCAAGGAAAGTGAGTTTCTTTAACTCGAGGGAACAAAAAAAAGATCTAAAATAACTTAGTAGTAGTAAAAAAGGATGTGTCAAGTACGGAGGTAACAAAGATTATGACTTCAAATAGAATAGAATGATGAACCAAAATATATGTGGCTGATCCTGATTAATTTGTTGAGGATCTATAACCGACTCCCAAATTTTTAGATTAAGTCTTGGTTGTTTTAGTAGTAAGAAAAAGAACAATGCTATTTTTTTGTTATTTTAGTTTCTGATTTTTTAATTATGTAAGTGATCATTCATATGTACTTTTAATCACTACATTTAGATGATCATCTAATCACTACGTAATGGATTGGAATAGATTCATTTCAAACCACTTTGGTGGAAAAGTTTATTTTTTATTTGAAAAAAAAAAAGAAAAAAAAAAGATTACCCTTTTTTTTAATGTACAATGGTTATATCATTTGTAAATTCTAATTTTTAAAATAAATCTATAAATCATGCCAATAAGCTCTAGCAAAAAAATGGCACCTCCCCTTGGTAAGATCAAGGCAAAAGGTACTTCTATTATATAATTTTTTTTTTTTTAAATGTGGTGAGGGTGAGGTTGTGGGTTTAAGATCCATAAGGTGTGTAATTACTAATAAGAAATATACCAATCATTAAAATTTATATTTTCCAAGTTTTCTTGAGTTAGTAAAGTAAATCTTATTGATAAAAATTAGAATTCAATTTGTAGTTTTCCCTTTCACATTGCTTCTATTATATTCCATATCTGCTGGATGTCCCTAAGTTATTACAAAGATTGACCATTGTATGTAAAAATGGGTGATGCTCCATCAATTTTGTTGATGTGCTGACTTATGATAGTTCATGCCTCGCCCACCCCAAAATAAGGAAAAGAAAAAAGAAAAAAAGCTGCTCTGACTAGACAGAACAGGAGGTGACCTGTTATTTTAGAAGCATCAGGATCGGGTTGCATCATTTTTAGGAACAAGCAGTTTAGTCCATAAGATCTTTCATTTTGATTTGTTATGGTTGTCATTTTGTGCTTGTAGGCAACAGGATGAGGACTTAGACGAGCTTGGTGCAAGTCTGGTAAGAATTGGAGATGTTGGGCTTACCATACATGATGAGCTCCTTGGGCAGGTAAAGACTTTAAAGCTTGCGTTTCTTTTTGATGTCTCTACCACAAATCCACCAACAAAAAGTTATGCACAACTTATTGTGCATGTTTTTTCTATAAGCATTTTGATGCACGAGTAACACTCTTGCACCTAATACTTTTAAGTTTTAACTTATCTTGATTAAATCTAAAAATGATCATTTTTGCTGATTTGTTATACTAAAATGTGAAATCTTTTGGTGCTTCAGGAGAAGATTCTAGATGATTTGGGCATGGAAATGGATAGTACATCAAATCGTCTTGATTTTGTTCAGGTGAACCTTTTTCGCTTTACCTGTAGGTTTGAATCTAAGATTATATTTTCCAACCCTGCAAAAAATGGACCACCCTACCAATAATCCAAAATTCAGAAGTTGGGCTACTCTTTAGTCCTCTAATAATAAGTTGGCTGTAGCTTCACAATTCTAGCTAATTAAAAAAAGGACAAAGTTTAGCTACAAAATTGGTTGTAGCCTTAATCTACAACTTTACTTAATATCTTTTAATTAGAGGTGAATTTTGACAAATCCACCATTGGATTACATCCTCTTCTTATATACTCCATGTATGCAAAATTTCTAGAAAATCAAAGATCAATAATTATGTTATCAATAAATTGTTTAAATTGTAGTTTTTGTAGTTTAAAATTATGCATAAAATATATGCTTACAGATCATATGGTAAATAATATCCGATTGACGCAAAATTTGACATGTGTATTAAGAGTGTAAAAAACATATAATTCAAAAGTTAAATTTTAAAAATATGTAATAATGCTTATTTTATTGAGAAATGTTGTTTTGTAACCAAACTTTGTCCTTTAAAGAATTGGTTGTACTAGTGATATCATAAGAGGTCAAATGGATCTTTTTTAATTCTCCTTGCAGAAAAAGGTGGCTATGGTCATGAAGAAGGCTGGTATCAAGGGACAGATAATGATGATATTGTTTTTGGTGGTTCTTTTCATCGTCCTGTTTGTATTGGTCTTCTTGACCTAATCATGAGAGTGAAGTCAGTTAGCCGTGTATGTACATAAGAAAGAGAGTTGCCGATCTTTAGGAGGAACTATGGGACTTGGGGAATACAGAGAATTTTTAATGGTAATTTATACTTGTGCTACATAAAAGCCGACCTGGAACATCAGAACCAAGGAAGAATCTGTGTTTCTAATTTTTTTTTTTTTTTAATATTATTATTAGTGGACTGAAATTCGATATTGAACAGATTGAGTTAAAAATATACTGTAAATCAGACCCGCATATTGTTTTTTTTGTTTTTTTTTTTGTTTATTCCTCCATGTGAGGGTGATGTTTGTTCTGACTTCCGATTGTCTATTGCTATATAGAAGGTTTATACTTGGGATTTCAGTTCCTGGTTAGTCCATGAGCATTTTTATTATGCCCTTGGAGGGCTAACCTGTCATTTAGAGAATATATTGTCGCACTGCAGCCCATTTTACTAGCCTCGTCACACGCCGCCCTTTGAGCGTGGAATGAGGCTCTTTATTTATTTATTTTGAGTTTAGTGTCACAGTTTTCCATTCATTCATTTTTTTTAAAACTCAAATCACCATGTACTTAAATATAAACACAATCACATTGGTGATAGTGATTCCTCTTCTACATTTGACTTTAGAACCATCAATGTAAAAGAGAAATGTATACTTTCAAACCAAATCAAGTAATATAATGAAATATAATTTAAAAAAAAAAAACTAAAAAACAAAATAAAAGAAGATGTATGTGAACAATTCAACTAGAGAGGCTGGGATCGGAACGAATGGAGAGACAACATAAAAGCATGTGCAGAGAAACTTAAAAAGAAAAAAAAGATTGTGTGTGATTCTTTTTTTAATAAGATGTGTGTGATATTTTTAAATAAAGATTGTGTGTGCTATTTTTTTGGAAAAAGATGTCAAAGATGTGTGAGATATGTATTTTTTTTTTATAGAAATTGTGTGAGAATATCTAAATTATAGATTGTATCTCCTAAAAAAAATGGATAAGCAGCAAAAATTTGATGGAAGACAATATGTGGGTTTTTAAGTATAAATTGAATTTGAAAACCAACAGGAAAGTGGTTCCATTTTGTAGGTAATGTTATTTATGATAATTAGAGATATATTTTTACAGGGTTATTCTTCAGCTTTATCTCTACTAAAACCTAGGGATATAGGGGTATTTTTAAACCAAAGAAATGTCCATTCCAAATATCATAAACCCCTTAAATGGTAGTGTATAGATAGAAGATAATCCTATAATTCATCCCAAATAGGAGAAACTCCTTAAATAGTAGTGTATAGATAAATAATAATCCTATGATTATTTTTTATATTCAATAGTTACAACAATTAGAGGATTGAACCTTAGTTCTCCTCATAAAAAAGAGTGAGCAATATCACCGAGCTACAAGGCTTGATAATCCTCTAAATATAATTCGAACATTTATATATTTATTTTTTCATTTACAGTCAATTGACTTCACGCTAATCTATACCATTTATAATTATGGAGGCCATAGAACTTCTACTAAATTATGATAAGTTGTTACATTTACTTCACCCGCCTCTTCTCTTCACCTATCGTTAAGATAACAAAAAGGTATTAATATCTAATGCGCCAAGTTCCAACTTTGCTGAAGAGAGCCATGGAAGATGGAGTTGAGGTTGAAATTGCAGAGGTTGGTCTTGTAAAAAAAACAAATACTTTTTGACTTCATTTGTAATGTCATGGTTACAGTGTTGGAATATGCATCTTGTATTGGGTGAGATGTGGGGCATAAGTGCTGTAGATGATTTGGGCATGATATGAGGTACATAATGTTATGTTGTACATGAGATGAGGTACTTCAAAACTTTGGGGTCTGCAGAGAAAACAAGAGAATGACATTGTAGAAAGTAGAAACTGAAGCAAGCTTCGGTGTCATATGTAAACCATAGAAACCATCATTCAGTAATTTTAAGTCCAATGGGAATCAAGTTAGGAAGGGTAAATGCCAAACCAGTAAATCCTACTAAAATTGAGTTGAGTTTTCTTTCTTCGTAAGAAGGTATCTCCTATCTCGTGAATTTGGTATATATCTATTATCACTCTTACAATATGTAGGTCTCATATGTTGAAAAAAAGTAATGTATATATCGAATGTATGAGATAATTATTATTCTCTCTCTCTTTTACTACTTTTTTTTTAGAGAACTCTCTTTTACTACTTGTGTGTGTGTTTATATATTTTAATGGTCATACATTTTTTATATGGTCTTGCTTGCTTCTCTAATCAGCCTAGAGGTGATGGGGTTCATTCTCATGGGTCATATTATTGTGATTTAGTGATTTACACCTAAATTTTAATGTTTTATTATTTTATTTGATATTTAATGGTTTGCTATTGTTTATTTGCTATATATATATTGAAAATTTTTTGCTATTTATATTTGATTATATTAATTTGAGTAATTAAATTGAGTTATTCTTATATGCTTGTTTATTAGTCACATTTATATTTGATATAGTAGCATTGGTAATTATTAAATTGAGGTGTTGAGTTAAAGACAAATTCACTTTAATTGTTTGGTTTTGTTTGACTTTAATTGTTTGGTTTTGTTTGATTGCATACATTACATTGTTTATTTATTTTTAATGGATACATAACTAGTTTCTAAATTTAATATTCATATTTTAAAGTATGAGTAATTTAAGGGGAAATTATCCATAACTTAATTCATAATTTAAGAGAAAAAGTGTTCAAAATTCATAGGCTACTACTCAATATCTCAAATATTAGTAATTTAAGGGGAAATTATCCATAACTTAATTCATAATTTAAGAGAAAAAGTGTTCAAAATTCATAGGCTACTACTTAATATCTCAAATATTGAAACTTTAGATGTCAAACCCCTTAGAAAGTTCAAAGATGGGAACATAAAGAAGTAGACATTTCTTCCCTTAGAACATGAATTCCTAGATAAATCACTTTGTGTAGGCATGATATAGATCCATATTTTCACATCACCAGGGCAGGCCAGGGTGATATTTTCCTTGGCCTAGCCTAGGGCATGATTTCATTTTTCTAATTATTCAACTGTTTTTACCATTTTGTTATGCACAATCATCCTTTTTTTTTTGCATTACAGCCTCTCAGCTAATCAATTTTGGAAGGAATGAAATATGGATTTATTATATTATAAGCTCCGAGTAATAAATGATAGCTATTATCCCTATGCAACTCATTTGAGTGGAGATCATATTCTAAGGGACCAGAGGAAGTCACGAGCTGTTGCTGAAAGTAAGGTACTATATGTTTACATAGCTAGTGGGGATGCACTTACTCATTCTGAACAGTGAGCATAAGATAGGGATGTAGGCTAATAATTGATGGATGATGTAAAGGTCATAAGATATAAATTAGAAGAGACAATCACGGGCAAGTAGAAAATCTCTAATGGAAAATTAAAGGAGTTCCAACTTTTAGCATTTCAATACGAGGCATATTGAGGCTTCAGAAATATCCCCAATGGCCTATAATGGAAACTTTGTTGCTCTCTTTCTTTGTTCCATACTTCCATTTGCACTCTTTAATTGCATGTGATTAAATATTTTCTCAAGATACCTACAAGTCATTCTTTGATGTAACAACTAACAACTACTACATTTTTAATAATTCAACTATTACAATGAGTGCGAGATGGGAGATTTGGATTCTGGTTCACCTCATAAAGGAAATAACCTTTTTCATAATTCAACTATTACAATGAATGTGAGATGGGGGATTTGAATTCTGGTTTTCCTCGTATAAAGGAAATAAAGCGATACCATTAAACTACAAGCTTCTTAGCAAGAGTCAAGATAAAATCAAATAATTTATCACAAGTTATACAGTTGAACTTTATGTTTTGGATTAAGTGGTTGTATTTTCTAGCAGGACAACAGAAATGGCCTGAGCTTTCAACTTTCAAGGTCCCACCAATTGTACACCTTCCCTAGATGAAAAGGTCTCGAATCCATAAAAAATGAGCAGAAATTTGGCATTTTCTGCACTTTCTGTTTACCGTCATTAGCCCAACTTTTTTATGGTGGTCGGCCCAGACAGACACAAAAGAATGTGACTCTAGGCTGATGATTCTAAGCACTGATTGGTGGGTGTAGTCTTTGTCAAACCAGTATTTGATTACAAATTTGTAATTGATATCAAACTGGTGAAGTATGCCCACAGTAGCATTAGCATGTGATTCATGAACCATGATGCTGCTCTTTATATGTTTTATTCGTGTCATCCCACTGGTGTAATATGGTTGGGATGCAATCATATACGTTATTTCTTCATCAACTACTGAGAAAGTGAGAATTAAGCTTATGCCCAAGTGGAAGGCCCTACACTTTGACAATGTCCTAGCACACACCCAAGTTTCTTGCTTTGGCCTCGCCAGTGGGTATGATGAGATTCCCTTTTCTTTTATCAATCATCCAATTTGCTACAAGATATTAACACATTATCTCACATATTAATATTTGTGATATAACTTTTGTTTGTTGAACTTGGATCTAATACGATTTCTCAAAGGAAATGACAGATCAAACGAATTATATAGACTAACCACTGAACAGGCGCTTAGAGGCCCTTCTATATTTTGGGTTAAATTTAATAATTTGCATAAATTATAATTTGAGATTACTACATTTTTCAATCACAAAATACCTAGAGGTGTGATGAAAAAAATATTTCATCCACAGACGTATAACACTCATCACACCCCTAATTATTTTTGTGATTAGAAAATGTAGTAATCCCAAATTATAATTTATACAAATTATTAAATTTTATCCAAAAAATAAAAAGACCTTTGAGCACGCACTCACGCTCAGAGGCTAGTATTTGTTTTAAAAATATCACAGTACCAAATACCACAAATAACTAAACATGAATGTATGAAATTAGTCAAAATTAAAGCTACTAAAAGTATCTAATAGGCTACCACTTTATTTGAAAACTCAAAGTAAAATACAAATTCTACAAACTCAATGGAAAAATACCGTGTGAAATAAAAAGAGCCTCTATAAATTAGAGTTATCAACCTAGATTGGAAATGTAAGCCTCAGAAGTTTATTGGTAGGCTGTTCCTTGTAGAGAAAGAGAAATAGATGTCCATTAATTTTTTTTTTTTTTTAAAAAAAAAAAGGAGAGAGAGAGAGAGAGAAATAGATGTCCATTAAAAAAAGAAAAGAAAAAAGAAAAAGAGAGAAATAGATCAATCCGTCGGGTTGGGTGACTTTTTTATGGGATAAGTCTTCAATTTGTGGAAGATATCTATGAGTAGTTTTGGTTAATTTTAAATTTTGAATAAAGAATGATGAGACATGTGATGATAAGGGTGAAAAAGGAGGAAATCATATAAAAATGGATTAGTGGGAGGGAAGAGAGAAAAATGGTAGGTTTTATTTATTTATTTAAATTATGAAAGAAAAACGGAAGTTTTGTTTTTGTAAAGTGGGGTGGGAAGTTTTTTTTGTTATTATAAACAGGCGTGCCTGTCAAAAAAAGAAACAGGCGTTGGATTTTTTTTGTTTTTGTAAGTGGGGTGGGAAGTTTTTTTTGTTATTATAAACAGGCGTGCCTGTCAAAAAAAGAAACAAGCGTTGGATTTTTTTTTTAAATAATAAAGTATTTAAAAAAAACAATAAAAATGAGTTAATGAGAGAGTGTTTCTATTTTGTAGGCAATATTTTAGTGCAAGTTAGACATATATTTTTACCAAATTATCCTTTAATTTTATCTCTACTTAAATTTAGGTGCGGTTTGAATCCGCGTTTGTTGCGTCCACGTTTGCTGCAATGCATGTTTCAGCTTTTTTTTTTTTTTTTTGCTTGCTTTCAGCCGCAAAGGTTGACTTTTCAACTGTGAACAGTGCATCTGTGCACTGTTTACGGACCCACAAATATCACTTTTTAACAACTTTTTCATTAAAAATAGGTCATACGTTACTATTAACACATTTAAAAATTATTTTGTTGCAGTGTTTTCAGTTTTCAATTTTTAGTTTCAACAAAATAAGTTCTATCCAAACGTACCCTTAGAGAAATAAAGGTATTTTAGAACAAAAAAAATCTGATCCAAACAGGGGAAGTTCCTTAAATAGTAGTATAGATATGAGTACTAAGAACATGGAAGAATAGGAATAAGTATCGTTAAATATGGTAAAATAGATGTGGAAGCAAAAGCATAAAGTAGAGTAACACAGTAGTTCAATTTGACAGCCTATGTCCAAGAATGAAACCCTTAAGAGTTACATCGATCTTTAATATATTGTTAAATATTAGCATTGATGTATACCATGTCGAACATGTTAGAGTAAATGCAGAAGAGAAAGTATAAAATAAGAACACAAGAATACAAGGGTTGCACAGTTTAGTCTTGTCGGTCTATGTCTATGGAGGAAACTCTTAAAAGTTACATCTTTATTATATAAGTGTATAATACTAGTACAATAAATTATGTTACAATTAACCATAAAATGAGTATATATATAGTAGGCTAAACCCTAGACTTCTAATACACGTAGAAGACTTGTCTTGCACAAAAAGTAGATGTGGGCTTGGGCCTATACTATGGACTAACATGTCTAATATATTTCTAACATATATGAGTTTAATTTAAATCTTTTGTTACAATAAACCTAACATGAGTATGTATAGTAGGCCACATCTTAAATTAATCATACACTAACTATAGTTAATAAGCTGTAGTATAAGTAGAAGATTTAACTTACGGACAAGGTAGGTTTAGACTTGAGTCAATTAGGCTAATATATCTCTACGTTGCTATAAAAGGGTTACATAGCCTTTAGTTAAGAGCAAAATCTAACTTCAAACATCTTTATCTTTATATTTCTAAAAGCTGAAACGTGACATTTATTGCTGCTGAGCTCCTATTGCGCCACCTTATTGCCATGTCATTCATCACATAATTATTATTTATTATTTATTCCTATTTTTTTACAAAAAAAAATGTAAATAGATTATTGACTTTATATATTCATTTTTGTCAGATTTAACATATATATATATATATATATTTTTTTTTTTTTTTCTTTTTTTTTCCAATTTTCCTATAATTTTTTTTACATTCACTTATTTTTTAAATATTTACAATTTCTTCAACCTTTCTTCTTCTCTTACCTTTTCATCTCCCCACTACCCTCACTTTAATATTGCTATTCATCTTTCACTTCACCTTCCTTTATTTCTCTCTTTTTATCCCTTCCCTCTTACTATAAATTTGTCACTCTTTTCCATTATTTGCATAGTTTTCTCTTACAAAAAGGTTCTCTCTCTCTCTCTCTCTCTCTCTCTGTTTTGGTGGATTTTTATTTTTCATTGCATCTCCGCTTTAGGTTGATAAATTTTTGTGTTTTTAAGAACTCTAATTTAGGTTGATACAATTTAGTTTTGTGTTTTAAGTTATTATTACTATTTTGCTCTTTGATTGTTAAATTTTATCCAATTACATTATAAAAAATAAAAGATAGTAGATAAAAATAAAATAGTATTCCATTACATAGCATAATTTGGATAATTTAGTGTTTATTGTTATATCGTTTAATTTTTTTTTCTTCTCTTCTATTTTACTCAATATTGAAATTCAACCACATCCTCCTTATCATTAAATTATTTATATTTTCTCTCTCCTTTTGTTTTAAAAAATAAAAAAAATGTAATATTTTACTTAAATTCAAATAAAAGAAAATTGTGCTCATCAAATTGTGCATCCAAAAAAGTGGAATATATCGAGTTTTCTTAAAGGTATGTGTAAAGATTCACCATATATATATATGTGTGTGTGTGTGTGTATAAAGGTAAAAAAAAAGGTATATTTAAGGCTTTTATTAACTTAAAAACTAATGAAAAACCAATGGTTAATAACTAAAATTGTAGTATTAATAAAATATTTAATGAGACCATCCTAAAAAAATTATCACTTGCAATTCGTGAGTATGTGTCTAGTATATATAATTGCTGGATCTTTTTAAGTTAGACACGTGAAAGGAAATTTTCTCTTTTCTTGAGAGCAACGGCTTGCTATTCCTTAATTTTTTTGGTTCATGAGGACGAAACCGTAGAGGCAATCTTTTATTCATTGAAGTTGATCATTCAATCTATTATAGCATGTTAATATAGAGAGATAATATACTTAATTGGCTAAGGTGGATGATTGTTAGGGACTATCATAATGGGTCCACGTCCCATTGATTTAATTCAATTGAATAGTACATTGAACTTTTCTTGGGTTCCAATATACATATATGTTTGGCATGTACCGCAGGTGGTATTGTATTGGTTACCCGTTGGATTTGAAGACCTTTGGTCTAACAATTAAAGGTTTAGATATATTAGATTAAATTTCTAATAGCAAGTACATGATTTCCTTGAGTTGCCAACAGATTCTAACATATACGTGGAGTAGCATCACATTCTATAGGGTGGTGTTCAGGTGCTCTATACATGTGTGTCTATATATATATATATATATATATATATGTATTTTTTTTTTAAATATATTTATATATATCTAATAGATTGTAGTAGTAGGGATAATATTAATACTATAATTTATATAGAATCTGGTATAGACTTGATGTATATTAGTGATGACTAAGGAAAATTTTTATAAGATGACTTTTTGGATTATTCGATGCCATATTGGCATCTCTTGCCTTAACACTCATCACAATTTGACAGACCACATTAACATGCAACAACAGCTAACAACCAAACTACTCTCAAAATTTTGAGGTCAATTATGAATATTTAACAAACTAATCAAGGTTGGCTACATTTTTTTTTTTCCATTGTTCTATATTAACGTCTTAATTAAAATTGTAGTGGCAGTGCGGACAAAGGAGAAACAGAAAGTAAATGATGAAGGCCTTCAGAAACTGCGTCCTTATCTTTGTAAAGGTACAAAAACAATACTATGTAGAACAACATATGAAAAGGTTTATGGTACTTATGTGCTCAATAAGATAAAAAAACAGAAATAGCAGGACATTAATATAAGCAATGCTGACTTGTGAGACAACCAGAAAGGTCCAGAATACAGAGCTTCTCCACATGTTCATTATTGATGTAAACTGTTGCATTGAAGAACAGTGAAAATGAAAGTTTGCACCAACGGCTTGAACCTCTTGTCTGTCAAAGTGGTATACACTTGCAGATAACAAGCATCATACTAGTGACAATTAAAAAAGCAAGCCATATCAAGTGGCGATTAATTTTAAAGTATTCATGAAAAAAAATAGTAATTTAAAAGTAAGAAGTCTAATTTTTATTTTTTTTGTTGCTAAGGAAGTTTAAAAATATTCATTTGTTTGTATCATTCATCACTTGCTCGAATTCCTATATTTGGCTAATCCAAGCTGTCGAGCCCCTTACTCATATACTTGGGGTCCGCGTGGATACAGTTGAAAACTGAAAAACATTATAATAAAATAATTTTTAAATATGTGAATAATATCATGGAACCCATTTTTAATGAAAAAGTTGCTAAAAAGTGAGGTTTATGGGTCCCGTGAACAGTACATGAAACCCATTAATATGCTGAAAATGGTGGGAAAAGTCAAACATTGTGGTTACTGTTCATGAACAGTAGCCATAACAGTGAGGTTTGTCTCTCAAACACGTGCAAAAAAAAAAAAAAAAAACACTAGACGCAAATGCGCTGGGTTTTTCAACCGAATCCAAACGTAACCTTAATCCCATAATCCTTTTTTAGTTGAGAATCTCTGTCTCTTTGTTGCACTTAATCCCATAATCTCAAAATATAATGTCTGTTTGATACATGTGTTTAAACAATAATTTTTAGTTTTTTTGAAAATATGTGTAGATAAAAAAGTATATGAAAATACGTGTAATATTGTTTAAAAACTGAAAACACGTATTTAAGAATTATATATAAATAGAAATAACTCTCAGATTAATCCTCTTCATCCTGGATAGAACCTATTTATAGGATCAAGATGATTATTTATAATTACTACTACTAATTTTATGTCTAGGATAATGTAATTAGATATTAAAAATGACTTGGACGAAGGTAGCATTTGAATTGCGTTTCCCGTGCACTGCGTTTTTTTTTTCTTTTTCTTTTCTTTTATTGAAAAGCACGTGAACGTGGGGCACAGACCTACCAGTGGGTCCCGTGCACTATGTACAGGACCCACTAACTCTTTGAATGTCCAAATTTTGCACTGACATGTATCACACCAGTGGGTCCCGTGCACTGTTCACGAGACCCACAAATTTCTTTTTTCAGCAATTTTTTCATTAAAAATGGGTTCCATGGTACTATTCACACGTTTAAAAATTATTTTGTTACAGTATTTTCAGTTTTCGATTTTCAGTTTTTAGCAAAATAAGTGATATCCAAACGCATCCTAAAACAAAATGAGTCACAGATGTTCGTTATTCGTTATTCAATTTTATCTGAAAACTTGAACAGATCAAAGTGCCAAATATGGGACTAATAACTAATTATCTTCCTAAAAGCTTTGTGATTCCTAAATCTAAGGCCTTCACATGTCCAGGCCAACTTGACGGTCAAACGAAAATAGATGTTATTACCATTCATAAAGAGTAATTTTAGTATCACATAAAAAGGCACAATTATCATACATGGAAAGTTATGATTGGCGGTCTATCACTTTCAAATAAACCTTGTACTTTTTCTTCACCACTTACCATATGTCATGTGAACAGTTGTGGCAAAAGTAATGAGTTTTTATGTGGTCTCAGAATTTTTGAAATTGAAATATTTACTTCAATAGAAGTGTTACGCTTACTTCTACGACACTTTCACAACAAATCATAACTAATAGTTAGTTGTTTTTAGTTCGAATTTGAATTCGAATTCATCACTAAAATTATTTTTTTGCCCATCAATAACAATTTACCACTTAAAATTTATTATGAAAAATGTTGTGTACTTGTCTTATTTTTCTTACATGAATTTCACAACCACGAGATTCTCAAAAAAATAAAGACTTAAAAAAAAAAAAAATTCATGGTCACCGCGTAAATCCAGGTGAAATTTTCTAAGATATTGTGAGTTTTATCTGCAACTTGAACAGATCAGAGTGCTAAATATAGGACTAAATTCCTAATAGATTTGGTACTGAATTTAATTCTCTGTCCTCAAATGTCCAAGCCAATTCAACAGTCAACAAAATGGGAACTTAGTACAATCGAAATTCAAATACTTGCAATTTTTCATAACCACCATGTTAATCCAGATGACATTTTCTAAATCATAGTCATCAATGTTAGTTAAATATAGCTGTCAAAGATAAAATCCATTAGTTCCAAGAATAGAGAGCTTTCACTTTACCTTTGATCCTTCCAGCTCCCACCGTTAAGATTAAGCCCCCACAAAAACTAACCATAGATGTTTACTTATTTATAGCCAAGGACCATTGCATCTTGTTTTTTCAATAATGCTATCCCTATCCACTGAGTGTCCGAAGTTTCTTCAACCCCTCTCAATGTCCCTCTGGTCTCAAACCAATACCATATAGGCAAATTTTAACCTTAATTTCCTATTACACTTTTTAACAGCCATAATCAGAGAGCAAGAATGGGCTACACATCAAGCAGTGGTGGCGGAATCAGGGGCAGTGAAATATTACCATTTACCGTGCAAGTGGTAAAGGGACGATGGTTCACGGTGTTTGCTTCCTTTCTAATCATGACCGGTGCTGGTGCAACATACCTGTTTGGAATCTACTCCAAACAGATAAAAGCTTCACTTGGGTATGACCAAAGCACACTCAATCTTCTTAGCTTCTTCAAGGACCTTGGAGCCAATATTGGAGTCCTGTCTGGGCTAATAGCTGAGGTAACCCCAACTTGGTTTGTGTTGATAATAGGCGCAGTTATGAACTTTGCAGGATACTTCATGGTATGGCTAGCTGTAATGGGGAAAATATCCAAACCACGGGTCTGGCACATGTGCATATACATATGCGTTGGAGCCAATTCACAAAACTTTGCAAATACAGGAGCTCTTGTCACTTGTGTCAAGAACTTCCCTGAAGGCAGAGGAATTTTGTTGGGGTTGTTGAAGGGATTTGTTGGGCTAAGTGGAGCTGTAATGACACAGCTTTACTTGGCTATCTATGGAACCGATGCAAAGTCTCTAATTCTTCTAATTGCGTGGCTTCCGGCTGCATTATCCATTGTGTTTGTGTATACAATCCGAATATTGCATACTGCGAGGCAACCGAATGAGGTCAGGGTCTTCTATCATTTCCTCTATGTGTCAATTGTACTTGCTTTGTTCCTCATGGTTATGACTCTACTTGAGAAGACAGTCACTTTCACCAAGGGAGCCTATGCAGCAAGTGCCACAGTGTCTTGGTTCATGCTCTTTGTTCCACTCTTCATTGCAATTAGACAAGAGGCGATCCTCTGGAACCTCAAGAAAAAGGCTGATTTTGCTAGAGATGATATGCCTGTTGAAAATCCACCAGAAACCAAGCTAAAAGAGTCGCCAGCACCACCACAATCACAACCTCCAGAAGACGAAAAACACACACCCTGTTTTGCAGACATATGGAACAAACCACCAAGAGGAGAGGACTACACCATACTGCAAGCACTCCTGAGCTGGGACATGGGGATTCTGTTCCTCGCCACGCTATTTGGACTCGGAGGAAGCTTGACAGCAGTTGACAACTTGGGACAGATTGGAGAATCATTAGGATATCCAACTAAAACTATTAGTACTTTTGTATCGCTGGTTAGCATATGGAATTACTTTGGCAGGGTCTTCTCCGGCTTTGTCTCCGAAACACTAATGCTAAAATACAAAATTCCCCGCCCGCTTATGATGACATTTGTGCTTCTTTTGTCATGCGTAGGCCACGTGCTCGTTGCCTTCCCAGGCCCTGGTGCTGTGTATGTAGCATCAATCATCATTGGATTCTCATTTGGCGCACAATTGCCATTGCTATTTGCAATCATTTCTGAGCTCTTTGGCCTTAAGTATTACTCTACATTGTTCAATTGTGGCCAACTGGCTAGTCCACTTGGGTCCTATCTCCTCAATGTAAGGTTAACCGGGAAGCTTTATGATAGAGAGGCAATAAAGGATTTAGCAAAGAAGGGTCTTACTAGGTCATCTGTGAAGGAGCTCACTTGCATTGGGACTCACTGCTTTAGGCTACCTTTCATCATTTTGGCTGCTGGTACACTCTTTGGAGCTCTAGTTTCACTCATTTTGGTAGTGAGAACCCGTGAGTTTTACAGTGGTGACATATATAAGAAGTTCAGAGATGATCCAATGGTTACAGACATGGTAGAACCTGTGAATCTCAAAGTCAAAGATAAGGAACCAGAGAAGTAGTTAAAGAGACAAAAGTTCATAATCTTTGTTCAGTCTACAGCTCATTCAGAAGCAGGAGTTATCAAATCCTGCTTTGTAATCCCTATTTATTCTCTATTCTTTGTTATCAAAACCATATTTCCATTCCTCTCAAAAAAAAAAAAAAAAACCATATTTCCATTTTGTGTTCCAAAGGCCTAAAAGAAAAAAAAAAGAAAAAAAAAAAGAGAAATTGAAAATGTACCAAAAATTAGTTTTGTCTTTTGGTTTTTTTGGATGTTGACTAAATTCTGTATGCATCGTTTTTGTTTCTATGTAACTGAACAAAAATAAATGTATTTATCTTTCCTTATATGCCTTACTTCCTGGCTTTTAAGGAAGAATAATTGCGTTTATATATATATATATATATATATATATATATTTGCTGAATTCTTTGCTTTTATATAGTTTTATTGTTTTTAGTTTCATCTTGTGAATTTGTCAATGTGTTCTGACTTTAGTCACCTTTTGTTCATCCAGTGGTTTACCTATCAATACGATATGGATTGCGTCATAGTCATCCAACCTTCCTCAATTTTTTAATCAAAAGTTAGGGACATAATGATTAAAAAAAGTTTTTAAAAACCTTTATTGTAATTGAAGCAACTTCCCTTATATGAGTTCACTATTGATGTCACTTTCATTATTCACAAATTATACATATCATATCAACAATTATAAAAAAAAAAAAATGTTATTACCCTATGCTAACTTTTTATATGTCACTTTTATGGGGTACACAAGTATAAGTACTTATGAGGTATGGATGGTAAGAGTCGAGATTCAAGTATGTAGAAGGAAGTTTCATACACATACACACTTAGATTAGGCTAGAGTCTATTTGGTATTTAAAAAAAAAAAAACTTTTTATATGTCACATGTGTGCTTCCTTTGTCCATAGTGTCGTCTATACCATCACTATTTAAAAGCAAGACAACCATGAATCGAACTCTTTTATTCAATTATTCTCACTTGCTTGTCTTTATCCACAACTACAAGAGATGAAGATATCTGATTGGAATAAAGACATCAATAATGGATAGTGGACCAATAAATCTAGGTACACAGCAAAAGTTAACATTTAGCCTACCACCTCACACATGGATCAACCACAATGTATATATATATATATATATATTTTTTTTTTTGGTTTAATGCTAACTTAGGAATATTGTAAAATTGTTGTGAACTTCTGGTATATTTCTAAGTGGGACTAAATAATTTGTGAGGTTTGAAAGATAAATACATAAAGAAAAGGGCGAAACATGCTAAATGGAGATTCCATTAGAAGTAGCTCAGTTTAGATATGTCTCGTTTCATATTGTCGTATTATATTTTTAAAGTCTATCCTCGCAGCCGGCAGCCCCATACTCTTCAAGAAATTTTGGGTTCATCACGAAGCTGAATGTAGGCAAAATTGGAAAGAAATGCAAAATAACAAATTGAAGTGTCCTACATTTTTCAGTCTTTATACCATGCCACTTTGGAGAACAAAAATCGCATAACTCATTATTACACAATTTTAAAAGGACTAATGTGGAAGATTTTTGAGACAAAATGTGTAAAATTTGTTACTTTTTGCATTTTGCAAAGTTTTATATCCGCTGATACGGATGCTCTAACCTTGAAGACATAACTCTGATTAGTGATGCTTTAGACCTAAGCAAATGTTTTGTTAATTGTAACTTTAATTGGGTTGGGTTAGGAGAGAGCTTAACACAGCAACTCAAAGTTTAGATAAATTCGATGCTGCTCATAGTCATAGGTCTTCCTCTTGTTGCAATAAGCATCTTCTTCTTTGCAGCAGTTTTTGGATGCTTGCAAGAAGGATGCTACTACTGTTTCTTTTTAATGATATTCTCGGTTATTAGCAACAGCAGCAACAACAAAAAAACTTGATTTGAGTGAGTGCAATTGCATTTTTTTTTTTTCAATTATGTAATCAAGAATAAATAAAGGAATATATGAAGGTCTTATAGGTGGAAGTCTCAAACCCACCTTAAATGAGTATTTTAATTATCAAGGCAATTTAGATACTTATAAAGCTAACATATATCCAACTCCTGAAACAATCGTAGGAATCCTTTAAATATTTTTATGCGATCATTTGTTATTGTTATGTATGTGATCATTTGTTTTTGTTTTGATAGTTACTGTTATATTTTTTGGTTTTTTTCTAAACATAAAAAAAATAAGTTCGAACTTTAAAAAGTGTGCTTCTTTTTATCTCTCAATTAACTGAAATGCACAATTTCTTCTTTGCACATTTAATAGTTTGCCGGTTTTTTATTTAAAGAAAGTAAAAAAAAATAAAAAAAATAAAAATAAAAAAAAGGACAGGAACGTTTAGATAATAAATAATAGATTAAATGAAGGTGAATGGTTGAGTAAAATTAAATGAATGGATTGGTAAAATTTCTTACGATTGAAGCGACTTCTGAGCATGGAAAAAGAAAGTCCGAGATTGTTGGTGAAGATCGTGATATCAGCGGTGAAAGGGGCGTGAATCATGGGATTGTAATAGCTGATAAGGAAAGTGGGGATTTATGGGCTCATACGTTGGTTGCTCCAGTTTCAAATTCAAAAGTGGTGAATGATTTGGTTCCAACAGCACATGGGAGCCACGTGCAGGTTAATGAGGCTGAGAGTGGGCCAGGTGAGGGAAAGAAACAACCCAAATGGACCAGGTTAGTCAGGATGGAATGTAGGCCGGTAGAGCAATTAAAGGAAGGGGCAAAGTCCATTTTGGGGAAGAGAAGTGTGCAGCCCGTGAATGAAGATGAGATGGTATACAGCCAGCATAGTGAAGCTAAGAAAGGGAAGGTTGATGATGAATCTACAATTTTTGAAGCGGCGGGGGTGTTGCAACACCCTTGCCGAGAACAATGAGGCTCTTAAGCTAGAACTGTCAAAGGCTTGGGAACCTTTGGACAGTTCAAAGCCTTCACAAACTAGTAAGGAAACAAGCTCCCGACGTGTGTTTCTTGAGGGAGACACGATTGGATAGGGATGGGTTTGAGAAGCATGGTGGTGATTTACCTTTTAAAAACAAGTTGATAGTTAAAAAGCCAAAGGCGGGTGGAGGATTAGCGTTATTATGGAGGAATGATGTAAATTTAGATGTGATAAATTTTACGAATAATCATATTCTGGCAAAAGTGGTGGAGGATGATGGTTTTGTGTGGTTTCTCACGGGATTTTATGGTTGGCTTGAAGCATGTGAGAAGAAAAAAACATGGGCTCTTTTATCCCATCTAAGATCTTTTGTGACTGGCCCTTGGTGTTGTATTGGGGATTTCAATGCCATCCTCCATTCTTCTGAAAAACAGAGTTTGCATTCGCCTCCTTATAGCCAAATGGATGAGTTTCGTACAGCTTTGGAAGCATGCCAGCTAGCTGATTTGGGCTTTCATGGGAACAAATTTACATGGACTAACAGAAGACTAGGTGAAGCGCATACAAAGCAAAGATTGGATAGGGTTGTGGCAAATAGAGATTGGGTAGAGAAGTTCCCGGCCAGTTCAATTACCCATTTGTTTAGCCATGCATCTGATCGTTTGTCGATTTTACTAAAGACAATGAAAGACAGATTGGAACGAGGTAGGGGTGCTGGGAGTTTCAAGTTTGAGGAGAGTTGGCTTTTATGGGATGATTGTGGGGAGGTGGTGGCCGAGGCATGGACAAAAAGGGGTGTAGATAGGTCTAGTTTGGAGTCTACAATGGAGAAAATTCGAATATGTGGAGCTAAGTTGCAGGCTTGGGGTGCTTCAAAAACCAGGCCAAAAACTGAGGAGATAAAGAAATTGCAAAAAAGATTGGAGGAGTTGAATGAGAGGGAGATGATGGAAGAGAGCAAGGAGGAATTTTTTGTGGAGAGTAAAAAATTGGATGCTTTGTTGAGGCAACAAGAAATTTTTTGGAGGCAAAGGTCCCAAATTTCGTGGTTAGATCATGGAGACAGTAATACAAAATTTTTCACAACAGAGCCTCTCAAAGAAGACAAAGGAATTATATACAGGGGATTAAAACTAATAATGGAGACTGGGTTGAAGAGATTAAGGAGGTAGCGGAGGTGGCTTCTGATTATTTTCAGAATATTTTCAAAGCGGGTACTTGTGATAGAATGGGGGAATGTCTTAATGTAGTTCCTCACAAGATGACCGATGAGATGCTGGAAGTGCTGTCCAGGCCATACAATAGAGAAGAAGTTAAAGCAGCATTGTTCCAAATGGGACCAACAAAGGCTCCTAAACCCGATGGTTGTCTCTGATACTCTTCAACTGTATGCTGATGCTTCTGGATAGTGCATTAATTTTGAAAAGTCTTCTGCCTACTTCAGTAGCAATGTTTCAGTTGAGAAAAAGAAGTGGATTATCGACAAACTGAAAGTGCAGGTAGTGGAGAGGTTTGACTCTTACCTAGGGTTGCCTACTTTGATTGGGAGGAAGAAATATGATATCTTCTCTTTTCTGAAAGAGAGAGTATGGAAAAAGATTCAAGGTTGGAAAGGGAAGTTGTTATCTAGAGTGGGAAAGGAAGTATTAATAAAAGCTGTGGCCCAATCTATCCCCACTTATACTATGGGAGTTTTCCAAATTCCAGGGAAACTATGTGATGAATTGGATGCTATGTGTGCGAGGTTTTGGTGGGGCCAAGTTGGAGAAGAACGGAAAATACATTGGAAGAGTTGGAATTTCTTAACTCAACCAAAGAAAATGGGAGGAATGGGTTTTCGGGACTTGAGATCTTTCAACTTAGCAATGCTAGCTAAACAAGGATGGCAAATGCTCCAAGACCATGGATCGTTGTTGTATGGCTGTTTTAAGGCTAAATATTTCCCTTGGTGTAGCTTTCTTGAGGCAACTGACTGTCAAAACAGCTCCTATGTATGGAAAAGCTTGTTGGCGGCTCAACCAATACTGAAGAAAGGATGTTGTTGGAGGGTGGGTAATGGTGCCTCAATTCGGGTTTTGCAGGATTGTTGGCTGCCTTCTCAGCCAACACATAAAGTGCTTATTCAGCCAACTGAGGGGGAATGGGAGTGGAGGGTACCAGATTTAATCGATTGGCAGGAACACAAGTGGGATAAGGAAAGAATTGAGGCAAGTTTCCATAAGTTTGATGCGGAGGCCATTCTAAAAATCCCTTTAAGTAGGAGATTGGTGCAAGATTTGATTGTATGGATTCATACAAAGAATGGTAAGTATTCGGTGAAGTCGGGCTATCATATGGCTAAGCAACTGAAGTTGGAAGATTGCAAAGATGGGGAGTGTTCGTCACAGAGAATGCCAAACCCAATTTGGACTAAGTTATGGAAAGCCAATGTTCCAAACAAAATAAAAGTGTTTGCATGGAGAGCTGGTCAAAATGCATTACCAACATTGGATAATCTGAGTCGTAGGCGAGTAATTAAGAATGCAACTTGTATCTTTTGTCAAAGAGATGAGGAGACAGTTTTACATGCTTTGTGGGGTTGTGGGGTTGCACAAGATGTCTAGGCTGGGAGTGCTGTTTGTTTCCAAAAATGTGGGACGGTATTTCATGATTTTAGGCAACTGGTAGAGGAGTTAATGGTGAAGAAGACGGCAGATGAAGTTGATCTTTTCTGGGTCACATGCTGGCAGATTTGGCAACAAAGAAATGTTGTATCACGTGATGGTGTCCTTCATCATCCTTCTCGGTTAAACCAGTGTGCAATGGACTATCTTAAAGAGTACTGTGATGCCATGGACCATCTTGTAGTGACCGGGTCCAACACAGGTGAAGTCACTCAGGTATGGCAGCCTCCGCCGTGTTTGCAGTACAAACTGAACTTTGATAGGGCAGTGTTTGATGGTGGCGACTATTCGGGTTATGGAGTAGTTTATCCGTAATGAAGAAGGAGAAGTGATGGTGGCTATGTCGGCAAAGGGAGGGGCTATTAGTGACAGCGAAGAGGTGGAGGCATTAGCATGTCGCAAGGCTCTTGAGGTTGCAGTAGATACTAGTTTACGGACCTGATCATTGAGGGAGACAATGTTGCTGTGATGAAGACTATTGCCCAGGTTCAGCAAGAGTCCTATTCTTAGCTTGGTCTGATCTATGAGGATATTTGGTGTATGTTGGCTGGCTTTATTTCAGTAAGGGTGAGCTGTGTGAGACGTAGTGCAAATAATGTGCCTCATGTATTGGCTAAACATGCTAGACTAGTAGAGAATGATCTTGTATGGATGGAGGAAGACCCTCCACTAGCTGCTGAAGCTTTGTACCTGGATTCTAATTTAAGTTGATAAATGATATTGAGACCCCTTCAAAAAAAAAAATATTTTTTTACCTAAAGTTAAATGACTGGATTTGTAAAGTTTAATATTGTTTTAAAAAATAAAAGAAAAATTGATAAATAAAAAAGATAATGACATGGTTAAGGAGCTGATGTTACATGAGTTTTGTAAAATTAAATGCAAATTTTTTCATTATTATGTATAGTATAGATAAATTACTTAATCTAACATGTAACACTAAATAAACATTGTCATGTGGCATGTTGGTTATCATGTAAGCCATTAGTCTAGACTTTGGAGGTCTTAGGTATTACACCCCATAACCTCGCATCTCTAGTTTGGAGGTTTCGGTTAGCTTAGCTGGTAAAATATTTTATCATCGAATAAGAGATTTATGATTCAAATCCGTAAAATGAACGTTATAATTTAAAAATCTATTATATGATTTTTATTTATCACAAAAAAAAAAAAAAAAAAAAAACCCAAAGTCATATTTCGGTGGTGGGCTTATAGTAAATCCAAAAATCTCAAGTTCAATCAATCGAACATACCACATAATTTTCAAGTATTTCACTACTTCCTTATATCCAACCCCAAAAAAAAATAATGTCATTGGGCTGAAAATTGTCATACTATGAAAGGCCACCCAAAACTATTGGAAGAATACAATCATACGAAGTACACAAAGACAACAGTCACACGCAAGTCCAATAAGAACCGGTCACTTGGCTTTCTCAATACGCTAGTCTAGTTTGCCACTCCGCGGTTTAAAGCCACACTGTTTGGCGCTTCTCTCATACCCAAAGAGCCAAAAAAAAGGAGGGCTTTTGCAGAGAGAGAGAGGTGATGATGGATATGGATGATCCTCTAGATTTCGAGTTCGAAGACCAACTTATCAGTTCCTCACTTGTTACCAAGAAAAGGTTCTATTCTCCCACTTCAAATTCTTTTCTTTCTTTTACAATTTACCCTTGTATGGTTTTATGTATTATTATTATTTTTTTTTTTTTTGGGTTTCATATTATGAAACAGTTTCTGGGTAGTTAGAGCTATAATCTTGTTGTTTGTCACTGTTACTGTAATTTTGCATCTGGGTTCTTAGAAATTTTCACTATTAACAACTTTTAATGTTATATATGTGATCATTTGTTATTGCCTTTTGGGTTTTTGTTTTTTTAAACATCAAAAATTACTTTGAACTTTGAAGTGTGATTCTTTATCTTGCTCTTGATTAAATGAAATGCACAACTTCTTTATTGCACATTTAATAGTTTGAGCCATTTTATTAAGGCGATTTAGGCAAAGTTTAGTTGAAAATAACCTCTCCCATTTATTCATTTTTTCTGCTTCTCATTTTCTATGAAATCTTTAGAGTTAATTTTAAGACCCAAAACATGCCTTCATTTCTGGCTTATATTGAGAAAGAGTTGATCTAGTCTTAAACATTGGAGCTCATTCGTGCAGCACTGCCTTTAAATTTGAGTTCATAATGTTTGTTTGGTAACTGGTGAAACCCCCATAGGTTCTGTGTTGGTATATATATATATATATATTTTTTTTTTCAATGTGAACCAGGAAGAAGGTTATTGGGTTGGATGATCTTTTGACTGATTACTACAAAGAGAAAAGCAAAGTTGTTGAGAAGGAATATAAACAAGTAAAGAATCAGAAGAACTACAACTCGGACGAGGATGTCAATACCAAAGAAGAATCGCTTGCTAAAGTGATCAATCAATGCGAACATCAGGCACAACAATTCTCCCTATAGTATAGTTGTTATTTTCAAAATGTTACTTATCAAAAAAGTTTTCAAAATGTTGTTACTAAATTATATATTCACAACTGAAAATATGCAATCCTTTGTGTAGATGACAGAAATAAGTGGTGAGGAAGAGATGGCCACGTGGGGCATACGGGTTTTTGGAAATCAGGTTTTGTGAATGAATAAAATCTCATTATCTCAGTGCTGCCCAAATAATTGCTTGCTTAATATTCTGAAGATTTTGAAAGTAACCCCTTTAAGATAACTGATATTATTTTTATGTTTTGTTCCCTCTCTATGAATTGCAGAAAGTTCCACCACCTCTAGATTTTCCTGAGCTTCAAAGTTGTGCGCTTTTGCAGTCTTTCATGAAGAATGAGCTCAATTCCCTGTTGGAACTCACTTCAGAAAATGGTGATTATTTTTTTTCTTTGTATTTGCTTATTAATTGTCAATCATCATGCTTATTTCTCAGAAATATTAATTTATAATTACACACCAACTTGAGTTTCATATAATACATACTCTGTTCAGTAAAGATTGTATTCATTAACCTTGTTGATATATTCTTGCAGGAAACACTTTCCTTGAAGGTTTGTTAGCAAATGGCTGGCTTTATAAACTGGTTTCTACATGTGGTCATGTACAAAAATCAATAGCCACATGGACCTTTAATTTGAGTAAGTATGCCCATCTATTCTGGCTTGGCCATTAAATGGTCTAATGTGTGTGTGTGTGTGTGTGTTGTTGTTGTTGTTTTTTTCCCTTCTCATGATTATCTTTTGGTTTATCAGTGCTATATTCATCAAAAGAAGAACTGAGGACATCTGCATGTGACTTTTGGTGTAGTGTTCTTTCATCCAAAAATGAGGTGTTGATAAAACTTATATCATTTCTTGGAAGCAAAACTTGATTATTATATATTGCAAAACTTGAAAGCGGCCAATTCTTGTTGATTGGTATTCTATGAGTTACCATGGCTTATCTGCTGTCACTTTTGACCTGGTTGATCTACAGAATCTCCTAATTGAATGGTCTCCCAGCTATTTTGAATTAAAAGGAGCTCTTGAAATCTATGGATTTCAATTTAAGTTATCATCCAACATAGAATCTTTGCATGCTGGTAAGCTTTCTTGACTCTTTACCAGTTTTTTCATTTTGTAATACATTTTAGACAGACTGTCATGGACATGATAAATTTATTTTTCTATTCTTTAGAGTATGATATTAAAGTCTTTTCCTGTTAATTTATGAGAAGTTTGGGAGAGTTTACATGTGGGTAACAACCTAGTAACATCCAAGCCTTAGTTCCAAAATTTTGGCGTTGGTTATGGATCTTCAATAGATTAATTAAGGCCACATGTATGGGGACGCGCTAACGTGTATCTTTAGTGGAATCCATTCATAATAAAGTGATTAAATTTTATTTTGTGGACTTTGAATCTTGTATATGTGGGTACATAAGATTATTAATATTGGTGGTAAATGTATCCCTTTTCTTATGCAAAACTACAATGAAATGAAGAAAATATTAGTTGGTCTAATATTTAGAGCTCTTCTTTGTGTTTTGTTGTCATAAGTATGTTTTAAAATCATGGTTTAACGGCAACTCATATTAGCTTCTGGATTACCAGTTAATTTTCTTTTCCTCCCCATTCCATCTTGACACACCCCCAGCCTCACCCTGCACCTTGCTCATACGAGGGGGAAGGTCCCATTTGAACTAGAGTTCATTCCAACATATGGCAAAGTAAGATGAAGGATATTCACATGGGTTTTGGTATTTGGCATGATGCCAATGGCCTTTGGGCTAATTACCTCCTCCACCAATATGTTGGTGGATGAGAGTGGGTTTGTTGGTATCCTCTCAAAGTGCACAAGTACATTACCTAGCAAAAAAATTTAGCATGATGATTTGATATGCATTTGTTGCAGATTATGCTAAAATTGGAACTTTATTCATGAAGCTGGGTTGGCCCACTAGTCATCCAATTCATTCTTTGATATTAGAGTTTGAGTTATTAATGAGTATCATACATTAAATGCTAAGTTAGGACTTAAAACTCTATAACAAAGCTTCAGTCCTGTCAAAAATCATTTAGTTATGAATACCTGTTCTGTTTTTTATGTTGTGTCAACTTGCAATGATTGAATGTCACATCTGTAAGGAGCTATGTTGTATACTTGCATCATATGATTAAAATGATTGTTCATCTCATTCTCATCTATTACCCTAATTTTGCATTGATTCAAGAAGGCTGTCCTTGCTTCACATACAGTTCAGGGTGCCATCTTTTTCTATTGGGTAATGGATATAGTGTTTGATGTTCATAGAGTCTCTTGAATTAATTTGTCTAATATATAATGAAGTATTACTTCTTCTTTTCCCCCCCATAATTTTGTGTTACATAAAATACCCCCAGTCTTTGTGTAGTGAAAATTTTTGTCTTTTATTGTTCGCGGTCTTCTTACAACATTCTTTAATCCTGTCTTTTAGATTCTAATTGTGGAGGGCCACCTCAAAATATTAGAACTTGGATCAAATTTGCAGCTGCTTGTTGTTGTGTAAGGTAAGTGACTAATGGAATTACTTGTCTCGGAAACACTTGAGCTTGTAGGTTTGGTGGAATCATGTGCTTTGGAATGGTTGATCGTTTGTTGGAACTTGCAAATTTAGTTGCTAACATTGCATATTGTTACTGCAAAAGTTGATCCTAGCATGCTGTTGATGATGGAGGTTTAAGATCTCGTTTATTTTTGTGATTAATTTTCATTGTAGGAATAAACAGTCTATATTTTCAACATCAGAAGCTGAAGAGTTAATTGAAGTCATTATTTTTCTGTTCTTGGATCGCCAACTTCACGGTCTGGTGATGCTTCTGTACGAATGTATGCAATCGGTAATAAGTTACTTCACAGATAATGAGTGGAAGACCAGCTGTAACAAAATAGCGAAATCTCTTGCTTGCAGGTTTTTGACTCATACTAGTTGCTTGTTTTGGATTTATACATTGTAATATTGACTAAATATGTTGCCATTCAGATTGGTGGTCTGTTCTGTTATAGAGAGAACTTGATCTATTTATCATGATCTTTTGTAGCATTTATTGATATTGAATATTATCTCCTTTGCTTATTTATTGAATTTAATGAGTAATTATTCCCTGCCTTTTTAGTTTGTAAAAGGATGGATGTCTGTTTTTTCTTTATATGGTTACCATTGGAATCAATGTGCTGCAGGCATCATTAATATTTTAGGTCTGCATGATCCATAAAGTGACCTAGTTTTGAATATTTAAGTATGTAATGTGTTTCTTTCATGACTTACGGTTTACCCACACATGGTTTATGCTGAAGATTTGCGAACCTGTGGTTTAGGATGTTGCACTTTGCCCATATGAGGTTTAATTCATTAGTAAAAATTATCCCAAAATCATTAAGAATTGAACATTTGAATTGTGTTCTTTGAAACAATAAATCCAGAAAACAAAATAGCAGTCTCATTACAATATGAATACATTAATACATGAACCCAAAGAAAATACATTAAACCTCAGGTGTGCAAAGTGCAAGTTTTCAAACATGGGTTTACAAATTGATTCTCAACCCAAACCATAAGTGGCATACTGTTGGGCATTGTTGATGATGGATTTAGAGCTTTATAATGACATCTTGAGTACTAGGGATGGTGCCAAGAGTGGTATAGGATACTCTTGGTGATGCCAATGGTATATGTAGTGCACTCCTGATGGTGATGATGTCAGTGGATTTAGAGCTTTGTAATGACATCTTGAGTAGTGGAGTGGTTCCATGAGTGGTAGAGGAAACTCTTGGTGATTTTAATGGTATATTGCAATGTGTTCGTGATGGTTTTGGGTTCTGTGAGAAAGTGGCAATTATTTGTAATAATTTCTCTAAGAGCATTACATCTATGTTCAGAGCCATACAACCCTGCCACCACTCACATGCGGGGTGTCGGCAGGACCTTGAAGTTGTCCACGTGTCCCATGCGTGCCTCGTGACTCTTGCATTGCCACTGTGGTACATGTGGCCATACTCATGGTCTCTAATGCAGAATATTATGTGAGCAAACACAATGTATCACTTTCTTTGTTTTGAGGTCTAATTAAGTGGTGGCTCCTACATGAGAGTTGCTGATAATTGAGATTCAATACCTTGCTTAGATTGTCATACAACCTTTGATTGATAGAATGAATGATTGGTGATTACTATTATTTAATAAAGCTGAGGTGTATATTATTTACTTCCCTTCTGCTGTTCACCTTTTCCACTCCCTATCTCTGATAATGCTCATTGCTTGTTTTCAATGCAGGGTCCCTAGGGACTTGAACTGCTTGCGAGCTGTGGAATGCATTTCAGGAGTTAATACCCGTAGTAAGCAACTTAGAAGTGCAGTTGCCTATCAAATACTTCTCGTTGGTTTTGATAATAAGGTAGCTTATATTCTCTTTACATTTTAGCTTAGTGTCTTTTACAAGTACTTTTGTGTAGAGGCACAACTTCCTCTCTCTTAGTTTAACTAATATGTTGCTCATACATCCATGTTAACACGGACTTGGCCTGTATTGTAATCTATGATCTGTATACAATAATCTTCTATCCGGAGTGTAGTTCTTGCCCTTAATAAATTTTACCAACAAAAACAGAAAATTGCACAAGTTTAGGGTGGCTGTATGTATGCAGTTTCTTGCACTATATTAATGTTTATAAAATCTTGAGGAACCATGTATCTTATCTGATTTCTGTGTCATTTAAAAGAGAACTTCTCTATTGTCATGTGTTTAAGCTGGAAAACCCTAATTATATCTGAAAAAGGCATGAATTCATGCCACCACAGGACTGTGGGGGCTTCTTAACACAAGAACTCTGTCAAATAAATTAGCTCTAAATAATAGCAAATGATTGCTTCAGCCTGTTTACACTTCTGTTTGAATTTAAAATTTTCATTTTTAAGCCATGTCAAGTGTTCTTATATGTTATAATTTATTTTTCTTTTCCTCAGGCTTGTGATGAAGAAGAGATCCTACGATTGCTTATCTCAATTAATGTAAAAGAAAAAGGTTGTGATCTTTTCAAGATGTACATTTACCTGGTTTTGACAGAGAATTGGCTCTTGGTTAATCAAATGCTGGAAAATAATGAAGAAATTAATGCAATGTGGGGTCTTTATCTTCGAAACTGTTCTTACCAAATTGCCAGCACAGACTTGAGAACTTATGCATCAAAGGTATGGAGCCAAACTGTTGCTTTATCTCTGTTGTTCTAGTGTTTTTAATTATAAAGAATATTTTTCTATGTTGCAGGTCCGTAATAAGGCTTCATATCTTCTACAAGGCACCATCAACAAATAGTGTAGAGTATGTAACTATGTATGCTTTCCACAAAAAGAGGGAAAAATTTTCATTTACACAGTACCTTCATATAATCTATAGTGATATTTGATATCTATTTCTTGCAAGGCATTTGTTATAATGGGGTGTAGCAGAATTCAAATGAAAAATTATGGTAGATGAGGAAACTAAATTAAAATATATAATTATATTTCTTTTAACTTTTTATAACCTTTTGGCAACAGAACTTTATTTGAAGTTGTATTTTAAACTTTACATACTTTAATAATAGAGTTTTACCTAGAGCAAACTATCTTTACAATTTTAATATACTTACAAGAGCCACTTGTAAAAAGCATATGGTACAACAATCTTCAATGTGTAAAAAAAAAAAAAAAAAAAATCCACTAGGTGCAACCACAACATGTAATTTCCATTTTATTGTATAATAAATGACTATGAAGAAGAGATATATTTGTGTTGTTAAAAGGTGTTTTATGTGTAAAAGTGTATGGGAATCGGTGGATCACGTGCTCGTTCATTGCCCTATTCCGCTGTAAATTATGTGGAACATATGGAGAGAATGGAACAACAGAATCTTTGAAGGGGAGGAGTGTTCTATCATCAAGTTTAATTGCATTTTCCTTCTGTCTTTATTTGAATGGAGGACTTCTTTGAGTGGTCTTGCCATGCCCTCTGTTTTTAGATTTCTTAGATTATATTGAAGTCCAAATGTATGTCTGAACTCTGAATTAGTAAGAAACTAAGTACATCTTCATGGCCAAAAAAACAAATATTGCCTTCTTCTGACGTGAGGAAAGAGGGGTTACCATGTATTGGTTGTTCTATGTTCGTGATCACACCTGGTCTGTGATTTTTGTCTATGCCTTAGAACAAGATTAACTCTAATATGATTTCCTGAATTTTTCCTTGTCAGGTCATTGCTTGCTTTGTAAAAAATTTGCTAGTATGAAGGCTAACTTCCCACTTGAAATTGTGGCATTCAGTATTTGCAGGAAATTTGATTCCGCAAAATGAAAGTGTGCAATAGATCAAAATCCAATCTCTTTTGTAAACCATGAGTTGGCCAGATTCTAATGCAGAAGGTTTTGAAGAATGTTGAAATTTGCCTACTCATGATGTCAAATTCTTCGGGGGTGCCCCCCCATTTTTTGTTTTTTTGTTTTTTTTTTTCAATAGCTGTTGGTAAATGGAACCTACTTTCTGGATGTATATAATGGTTGACAGTGAGTCATTACTTATTACACGTGCTCTCTTTCTCTTCTTTTTTTGCCAGGGTTGTTGGCATGTGCATTAACATAAAGGTGTTGACTTTAGCGTTGCTTAATTATTCTTAATGGCATTACTAGTACTTCACAACTCTTTTCTACTTCACATTCACAAGGGATCTCATTCTAGTTTAATAAACAAACAAGAGCCTTAGCATTGTTATTGTTGCTCTTTGACGCTATTGAGATCATCTCAGCATCTTTAGCCCCTCATCTCCTGGAAGCACTTGCCCATCACCCAACTGTGTAAGACATCACCAACAACCCCCAACATGAATTTGCTTTGAAGAACTGCCATGCTAAACTTACAAGTGATGTTTGTTGGCCAGCAACTGAGCTATGCATTACAGATGCAACGTCAATTGGATAGCATCAAGAGCCCTCTCATTTATAGTAATAAAACCTTTTGAGTGATTTAAATTCGATAAAGCAGTAAATGAAGCCATGGAGGTATCCTATTTTATTGCTAGAGAGGACAAACGATGGAACAAAATGAACTCCACCAAATGCCTGTTTTACTATTTCTTTCCATATTAAAATGAATTTGTTGAAATGCCAGGCCATACTCGAGAAGGTAAGGGAATCAAAATAGGAGTTTTAAATAGAGCTTTATAATGTTAGGGAAATGTTAAGATTTTCATATATGAGTCCCACTTAATAAAAATGACAAAGAATTATTAAAAGGATTTAAAAAAAAAAAAAAAAAAAACTACTAAAAAATTGTCAAAAAGAACAAAAAGTTGCAAAAAGTAGTTGTTAACGAGCACCTTATGGTGCCCGTTAATACAACCCATAATGTTAAACATCCAATTCTACAAATAGTTATATCTTATGGCATTAAATCTAATGTCTTATCTCCATAAAGGCGGAATGGTTAAACCCTAAAAATAGGGTTCCAAATTTGCAAATATATATATATATATATATAGGTATTTCAAACCCAAATTTGAATGCTTTCATACTTTTAGTGAAAGGGAGAAATTTTATGATATAAAGGGTTTTTGAATTTGGGATTTTTTTTTTTTTTTAAACCTTTTATTGTGCCCAACGGTTATGTTGCTATCTACTATCAAAAAATGATGTGAATTGTTGTCGCTTATAAATTATTAGCAATAAACGTGACTTCATTTAAAGATTTAAATTAAACAATGTTTTTTTTTTCTTTTCTTTAAAAAAAAGATAAACAATGTGTGGCTTTTATGTGACAAATATATGTAATATTCTCTCATACATGTGATCATGCATTTGATACTAATGTTATATTACTTCTACCTCTTAACTTAATATAATTTTATCTAATTGTACCATAAATGAAAAATTAATTCTTTTCTATAACACGTTAACAAGAATTTATATATAATTTTGCCTAATTATAACAAAAAAAATAAGAAATAAATAAAGCATTTCCTATTCTCTCTCAAAAAAATTCAAGTACTTCCTATAATATGTCAAGGATTTGCATAACGAAATCGATGATGATGTCAGCACGTACAAATCTAAAGATCAAAACGACAGGTCGTTCTTCTAAAAAAAGGAATAGCAATTTTAAAACGAGGTTCGGAAGCGGGTGGCAAATTTGAAATCAGGTTCGGAAACTTTGCTTCGGAGATCCGTTGGACTACCCAACCTCCTTCTTCCAACCCATTTCTACTTTACCTTTCTTTGCTTTCTCAAATGCTCCTTCTTTTTTCTTTTCACTTTCTTTCTTCACCCAATTTTCTCAGAATCCAAGCGTTGTTTCACAGCCAAAATACACTCTCAAAGAAAAGAGAACAAAGATTTTTGAGTAAAAAACAAAAAGGGCTTTGCTTAAATCTTTATTCTTTGCAGCCCATTTGAAAGAGTAGTAGTAGTAGTAGTTGGTTCTTGTATATGTAATAATTTTCATTCTTTAGTATCACTCTTTTGTGGGTAACCAATAATCTCTAAGACCCTTATCAGAATATCCCTTTCTTGCTCTCTGAAACTTCCTCCTTTTTCTTCTTCTCTTATCTGTAATTTTCATTTCATATCTGGGTATCCCTTGTTTTGTCAAATCCCACTCTCATTTTTCACTTCGGGTCTAGTTTTTCTTCACAATAGCACTGTTTCTCAAGTGGGAATCACATTTCTTGGTGACCCTTTTGAGTTCTTGAAAGTTTGAATTAGGGTTTGTGCTGGAATTTGACAGCATGAAAGGTGATAGAATGGCAAAGAGATCGTCTTTCGGAAGCATAATGAGGAAGAAACTATCTGACATTACGAACTTGCAGTCGCAAGGTTCCCCAAGCCAAGATGAAAAGCAGCCTGAGATTTCTCAACCAGATAAGGACTACATTGACAAGCTCTTAAAGGTACAATCTTTCTTGGTTCTCTTGTTGATATTTTGCGTTCTTGTTATAAGTGATGTGGTTGGTTGCTTAATTAGGGGGTTTCTGTTGTGAATTTTCTGAACCAGGAAAGAATGACTTTGGTGAAGCTTATTGCAGAGAGGAAGTATCCTTTGATTGTTCTATTTATTATGTTGGTTTTTTTTTTTTTTTTTTTAATTTTATGTTTGGTTGCTGCGGAAAGAAATTAAATGATTGAAATGTAGTCTTTCATAATTGAGTAATATAACATGACAATAAGTAATTAAGAAATTTATTTTTTAAGTTGTTAATGTGGCACCATTACATTCACTGTCACCTCAGTTTGTAAACCTTTTGTGGCAAAATTGGTGGTAGTTTTAGCATTTTTCTTCATAATTTTGGACACTAGTAAGCCTTGAAGTATTGGGTGTTACTGGAGCTGGTTCTCCAAGTTTAACAAAATTGAAAGTGTGAAATAACAAAATTTATCAAACATTTGCGTTTTCTTAAATAAAAATAAAAAATCTTAGTTATTTTAGCCACCAACTATCAAGAATGGGTTTTCCTAAACTATATTACTACAGTAAAATCATTGAACTGAGTGGAGCTGAGTTGCAGAAAATGCGAGTCACTCTTCAGAAATTGCAGCTGCAGAATTGGAACCTTGCTCAATCAAACAGCCAGATGTTAGCGGTGTGCTTGCTTTTCAGTTAAAGTTTATCTTTTAATCTCATATCTAGAATTATCTAATTCTCAGTGATACTGACTACATTTTGCTGATTGTGCAGGAACTTAATTTAGGAAAAGACAAGGTAAAAGTTTGTTTGAACTCCCTACTCTATATAGAAATTCAAGTACATTGGTTATGAGGCTGTTGCTTTTCTTTGTGTTTGAATTCCCAACATTGCTCATTTCAGCTAAAAGAACTTCGGCATGAGCTTGGATGCAAGAATGCCTTACTTAAAGCAAAGAATATGGAACTTGAGGTTTGCTCTAATCTCCTACTCTATTCTGTTCTATGAAACATGGATACTTTATGCCCCTATGTTTCTGTATCAGATGGTACTATGGTACTTGCTTTGATACTCCTGGATACTTTCCAGGATACAGGTCTTACTTATCCTTTAAAAAAAAAAGGGTTTTTAAGTTTATTTCAGATGCATGTCAAATATATCTGGATACATGTCAGATACACAAAGACAAACATCTAGGACACATACAAGCTTAAATTTTAACTTTCACTACAAAAAAGGGAATTGGACAGTTATTTAAATTTGGGGACAAGGGACTTTAATTTTGATTTTTATATTTTCCACCTTATTCAAATTAAAAGGGAGAGAAATTATATTCATTACAAGAGGTCTAAATCTTGATGTTGATGCTCAACAAATGTTTTGTTTGGTTTAAAAAGCACTCTTGTCTAGGCCATCTACTCAACCTGTCCTGCAGATTTAGACTAGTAGTCTTTGCATAATTATTTTGTGAACATAAAATTTCACGTCAACCTTTTTCTCACTCATTTCCTTCTCCAAGATTCAAGTCTTCTTCCTTCTTTAAGATTTATCACCATCTTTACTATATGGCATAGAATAACATGACCAGGCATGGCTCTGTGAAAGCACAAATTTCATTGCTAGCTTCACTGTATTTAAGCGCCTTCCGACTTTTTTGCTTTCTGCATTGTTCAGAAGTACACCTAATCTAAGAGCATACAGATTAGTAAGGGGGATACTATAGATACTTCACACAGGTCACTGGAATGAGCATTCATAACTGTCAGAAACCTTAATCAACACCCTCCAACCATGGTAGATTTTTAACTTTAATACCCCAGTTTTCTTTATTGTGAAGGTGTTGTACAGGCATATGTTGAGTTCCATGTTGGTTATTTATTAGGTTGATATAGGCTAAATAAGAAATTATGAAGAGCCCCAAATGTGAGTAATCCTTTTGGGCTATAGCATAGATGTGGCTAGTGCATGAAGCAGGCTGGATTGAAAAAAAAAAAAAATAGAGTATAAAAGGAAAACATAAGTAAACAAAATCCAACCTAAGCTAGGTCTTCAGGTTTAAATGTTGCATTTCAGCATTATTTTGTTTGATTTAATCAGAAATTCTCCTTCATTTGCAGGGTAAAACAGAGTCAAAGCATAAAAATACTGGCTCTCAGGTGTGTGAGTTAATCTTCTCAGTTATGTTTCTGCTATATTGCTAGAGCCCTTTCAATTTATCACATTTCTATCATTTTACCTTTTTATTTTGGTGGCTTAAGGAAGGAGAGGTGGCAGCAGAGCAATCATTGCATGTAACTAATGACAATGACAAAACTTGTAAGCGTAATAGAAGGCGCACCGCAAGAAGCCAATGTAATTTTATTGTGACCGAAAATGGCTTTTTTTTTCTTTTTTCTTTTTTTTTTTAACTTTAATTCTTTTCAGTATAGTTTATTAATGTATGGAACTTTCAAATTACTTGCAGCTATGGGCCCTTCTACTTCACACCAAAAAGTTGTAGATAAAGAGAAGGTTGAAAATAAAAGGTTAGTTGACATGAATCACTATACCTTGATATATGTCTTTAACTGCATGCTGCGTCCCATGACTCGGAAAACATCTAGCTAATCCTTTGTTCACATACCTGTAAATATGTGATGTGGGCATAGGCTCTCAGTTAAAATGTGATGGATAGTTGATTGCTTTTTATACCCCCAATTATATTGCCATTGTCGTGTCTAGATTCTTGCAGTCATGCATGCAGCTGTGCAACAAGTTCTGTTGTCATTTCTTTTTAGCATCCCTTCTTAAAAGAAAAGGGTAAAATCCTAGTCAATGCTCAAGTCTATTTTATAACTCTAGTCTAAGTTGATGCATATAATCCTACTTGGCATGCAAGCATTGATGTAAACTTGGGTTAGTGTAAAACATGCTTTAATAGTAAAGACGTAGCCATCAAAGGCTTCCCACTATGAATGTAAGCCTCTGAGACTGGACCACATTAATTTCATGCGTCTCTCTCTGCTTTCTTTTTTATGTTTCTCATACACTTTATCGTAATATCAAAGTTATGTCTTGCATTTTCTAACATGGTGTCAGAGTTATATTTGATATTTTTTAATAATTCCTACTTTCCCTCTGACCAGGCGTTGTTTGAGAAGGCAATCCGCTAGGTTTAAATCCCATGAGAGGGACCCTACAGAGAACTTATTCGAAATAGAAGATGCTAAACTTCTGGTAAGTCAATCACATGAAAATTCTATACAAGAGGAGCCTGTTCCATTGAATTCATCTTTCAAAAATGAAGAGGAAGGCAAAAATTGTGTGCCAAGAAATGAAGCACAAGTATCACTAAGATCTTCAATTGGAAGACCATTACGCAAAGCTGCTGAGAAGGTTCAGTCCTACAAGGAAGCTCCTCTTAAAAGTAAAATGCGTAGGGAAGAGTGATTAGAATCTGTTCCATATGAATCTCCCTCCATATGTTCACTTCTTTCTGTGCGGGTGTAACTTAGGATACTCTATGGTTGTGGTACTGTTATTTCACATTGTTGTGATATTATCTGTGATGTTATTTTAATTGCAAAAAATTTGTATATCCAATCAAGAAACATTGATGAGGATGTATTGGTTTTATTTTTTATGAAGAGCAAATGCATTTCTTTTGTAATTGTTCATACTAAATTATTGCCATAGAAAAACTCTCTCAACTATGAGTTATATAATTTAGAACAATGCTATGACCAGAAAAAAATTGCACAACTTGCCATGTGGCTAGTTGTGGCAAAAATTGTGCAATTTTTTGTGGTCCTAGCATTGTTCATAACTTATGAGTCTTGCTTAAAGATTTTCCATTTGGCAGCTGAAGACATAACTGACTTTCATGTATCTTTGGGCTTTGAAATGAGTTTGGTTGAATTATAATTATATATAGCATTAAGTTGGGCTTTGGTAATTGCATCTTGACTCAATTGCACCCAACTTCAGATTAGCCCAAACTGTGCGTGCATTACAAACTTCCATCAAATATGTGGGCTCTCCATAAGTTGTCTTGAAGGAACTTTCATCCTCTGAAGCTTTGCCTGTTACCCATTTAGGGCCTATTTAATAATGTTGTTTTAATTATGTTGTTTAAGTGTTGTGAAAATATTTGTAGATGAAAAAGTATTATGGAAATACCTGTTGTGTTGTTTAAACAACACAACCAAACACTCCCTAAAACACCAAAGCCACAGTTGTCCTCTGAAATTTTGCTTGTTACTCATTGAGTGTCTGTTTAGTAATGTTATTTTAATAACGTTGTTTAAGTGTTGTGAAAATATTTGTGGATGAAAAAGTATTATGGAAATACCTGTTGTGTTGTTTAAACAACGAAAATTATTGTTTAAACAACACAACCAAACATCCCTTAAAACACCAAAGTCACAGTTGTCCATATTGCTAAAAGATCTGCGAGATTTTTCTCTACCTCCAACCTAAACTATTCAAGTTACTAGCAAGTAGCAATTAGATAAAAATTGAAGCTGTCATTAGAAAATGATAGTTTATGTAATTCAAAATTTCAATCACAATTTTGGAACCTTTCGGTAGAAACTTATCCTTATTAGTCTTAATCCTGAAAACGTTTTTTTTTGTTATTTTCTTTTGCAAGAGTCTTTACAATTAACAAGTGGTTATGTACCAAATTGTTGAGCCATGTGATTTGGTACTTAGTAGTCAAGACTCACACACAAATCTTCAATGGTGAACTGTCTCTCTCTATATCACAACAATTCTTCCTAAACATGCTTGGCATGTTATAGAAAGTTGGAAACCGTGTGGAGCCCATTATACTGGAGTCTCTTTCTTCTCTCTTTCTTTTTTTCCCCTCTCTCTCTCTCTCTCTCTCTCTCTCTCTCTCTCTCTCTCCTTATTTTTACTTAAATTTCTTTTTTTGTGTATATTTTATAAACTATAATGCACATCAAATTATTATATCCCACAAGCCAAAATCATATTCATATAAATTTGGTGGATCATGCCCCTATATATCTATGATTCTATATTTGTGATGGACATGTCTAATTTATAATCAGATTTCACCTGCATTTTGAAAAGCCTGGATTTTTTTTTATTTTTGGGGTTTAATTTGGCCAATCCCGTGAGCTAATAGACATGTGTCCCCACGAATCCAAAGCACAAAACACCATTTTTACCATAAAGATTACAGAGAACTCAGTGGACCACGTGGCATATCCAACTAACACTTAACTACTAATCACAACCCTCACATGCAAAAAGGGTTTAGTGAAGTGACAAATGGGCCGTTGGTTTTTTTCTTTTTTAATCAACTTCGAGGCTCCAATACCAAAACCGCGTGAGAGAGATCACTTCACGGACTGTTTCCATCTTAGGATACAAGTTAAGTTTAGTTAAGTAATGTTACTTGCATAATAGTTTTCATAATCATTAACTTGTCTGGTTTTGTTAGTTTTCATTTGGATTAATCAACGTTATTAGGGAAAAAAAAATTCTCCAAACTAGTTTGAAGAAACACTCTTCAAATTAATGAATTGTATGTTCTTATTATATCTTTCATATTTGTAAAATTTCAATAAGATAAAAAAAATAAATAGCTACGTCATCAATCAAATGTTTAAATTTCAAGTTTTTATAGTCTAAAATTATGTATAAAAAATAACTTTATTGATTAGTGTTAAATTACCGATTGTCCCAAAAATTTAAACTATTAGAAAATGGTGAATTTAATCACTTAACCATAAGTCTAACACTCTCTCTCACTTGTGGGCCTAAATTTCCCTTGTAAGGGCCCAATAAGTGGGAATTTAACATTTTAAATGGGAGGTAGAGTAAAGCCAGGGATCGAACTCAGGATCTCCTGGTCTGATACCATATTAAATTACCGATTGTCACAAAAGTTTAAGTTATTAGGAAATAGTGAATTTAATCATTTAACCATAAATCTAACAATTAGATAATAAATAACATTCGATTTAAAAGAAGTTTGACATACATGTTAATAACATTCAATCTAACGATTATATTTTCAAAATTCATATCCAAACAAATGATATAAGAGGAGTTTGAATAGTTTCTTTCCAAACTAGTACGAAGAGAAAGTTTGTCCAATCATTATAGTATTTATTCTTAACAACTTCTCACACAAGTAATTACGAAACAATTTGTAAAAAACTTGTGACTCTAGACAAGACTTTCCAGGGAAAAAAATAGTCTCAGTGAGTCATGAACTCTTCAAATTTTGTTGTTGTGGTTAATTTTTATGCAATTACTAATACTACAGCATAGAAGATCCCCACGTATGCGTTCTATTCTAAATTGTTATTTCCAAATTCACCATATATTCCAAATCAATTTTAGCTCAAAAATCAAAGATAAATTTTTTTTTTTTTTATAACATTGATAAAACATGTTATAATTTATGTACAATAAAAACGATGTTAGTGAGGATTACCACGCAAAAGTAATATTACATTATTTATAATCTACGATTTTAACAAGTTGTAAAATTTATTGCAGTGGCTGCTTTATTATTATTATTATATTTTTTTTTTACAAAATATCTTTTGCTTTATTTTTTTTTTTTGGATATTATCTTTTGCTTTATTGATTTTATCTTTCCCGTGAGATGTAATACTTGAGTGGTAGACTCGAGTCTAATCCAAGCGTGCAAGATGGACAGGTGTGGTGTGTGTTACTGTTAAACACTGTGTGATGTGTTTATCAAATACAAGCAACTGAGCAAGTCCCTAAATTTTTATAGGCTAAAATCACTAATTAGAAGCGGATTTCAAGGTTTGGGTCATGTCTCGAATGTCTTAATTAAATGGTTATAGGGGCTTATAGATTTTCCTTTTCTTGTTAATTTACTCATGCACTCAAGGATTTCATCAATCATCCCATACTTTTCGGGTAATAAGCTACCGTTTATCCAGAGGTGTGTTAGTCTAAAAAGTTGGAAGTTATTTACTAAAATAAATTCAGCCTATGGATTCTATTCATATAATTGAGAAGAGATTATATTCAAAGGGTGTTATCATTTCATCTCTCTCTCTCTCTCTCTCTTTTTTTTTTCAATTTACTTACAATCCTACTAGAGGAGAGAAATGAATATAATAAAAAGGGTTTTCATGAGATATTCTATCGATTCAATTTCTTGGGGATCTAAAAGAATACCTATTTTATTTCATTCTTTCCTTATTATTGTTTTCTCAAATAAGAGGAACATTCATTCTTTTAGTGAAATACTAATTTTATTCGTATTTTTTTAAAAGACAAATAAAATGTGAAATGTATACTTGTAAAATATTATATTTCTTCGCTTTCTATTCCTCTTTTCATAGATTCTCAAACAAATTAAAAAAAAGACAAATAAAATGTGAAATGTATACTTGTAAAATATTATATTTCTTCGCTTTCTATTCCTCTTTTCATAGATTCTCAAACAAATTAAAAAAGTATATCATATTGTATTTCATTTCATTCAATTCCATTTCGTTATAATATGTTGTACAAAATGAAACAAAAGCTAGTAACTTTCACAAAAAGTTAAGTTGGTCAAATTGATGGTTAGGTTTTAGGAAATTCATGTCTAAGGTCCAATCCTCAGTCTCATTTGATATATGAGATTTACAGCACACATTGACTCAAGAACAGTTTCCTAAAACATCTTAATCTCTAAACCTATCATAATCCAGACTCTTCCGTAACCAAAAAAAGATAAAGAAAATCGTAGTTGATTTTAATAATCCAGACTCTTCCATAACCAAAAAAAGATAAAGAAAATCGTTGTTGCTTTTAACATGTCCACGCAATCTTTTCTCTGCACGTTACAATGGGAATGTTCCTACAATATCATTTTCCAAAATAATGTAGATTCATGATAAGATATATTCAATTTCTCAAAAAAAAAAAAAAATGATAAGACATATTAAAGTATTAAAATATATATTAGAGAGTTTTAACTTATGACATCCGTTTTTTTATTAGAGAGTTTTAACCAAAAAACGATAAAGAAAATCGTTGCTATTTTTAACATGTCCACGCACTCTTCTCTTTGCACGTTACAATAGGAATGTTCCTACAATATCATTTTCCAAAACAATGTAGAGAGTTTTAACCAAAACATTTAATCAATTTTTGGAAGTAGAGATTAAACCTTAGATCTTTTATTAGACGACAAGAGAAATTTTACCAATTGAATCCACTGGAACCCATGTATTAAACTATATATAAACATGGTTAGGAGGAGGTTAATGGTTAATATAGCTTTAACTTTTTTGTATAACGACCACTTGGGATTCCAAAGATCCTTTTACAAATAACATGATATGATTTGAGACGGAATTGACGACCCACCTAAAGACTAAAGAGGCCTACGTGAATGTGACCCTATTACTTCTATTTTTATAATCTAGGTTTATTTGTGTTTATTAATGGAGCCCACACGGTTTAAACAAAGTTGTCATCCATGATTTTCTAGGGTTTATACGCCGACAGGAATTACCGTTACGACCCCACTAACAGTGGACTTTAGTTCCTCTGCACGGTAACATGTGTGTTGTGTAAGTGATCCAAATTCACAAGCTGATGAATCTCCGAATATTCGAGCTTGATGTAACCTTAATTGTATGAAATTAAATTTGTGCTTTCCCTGTATAATTAATGTCTAAAAATTAAAAAAAAAAGATTTGCAAGATCTTTGTACCAGATTACGTTAAGATCACACAATTTTAGCATTCGTTAGGAAAAGACAAACTTCAGTTAGAAAAATGAATATGGGTATTGTGGGAGGGCTTTTCGTTTCGTCCTCCGATAAGGTATTGTTTGCTTTGGGATGGTCAATGATCGACCTACGTCTCACCCGCACGAATTTGCTCAATCTCACATCGGGGAGAGACGCCTTCCACCCTTGCCTTATAAGCCTTTGGCCTAAGAAAGGGTGTATCATAGTATGTGTGATCAGTTCGATCCTTGCCCATCCCAAAGCGAACAATACATAATTGGAGGCCGAGACAAAAGTCCTCCCACAGGTATATAATTTGAAAATTTAACCATTGTATTGCATTTTATTTATATTCTTTAACATACATGAAAAATTCTATATCAATTGGATGTTATTTATTATTCGATTTATAAACTTTTTTTTGCATAATTTTATATTACAAAAACTTGTAATTTAAACATCTGATCAATAAAATAATTATTGATCTTTTATTTTTTGGAAATTTTGCAAGCATGTAGGATATGAGAAAAAAAATGTAATCCAATAGTGAATTTATTAAAATTCAAATCTAATAAAAATCTATTGCCTAAAGTTATATCCAAATTTGTTGTCAAACTTTGCCTTTTCTTTTTTTAGGAGGTGGGTTTATTAGGGTTTAATTTAATGTATTCTAAAGACAATTAATCCGAGTTTATAAGGCTTGAAAGTTTTGGCACAATATATTAAAAAAAAAAAAAAGTTCTCTATCTAAACTAAAATATGCATATATAATTTAAAATTTTCTAGTAGAAATGCTTGCAAAGTAGCAATATTCCTGTCTGATTTAAGGATTGATATATAAAAATTCATGCATGAAAAAGTGTAAGAGTCAAAGAAAACAAAAAGGGACCTACCTTAGACCGGTATTTATTCATTTTTATCTTTTGGTAGAAATGATTCCATTAACCGTCCCCAAAAGCAATTAGTTAATTCTTTTCAAGAAACCCTGTGTTTCTTTACTAACCTCTTGTAACTTTATATTACTTTGAAGCAAAAAAATTGCCCAGGATACCATGATTCTTCGGCAACTACAACCATATGTGTAAAGAAACCACTTTTCGAAAGCAATGACTATATGCTACCACTCTAAACATAGAGAAAGACTATACATTCATAAATCTTCTTTACTCTTTTTTTTTTTTTTTTTTTAACAAGCATATATAGAGTAAATTAAATGGTGTGACATTTGATGCCAAATTCTATAATTGAACCACTATCACGTGTCTAAGTCTAAGCAATTAAGTGCTTATCCATACCTTAAAAACCACTCAATATTGAAACTTATATTTGGCCGACAAATTATTGCAAGGAGTACCTAAAATTCCAACCTAAAAATTAGTAAATTGAAAACAGGCCCATATATATTATTCTTTTTGGTTCGAACAATGCAGGCATTGGGACCTTGTAGGCTTATCGTGGTATCAAACTCATAACAAGTTACTACTCACCAAAGAATTGTGCTCACCATGTTGCCAACCAGATCATAGTCTTTGGTGAAGCTAGTGCATGTTTGATTAAGAAGGCATCAAAGATACGATAATGTGGGGTCCTAGAATAAAAAATGGACACAGGGTCCTACCAAAAAGTTTATGAAGAAGTTGATGCCCATATTACATTTTACATGCTAATTTTTTATTTATTTTATTTGTTTATGTATTTAATAGTTAGAGTATAATGTAATAATGTTGGTAAAAGTGATCTTGTAATGATATACATGTCTCCTCTTTTTATATGTTAGTATGACTTTCTTAAAGATTGCTACATTCTACCAGGAGCAACTAGCTAGGTGGATCTTGTGTTGTGTGTGTGTGTTTTTTTTTTTTTACTTTTTATGGATATATTAACTTTGTCCTTATAAGAATTTTTTATTAAAATAATCATTATAATCACTAGTATTATAAACTTGAGTATCATCATTGTCATTATCATTCTTCATAACATGCCTGACTCAAACTAATATTATGACATTGAAGACCGTGGAAGTTGGAGGGGGTAAAAAAGACAAGATAAGTTGATGCCAAATTCTTTCTGGGTTTTTCTTAGTTGCTTTTGGAGAAGCAATTAATTACCTATGTTGGTTTTGAAAATTACAGGAAAAAATACTTCTTCTTCTTTTTCTTTTTTTTCTTTTTTTACAATACTAACTTGTTTTTATTTTGATCTAAAAAAGATTCTAAAAACATTTCATATTATTTTGTTCACATGAATAATATCTTGTAATTCCAAGTAATTATTACGATAAACACTTTCTTTCACAAAAACTAGCCCAAATAGGAAAATATTTTCTATTTTTTGGTTTATTTGAGAGCCTTAAATGGGAAAACATAACTCAAATTTAAAATTTACATGAAAAAAAAAAGTGAAAAAGAAACTAATTTGAACAAAATGTCCATTGAGAAAAAAAATTAAATGGTAAATCAATGATTGATTTTTGAAAAGAGAGGCAATAGAGAGATAGAAGTTAATATTGTGAGACTTTTTTGTGACGTGAAGTTTATATGTGGTGGTATGTTGAGTATGTAATGTTCTAGAAAATGTTTTTTGTTTAAGCTTGGTTTTCATTGAACACAAAAAAAATGTTTTTTGTCGACTTACATTTTTTTTCTTGTACATTTGTATCAAACACTAGAAAATTCGAAAAAAAATTTCTCCAAAACAAATAGAGGAAAGAGTAACTTAATTATTAGGGATAAGCAATTAAGAGCAATCAAATTTAATAGTACCATAAATTATCAAAAAATTTAGTTTAATTGTTTCGATCTTGATCATTTAATACCAAAGAATTGCCTAGTTCCTCTCTATTTCAAATGAAGTGGAGAGATCATTGTCCCTAGTTTTATACCCACTTCGATCTTCTTCTTTTTTGGAGAAGAAATACCCACTTCGATCTCATCGAGCTATATGTATGTTTTGGCCATATAAATCAATTTTGTTATTTGGCTTGTTACCCTTTATATAATTACATTAAATTCTATGATCATAACTAAAACCAAATATTACTTTTTGGGGGGATAGAGTACCTGTCCTTATGAGATCAAGCAAGGACAGAACTATTAAGAGACTAAGAGCATCCACATCAGTGAATGGATACAAACTTATCATCTATTTTGCATACAAAAAAACTACTTTTTCTATTTTACACATTCATTTTTACAAAACACCTACATCAGTCCATCTATTATACACTATATTTTATATAAATGATATTTTTATATTCTTTTTTTAATATTATTTTATCTCCCGATTCTTTTTTTTTATTCTTCCTCTTCTTTCTTCTTCTTCTTTCTTTTTCCTTATCTCTCTCTTCCGTTTCTTCTTTCTTTTTCTTCCTCTTCTTTCTTCTTCTTTCTCTCACGGTCAGATCAACATCACCATCAAAACCCAGAGCGCCTCTCCAATCCACCGATCTCCGTCAACACTTCATCACAAGCACCACAACCATCAAAACCCAGAAGCACTAATCAAAACCCACATCACCGATCACCGATCCAATGATTACCATTCACCAATCCACATTGCCGATCCAAATCGCCTCTCCAATCCACGATCACCGATCCAACGATTTTGTTCCAGTGGTTGATTTTGTAGTTGATTTTGTGGTTGATTTTTGATTTTGTGTCTGTGGGAGTGTGTGTATCAGAGGAGGAAAGAACATGATGAGGGAGAGAATGTGTTAGTTTTGCAAATGGAGAAAAGAGAGAAAAAAAGGAGCGAATTAGAAATTATTAAAATATTAAATGCAAGAGTTACAATAACCATGCATATTTGCACAGTTACTATAGCTCTCGTGCATTTATGCACAATTTTACACCCACTAATGTTGGTGTTTTTTTGCTCAAAATGTATAAAATCAGTTACTTTTTCTATTTTGCAAAACATTACACATGCTGATACTGATGCTCTAAGGGGGCATATAAAAAATATCAAGTTCTATTTTGATAGATGATTAAGTTGGAATATAATAACATACAATTATGTTATATCTTTCATTTTATTTATATTTTGTTAGCATATGGTTTGTTTTAGTTTTGTATCATAGTTTTTTTTTTTTTTTTTTTTGAATCTTAGAAAGTATATGCTAAAATTTTTTTTGGCAATTGAAAACAATCAGATAATAAAAAAGTGTTTTCAAATCTCAATTTTCATAAGAAATGGGGAACATCGGACCAAGCAAATATGTGTTTTCAATTTTTTTTTTTTTTAATTTTCAATGAAGCTAGTTAGAAAACAACATATAAGAATCAAATGCATTTTACTTTGCACTTAAATGAAGTTCAAGCTTCGTAACTCAATTAATAAAGCCTTTTATCACCATTACCAAAAAAAAGAAAAAAGGCCTTTTATCATAAAAGATAAGAGATATTGATTGAAAAGTCTTCTTTTAATTGGTTCATTTTTCTTTTAACTTATTTATAATTTTACATTTCATTTTTTGACTTCTCTTACCCATATTAGAGTAATTACATGGTTCTATTGGATCATATCCAAATCCCATTGACAACATTTTACTTCCAAATCTATGCGTTTAGCTACTTCCGTGACGAAATTGGCAACTTGCCAACTCTTATGCAAACTATATCTTCATATAATAAGATATTAGTGAAAAAGAAAAATATCTTTTTTATTTTATTTTATAGAGTTTTAATTTATAGCGTTCATTTCTATAATTTTCACTATTTATCATCAAACTAAGATATCAACTATCAAAAATTTTACCAGTTAAGCTAACTGGAATCCATAAAAAAAAAAAAAAAAAAAAAAAATCTTCTTAATATATATATAAACTTTATGCAGTAATTGACACATGCATTTCTCATGTGAACTTCCGTAAAAAAAAATAAAAATCAATCAAGAATTGATATGTTGCTTCGTAAATGCACATTGGAAAAGTAAAATAATAACAAACAAGAAACCATTTCAGGTAACAAACATCAAACTTCAATTAAAAATATTAAAGTCATTCAGCAAAAAATAAAAATAAAAACATCAAAGTCATGGTTGTCAAGCATATGAACTGCCTCTGTACACAACATATATATACATATATTGAGGATGGGACAAGCAGGCACCAATAAAATCCAGAACAATGCAAAAATTATGCACACAAAGCTAGTGTCTCCCTCTTTACTCTTTCTTCAAGGTGAAAAAGGATGGGGAAGTTGGTGTCCTTGTACTCTGTGTGATGCTTAAATTTGCCGCATCCTATATAGCTAAGGCCAAAGGGTATCACACACAAATGCAACATAAAATCTGAAAAAGTTTAAGACATAATGCCAAGGATAATCACCTCTTTGGATGGGACATAAAGGCGCGGCGCCCCACCTTATTATTCCTTTTTGGAATTGGATTATTGTTTTGGATTTTTCACCTCTTTTTTTCGAAAGTTAAAAACTAAGATTACCCTCTAAATATTTTATTAAAATCGAAAAAACCAACTACACAAAGCTTGAAAGATATTAAACAAGTCACTCTTACACTGCACATTTTTTTAAGGGTCATCATCATTGATATTATATGTCTAAAGCTTCACACAAATTGTACATGTGTCCCAATTTGATACAAGCATTTTTTGATAGTTTGCTTAGTCTTGAATTAGTCAAATGGAAACCCCTCTTTCCCTTGAGTAGGACTTTGTTGTTCAAAAGGGGTCCATCAACTTTCTTTGCGAAAATATTGGTGGGAAAGTTTGGTTACCAGCTCCTTTTTCTGACCAATGAAACTATATTTCCTTGACCCTTTTTTTGAACATTGTGAGACAGGATAGGAGGAAGAGGTTGAAATGGGAAATTTCTATTTTTGTAAGGTTATATTGTATTCCATGCCTCAGCATAAAATGGCACATGAAGCCAATCCTGAAGTCAAAATTGAGTTCCCATGAGAAGCTCATGAGTAGGAGATTTCATCTTATGCTTGGTTTTTGTCAAAAAAGACATGCTGGGGTTCATAAGTTATATAAAATATTTTGCAAGACTTTTAAGGCTTGAATAATTTGAACAAAGCCCATCTTTGAGATAGCTTTGTAGGACAAAACTTTAATATTGTTTCTTGAATTCTTATTTTGTTTGCCCTCAACTACAATGCAGAAGTGAAGTTCATGAAACTTCGCAGTAAGGTAGCCTCCTTTGTTGTGCAATTTCGTTTCTTTTCTTTCCTTTTTTGTTTTCTATCATTCTGGGAAACTTTTACAAAAGCTATAAAAAAAAAAAAATTTAAAAAAAATTAAAGACCCTATTTGTCTTTAATGTTAGGAGTTATTTATTGATCTTATTTTTTAAGTTACTTTTCTCTGAAAATAACTGTTTACAATTATATTGTAAATAGGATGTATCTTTATCACTCATATTATTAAATAAATCTAATACATATAATTATGAATAATTAAAAAATCTCTCATGTGAGTCAAATTAAGTCTACTAATAGAGAATCAGATATAAACTTACATGAAAAGCAAAAGTAAGACAAGGTAGGCTCTAAAAGTGGGGGAAAAAGAGTATTCTCTTGCACTAATTAAGTGTTCCAATATCCATTGGCATTGGATAAATAATTCATAGTTTGTTGATTAATAAAATTTGAAAAAAAAAAAAAAAAAAACGTTCTTCATTTTCTTTGGGATATTATAAGCTGCTAATAATTAAAAAAGTACGTTAGGTTTATCTTTTGTACAAAGTGAGAAAAAAAAAAATCAAAATGATTGTACCTTGAAAAAATACTCACCTTTTTAAGCTGGAAATGGAGAATGTTTATTGGGTGTCAAGTTGAATACATGGACTAAGGTATAAGGATTATTCAACAGACTAATGAAAATATGTGAAACACAAGAAGACCGGCGAGCAATCATTCAACCAAAGTCTATGCTTTTAAATTTTATCAAAAAAAGAAAGACAAAAAAAATGTATCATTCAACTAAAGCAATATTTTAATCCAAACAAACAAAAAATTCTCTCGAAATTCGAGGCTAAAGTTAAAGAATTCTACCTAATATTAGACCTAAATTATTTTAATAATAACGACTTAATATTAAAATAGTATAAAAATCAATCAATTATTAAAGCTTGGCGCCTTGGCCATCTTCAAGAGTCCTGTGAGGAAACTGTTGAGACATACTATATAATTGTGAGGTAATAGTTATCGCAGTGAATAAAATTCAAAACTTTATATTATAAAATAAAATAAAAATAAAAACTCTATGTAGTTATGTGTGCAAATATAATTTTAGAATAATATTTTAAGCTCTCACGTGGCAATCATTAGCCTTTTACTAACAATTTTGGTACATGGCAAAAAGAAAGCAAAACAAAAACATAGGAGAAGAAAAAATCAAAGCAAGTCATTCAAATTCAAATATTCAATCAATTACAAAAGGAAAATTTAAACAAGAAAACCTTGTTTGGATTTATTGGGAAAGGCAGCCCACGTGTGACAAAAAAATCAACAAATTAGAAAACTTGGCTTAATTTTGTAAAATGATCTTATGTTAGAAACTCGTAGTACAATGAGTACGTTTCCAAATGCAAAAAAATAAATAAACCTGTCTTATACATTTTCAGCAAAAATTAAATAAATATGGAAGAAAACACAAATCCAATGAACTATAGGATTGAGTTCAAAAGTTCATAACTGGTTGGGGACAAAATTCCCCATTTATGTAGAAATTTATAAAGTAAATAAAGAAAATGTTTTTCAGAACTAAATATGAGAATGCTACCATAACCTAACCCATGGAATACTAAATGTTGAATTAAAATGAAAAAGGAGAGTAGGAGACGCCTCCTTATGCATGAAATCTTTACCTCTTCAAAAAATTCCGAGCACCATAAGGTCCATAACTAACCATTCTGTCATTGGAGTCAATATTGCATTTTCAAGTCTAAAAAGGGATGAAAAATGACTTCAAAATTTTAATAAATATCCTCTTATGAAAAAATATATTTTAGGATAATACATTTTTGATCTCTTGTACGTGGAACATGCTCGATTTCAATCTTTCAATTAAAATAATAATACAAATAATTTAGTCCTTTAAATTTTTTAAGGGGCACAATTTTTTCCATCTAACAGTTCTTACTTACATGACAAACAGCATGCTAAGTAGACTGCTAATGTAGTAAATTAAGTTGATGTTGACATTTATAACTTACATTTTTTATTCTTCAAATTTAATATTTCTTCAAATTTGATCTCTCAATTTTAAAATTTTTTTATTCTTTTTTTTAAATTTCAAATCGAAAACACTTTAGTCATTTGGTCTATTTTTTGTTTATATCTTGCTTATTTGGTCATTAATGGTATGCTTAGTAGATTGATTATACAACATTTTTAATTAGAGAAATGATATGTCCACAACATTTTCACAACATTTTTACAACAAATCCTAAGTGGCAGGTTGTTACTGGTTGTTATTGTTGGGGCAAAAAAGTAATCTTAGTGTTAGTTTCAAATTTGAACCAATAACAACTAACCACCTGTGATTTGTTGTAAAAATGTTGTGGACGTAACATATCTCTTTTAATTAAGGTGACATTGTAAAATCTCTCTCTCTCTAACCACCTGTGATTTGTTGTAAAAATGTTGTGGACATAGCATATCTCTTTTAATTAAGGTGACATTGTAAAATCTCTCTCGTAGCAATCCATGATTTGCATATGGGATTGGTGATGGAAGGAAGGAAGGAAGGAAGAAGAAGAAAGGGGAAGAGGGGATTGAAATCTTATAGAGGTATGCGGCCTATGTTTGAGAAGATTATCAACCTAAGAGACCAAGAGAAATGTCTATCTATTTCATTAAGTTATTCAATTAAACCAATGATTTGTTATTATAACACATAGCAACAACAATTTCATCCAACAAGTGTATTTTTCAATATATTTACATATCTTATTAATGAAAAAAAAAATTATATAGCAAATAGTAGCTCTAATTGTTTGATATCAAAAATTATTGATTAGCGGGTCCTCGTCATACAAATTTTTTATCAAAGATTTCAACTCTTCTTATTATAACATTAATAAGTGTATTATTCCACGGAAGTAAGGATCGACATATGAGAGAAAGAAACATTTTCACGACTCTACCACCCAATTTTGGCAACATCTTCTCCCATTTCATCCGTTTCCAATTTTTCCTAAGGAAGCAAACAAAACATTTTGAATATTTGATGTGCTTATGGTGATATACTATTTAGTCATGAAAAAAGGCTATTAGAAGACACTCTTGTGATTAGGTTGAATGTTCTCTCCTCTACCTAGCAAAAAAAATAAAAAGAATTTTCTCTCCTTTAACCTAATACACAAGTGTCTTGTTCTGACCGCAAAACCATTAATAAAAAAAACCAACGTTATAAGTTCAAATTTATCGTACTCATTAAAAAAATTAGAACAATTTTGAGATAATATTTTACTAATTGTATTGTTAAATAATATTATTTAATGTGGCAAAACCCACAAGAACCTCTCTCTTTGTCAAATCAAGGTCATTATAATTATATATATAGAAACTTAAAGAAAAAAAAAATTACATTTCTACATCATTTTTACTCCTACATAATTTGGTTTCTATCAATAATAACATCATTTGTAATACCCTATTTTTATGGAAGTGCTTGGTAAAAGTAAATAAGGAAGCCGTTTTCATACTCCCCCGCTTTTGTCGCTGATAAACGATTCCCCGCGCTAGTTGGTATAGACTCGGTAAAAAACGCTGTGACTCTCTCTGTCTCTGCATAGGATGTTAGAAATTGGCTTGCTAGGCTTTTGGCCTTTTATGCTTTTGTCCAACCCCTAGCAAGAAAAGCATAGTAGAGAACAAACATAAAACAGTGACACCCATGTACTTATTATAAGAGGTTGAAGAGCCACTCAAAAAACCCCACATCCCCTTTCCCAGTTTCCCTCTCTCTCTCTCTCTCTCTCTCTCTCTCTTTGAGAACTACTTGGTTCAATTTTTTCTGTCTAATTATAGGAAGATGGACAGCCAGCGTAGTCCTCTTCTCAACTTGGTTTACTACTGCCAAGGGAAGGTAAGAGGTTTCTTCTACGCAATGATATTTTGTAGAATTATTAGTTAACTATGTTTTGGTTTTATGTTGTGGAAAACAAAAAAATTAGCTCTTTCTTACTAGAGCTTAAAAATGCATAATGGGGTCTCTTGCTTTGCTATATGAGAGCTAATTTTTTTCTGGGTATTCTCTGTTTTGATCATACAGACCATGGAAGAGCTAAGACATACCCTTTTGTACACTACTCTGGAGCTTGAACAAACGAAGTTGGCAGTTCAAGAGGAGCTTAGAAAGAGAGATGATCAATTACTTCATCTCAAAGATCTGCTTGACAAAACCATCAGAGAAAAAGATGAAGCGCAAGAGAAATGTCAAAAACTCTTCCTTGAGAAGCTGTTATTCCAACAACACCAATACCAACACCAACAACAGGCAGCTCCTCTCTCAGGAATTTCCAGCATTGAAGATGAACCCAGAAGAGGAATTGACTCCAACAATGGCTTCTCATCCTCAGATTGTGAGGAAAGCATTGTTTCCTCTCCAATTGTTGACCCAATTCCACCACCCCAATTGCCTCCTCCATCACAATCATCACTAGAGCTAGTGCCTGAGAAGCCATTACCTGAAAAAGGTAAGCTTTTACAGGCAGTGATGAAAGCTGGTCCACTTCTTCAAACTCTACTTCTAGCTGGACCACTTCCTCAGTGGAGACACCCACCACCACCACTTGAAACCTTTGAAATTCCTCCTGTGACCATTCCTTCAGCAACAGCACCACCACCACCAACACCACCACCACCTCCACCACAACTCCTCCACCAAGACTCTTTGTTCAACATTAATGGTTGCAACACTCTCACCAACTGTGGAAGAGTCAATAGAAAAAGGGTTCTTTATGAAGGCTCTGATTCCCCTACAGAGACCAAATACCAAAGGCTTGTTCTGCACTGACTACAAATTTAAACAGTAATCCCCATATTTGCCATTATAATTTTTAGAATTTAATACTACTATAGTATAGGCTACTGAGCAGATTAAATTGCAAGTTGGGTATGTGACTGATCTAGCATTTTGTACAGAAGTTTGTTCTAGACAAAAGAACCTATCCCAAGTTTTTTTCTTTTTTAAGTTTTTTTTTTTTTTTTTTTTTAACTCGCTGAAGAGAAGAGAAAGAGCTTAATGTTCTAGGCTACTTTCTACCGGGTATTTCGGGTGGAGATTTTTGTCTCTCTTTTTTTTTCTTCTTCACATTTTTAGTTTTTACCCCTATGATGTGAAAGGGGGTTTGATTTCTCTAATGTTTCTGTGTGATTAAAATTGTAACTCTGATAGTATAGCTCAGCACGCGCCTCTGTGTGTGTGTGTGTGTTTGTGTGTGTGAGTGAGCGAGTGAGAGACAGAACAGAGAGAGATAGGGATTACTACATGAAACATTTAAAGCTGATGGGTGTGGAGTTGTTAAGGTTTTGGAAGAAGGGATAGGTATGGTTAACAACCAGAAAGGGTTAGAGAGAGCCTTGCTTGTCGGGGGTTTGAGTGGAACCCACAAATCAGAATCAGGATCTACCACTTTGGTGTGATGTAAGATTTTATTAATGCAAAGTATAGTTTGATTATTATTGGAGTCTTTACCTCTAATCTTTTGTTTCTTAATATCAACAATATCTTCTTCTTCTTCTTCTTCTCTGTTTATTTATTTATGACTATTTCACTAAAGCCTCTTTTGTCTCTCTGTCTGCCTCCACTCACTTTGTTTATGCTTTTTCTTTTTTTTAATAATGGAGCTAAAATTGTCTATCATTAGCTTAATCCATCCCCTCTTTCCCGAGTTAAGCAAATAATGGTTAAGATATCCAAGTAGCAAATGAAATTGCAGTACTACTGGACAAACTACAATGACTCAGCAATTTACTAATATAAACCTTTTGAATTGCATATGAAAGCATAAGGGCGTGGTCTTCAATTCACAAATCACAAGTCTAGATAGACAGATTTCGTTAATTGGGTCTCCACCTTTAGATGTCCAAATCATGGAATTTCAACTAGGAGCAAAATGTCATTATTCACTAGACATGTATAAACAAAAATTACTCAAATTTTGCTTCTTTGTGCTTAAATCTCAATTCACACTTCTACATTGACAAAATTCATTTATCGGTCTTGACCTTCAGCTATCCAAATCAATTTGCCTGTTCTACTACGAGCAAAATTACTCGCTAATTCTCCAATTTTGCTTTGTTGGGCGTAATTCACAATCCACACTTTTTTTCTTCTTCTTTTTTGAGTTGGAACCTGACCAAGGGAGGGGCCCTTTGGACCCAACCCTGGTAAGTAAACCACTTTACAATTCACATCTATGCACGGTACACACGATTCACAGGTCTTCACCTTCGGCTGTCACATGGACCTTGCAATTTAATTCTCACTGACCCATGAGAATAATGTATCCTTTCATTCAGTATCAAGATCAATTCAATGACACAGATGCATCAATGTTCCGTTTCTAATAGGATACCCACAACTGATAATGAAGCTGAAGGCTTGTTGGAAATTGTTCACAGATAACAGTTGTCATTTATTTGATTCTTAAAAAATAAAAATAGTTTATAGTTTAGACATGTTTTAATATTAAGTTTTTTGAAAACTATAACTCAAAATAGGCGTTTTTTATTAATTCCCAGAACGAAAATGATGACTTCACAAACTTTTTTGTTTTCAGCTTATATAGGGGAAAAAATCGTACTTGAGAATTTTGCATTTTTCTTTTTTTTTTTTTTTTTTGTTCTTTGAAATCAGTGGTTCAAAACCATTTTCTGAAAACATAACCAAATAGACTAATAAATCATCCAAGTGCAGCAAAAAAAGAACCCCATGCAAATTTTTGATTCAAGGATAACAACATTTTTTTTTTTTAAATGGTTACAATATGTTACAAACCCCACATCTCGAATCATATTTCTCCTAAACTCTCAAACATTTTATATATGAGGATGTGTCAATTAAGCTACAAGTCTTGGTGATTACAGCAATTATTTGATGAAAAATTGGAATGGATCCGCAGCCATAAACCCACAAAAAGGAATAATCGGATATATAAAAAAAGAGGGAACAAACAAGGATTGAATCTCTAACCGAATTCACAAAGTGACATTGAATTGTAGAGGCGATAGGAATGTTAGGCACAAAACCCAAAAAACAAAAAATAAGTGAGCTGTGTGTTTGTCTAGTCCACACGGCACAGGAAGAGGATGATCAATGTAAAAGTTTTCTTTGGTTAGATCGAGACCGCTTGACCAAAGACCATAGGATTAGGATTAGGGGGGTTCATTTCATTGAAATAGAATTTAGAAAAGACCTCCCAACTCAACTCAACTCAACTCTCTCTCTCTCTCTCTGCACATGGCAAACGTCCCCATCAACTTAGCATCATCATTAGCACTGACTTGTACATGTATCTTGAATAACCTTACTGGCGATTTGGAGGTTTGAAAAGGAAAGCCACCACAGAGACATGGACGTCTTACATTCTAGGCCTAGCCCATAGAAGGATTGGACCAAATCTACACACACTTAGACCAAACATTTTTTGACAAAATTCCCTTTGTTCCAGAACCTTTTTTTGATTGAGCTGGCAATGGCAACTAAAATGCTTTGTAAACTCATACAAAGACCCAAAACGGAATCACAAGGATAACACAAAGTCTATTATCTCATGCAAATTGGTACTCTCACAATTATAAAGATGGCCATGTGACTTCTTGTCAACTTAGACCATGCCTATATTTTATTTTATTTTTTTCATTTTTTTCTCGTGTATAATTATAACATTACTGGGTATCCAATTTATGATTGGTTGCTAAAAAAACTAATAAAAACAGATCAGTTATACAAACATATCAGAACATTCTTCTTTGAAAGCTTTCACTTTAATCATCTCATATGCTTGATTTCAAAGCCAGATATCCTTCTTAAGCCTCGTAATATAATTATGGTACACCAACATGTTTGATGCACATAATGTTAACCCCCCAACCCCCCCACCCCCCCAAAATAAAATATATAAATAAAAAAATAAAATAAAAAAGGTTCAACCCACGTGTAATCAGGTATTGTAACTATTATCAGCTTAAAAACATAATGTCTGGAAATATACTCAATGCAATACAAAATCATTGAATTGCTTGATATTTTATGTACAAACTTTGATTGTGCGATAGCACATACAGGAAAAATTTTCTACATGACAGGGCAGTTAATTCTGCAACTGCAGATACAGGAATAATTGTTAGAATTCATAGCGAATCCATATCATGAAATTTTTCAGTGTAGATAACATCATAGCCTAACTCCTCTATGATGCATCCTACAGTGATAAGGCACTCACCAATTGGGTTGTATGGTTGAATGCCAAAATTTTGCATTAATATTATACTCACATTGGCTGCATTGACAAGGCTGCTGTTCTTTTACACAGGAAACATCTCCACATATTGCTGTTCCTCAATCATCTTCATCGTCGTCTTGATCGTTGGGATGATTGTGCTTTTGAGAATTATACATCTCAGCCACCTAAAAATACAAAATTAAATTTTAAAAAAAAAATACTAAAAGAATAAACAAAATACATGGAGTTCAAACAAGAGAGTGGAGAAGAAGTAATTTAGAATTCCTCTTCATATTTTTAATTTATTTCCCTCTTTATTCTGTAATCCTGTAATGAAACAATAAAGATTGCTGCTCACCTGCTCAGATGATGTGGCCTCCTCTGGTTTCTTATCTTCACGGACACGCATCAGCCGAGGAAATCGAAGAGAAATGCCCTTTTCAAAAACAAATGAAATTAGATGATGAAGAAAGCAGCTTATAGATTGTGTTTATTATAAAAACAAGTCAATATCATATATCCAATCAACCTTATCTGGATCCACTATGCCAACTGCAGCACGATGAACAGGGCTAATGGTCAAGTCTGCAGCTTTCACCTCCCAGACCTGGAAGACAATCACACAACATATGCATGAAAAGGAGCTGCACGTTTGTGAGTTTACAACAATCGTCCAAATTATCACTGGTGTAATTATTCTTCAATTTTTTGGCATTTTTTTTAAAAACCCAAATTAAAATACAGAAGTTATTTCTAATTTTTATTTTCGTTAATTTTTTCTTTATCATCAGAATTCTCAACAATCAAATGGAGGCTAAAAGAAAAGGAAAAAATAATAATAATGATAACCCAACAGTGTCCAGAACAGATCAAGCAAATTAAACAATTGTCATTGTTTTAAACAATGATTTGAAGTTTTGAACTCCCAACTTTTGTTGTCAATAGAGCAGTCAACAACAGTTATCTGGGCAAAAGTACTCTACCTAAAATGTGCAGTATGTATGTAATACTCTAATCCCCTAGACAATTACTACACACACAAAGAAATGAAAATATAATAATAACTTGCACAGATTCATGTATTGATCCTCAATGTCTCCAGTATTGGTAAAGACTAAAGATACAGCAGGAGAGGGGGAAAGGCCAAAAGCTAACAAGGATAATAGAAAATAGAATTCTACCAATTTGTAAACATACAGAATTCTCACATTATTTGAGAACATTTGAAAACCTTTCTTGGTTCGTTAATACTCGTGTATTAGAGAACTTTGGTATTCCCATTACAAGGATTTGATAGTTGCCTCTCATGATGTATCAAATCCAAAACCTGTTCATTTTGTGATACATAGGTGCTGAGAATATCTCTATAGATGATGGGAATTTTAGAATCCCTAGGGTGTCAACAATACCAGTCCAGGTCTTGCTCACTCAGTCCATAAGAACTGTGTCATTTATATGGAAGGAAAGTTCCATATGAAATCACTAATTTCTTTATATAGAATACAGCACATTACATGTCTATTTGGCATCCGCTTATAAGCACATCTTTTAGTTTTTTAGCTTTTATGTACAACTTTTAAAAACTGCCCTTTTTCCCGCCTTTTTCACTTTTTCAAACTCTTTCAAAGTACTTTCAAAAAGTTTTCAGCAAGAAGCTAGATAAGTTATTCTCAAACAGACACATACATGTGACTTTAGAAGCTCATTTGCAACTTATGAAAACGAGATGGAAAGCAAAAACATAAAGACAGGAAACAAGGGATATTCACAATAAACAAACATAGCAATAGCATCCAACAATAATGATGTGAACTGTGAAGACTCAAGAAGCTCAATTTGCAAGTTTTGAGAAAAAGATGGGAAACAAAAGCAAAAGGAAAGGAGTTAAAAGGAATATTTACAATAAACCAAAAAGATAAAATTGTTACCTCAGCGGGTTCAAACCATACATCTGGATTCATTGAATCTGCATACCGGTAGTACGACTGGAATTTAAAAGAATGTTAGATTTTATTTTATTTTTTTAAATTTTAAAAATTTTAAAAACTAGAAGTATTATAAACTTTATTCAAAATAGAGAAAATCTGTAATAGAATTCCTCTTAAAGAATTGCAAGCTAAATGAGAAGAATGTTAGAACTTGAAAGTAGCAAGTAAAATTATACCAGGAGAAGTAACTATAAACAACCCTTTAGAGGGAACATCAGAAGGAAAGAAACAAGCGCAGACCTTTGGTTCAGGAATCACTTTAGAAGTGAGATTTGTAGAACATTTTTCAAGCACTTCTTCAGAAAACCCAGTGCCTACCAATCACATTCAAATATTAGACTAGATGAAAATAATTTGGTAAAAACACTCAATAGTGAGTAACCAGCTGCAAAATCACTTCTTTTTTTATAGGTAATCAGAGAAATATTATTAATGAAAATAGTAAGGATACATATTTGACTCACCTATTTTACAAATGCTTTGAAATTCTTCATTATTGCTGTCATAACAAGCAAGGAGAAAGGCACCATAGAAACCTAACGAGAAACAGTATATCACCATCAATGAAAAATAGGCTTGAACTTTAGATTAGGGCACTGACAGAAGAGGAAAAGAAAGATAGCACAGACTATACATCATACAGAAAGAAACATTATATGTAATTTCAATTTAACCCTGGGTTTGGTTACTAGAAGCAAAAAAAAAAAAAAAAAACGACATGCTTGCATGTACTTTTTCAACTAAAAATGCGTCTTTTTCAGTTACCTGTACGCTTCCCACGGCCATAGAAAGCAGCAATAGGTACCAAATCTAGCGAGTCCCCTAAACTGCAGAGCACAGCCAATAAATAAAAAGAAAATCATAAGTCATGGTAAAAATATGGATAAGAAGCTGATATGTAATCTCTTCATGTAATTTTACTCCTTACTTATCCATGTAATCTTTCTTCAATTTTAGCCAGTTAAGTGACCGCTTTGCAGGCTCGTATGTAGCATCTTTAGTCAATGTTTTGATAATTAAACCCTCACAACTGCAAAACAAGATTAATTAGTAACATAATAAGAGTAGTAGTTCAATTTTTAAAAAACCATCTTAATGAGAAGGCAAGTGATCAGGCTAAGGAGACTGTGCCTATTAAACATCCTGAGAGTAAAATTGATTCAAGACTTTTTTTTCATTTTTTTTTTTATAAGAAAAATGATTCAAGACATTAATGCCAGCAATTTATGTCTATGTAACCAGGAGGATATTCATTAGTGAAACGCATTTGCATTCAAGTCGCTATATTGATGTGATTTAATGGAAAAATAACACATCAACAACCTTGAATAATATCACCTTATGAATTCATGTCCCACCATGCCCAACCAAATTATGAAAGGGATACCTTGCATTAACCGCACTGTCTTGAAATTTCTGTATTTCATCTAAATCATTTGATGTTATTGCAGTCGCAAACTGAAAAAATCCAGCTTCTTCCTCAAAAGAGCCATATAGATGCTGCACAAATTGACAGGCCCAGAGGTATGATTATACTATCATGCTCTGACTCAGATGCATTGCATAAATCCAGACCCGGAAAATTAACAACAATAACACATAAAAATCAGATCTCCCCAATTGAAATAATGCCATTCCTGCAATGGATATGTTTAGTCAAAGGACCATCATTTAAAAAACTAAAAGATTGTATTTACATAACAATCTAATAGAAACATCACACCACCAGGGCATCATCCTCCAAAACTCCATAAAACCACTCAAGTAACTTTACTCTCCTATCTCTCCCCAAGCATCGGTGCTCTGTTAGTGCTCAATAACCTTGTTGAGTACAACTGATTCTTTAAGTTAATCATCAGATTAACTACATTATTATTGAGATCCTCAACTATGATGCTCAGGTGTCAGGTGCATGTATGTGTTTAGTCCCTAAGATATGTGGCCAAAACGTATGGTATTGATAGAACACGCCACATACATATGAAGCAAATACATTATTACTAAATTTATACAGAGCAAAGGATCACAAAGAGAAGTATCTGTAGTATTAGGCAAAGATCAGACACCCCATACACACACCTGTGCCATATTATGTTAACACAGGTATGACTGCAAATTGAAGGGTCCAAGCAACATAGATCCTCATAATCCAACCATTGTTGTCAACAACCATTTATGGGGTAAAAGATAGGCAACACCATTCCCACGCCACTATTAACTTCTCATGCTCCATATTGAGTGCATGAAAATTAACACATACATGGAAAGTGGATCATGACAAGCCAAAATGTAAGTGCCAATATGATTTACAAGAAAATTACTGACAATAATTGGGAGAAAAAACTGTTAATATCAAAGTTTGGATGGTATCTTCCTAATGAAGTTGCTTATACAATTGTTGTGTCATGCCAACTACATTAATAATGTGTTGTAAACCCATGGGTAGAACTCACCCTTGAAAACCGGCTTATAAGGAGAGGGTGCTCAAGAGCTTATAAACACATGTTTAAGCTTACACTTAAGCAATGTGGAACACTAGAATCATAACATACCACCACATTCTGTACCCGATGTCCACGACGACTCACTCTAGCGACAATGACCCAATGGTAGCCCTTCCTTTTTTGGTGACTCCACTCACCTATCAATTATTTTAATCTAGCCTCTAGGTTGCCCCCTTAAGGATCCGACCACAAAACCGCAACTCATTTGATCCCATATTCAATGAGTTACACCTAATTACTCGGGGTGTTGGTTGGCTCTAATACCAAATGTTGGGAACCCATGGGTAGAACTCACCCTTGAAAACCGACTTACAAGGGGACGGTGCGCAAGAGCTTATAAACACATGTTTAAACTTACACTTAAGCAATGTGGAATACTAAGATCATAACATAATGGTGCACTACATGCCACATATTGCATGGCAAAAGTATAGAAAACCATGAAGTGACCTCCAATATCATAAATGCCGAACTAGAGGTGAGGACTCCACTATGTCATCTATGGAAGAATTGTAACAATTTGATGGTGAATCAAGAACAAGATTCCAACAGACATGATTCAACTAGGTATTCAAACCAAACTGATAACTGTATGACATACAATAGACCATTAAAATGTTCATGGAGGACTTCATCAGTTATAATTTTGTCACATGTGATAAATAATTATGATGCATGAGTTGTGCAGTCACATGATGAATTGGCAACCATTCATGAAGAAAGGGAATCACACAAATTGTCAGCAGAATAAAGTACCAACTTTGACGTCAGGACAAACACCAAATATAGATAATACTATTAAATACTAGAGGGAAAACACGCGCAATAAAAAGCACTAAATAAGCAAAAATGAAAAAGGTCATACCTCCCTACGAACTTTAAGTTCCTCCTGAAGAAGCGGTTGGCCATTAAGATATAACATATCAAAAGCAAATATGCAAACATCAACCTTGATATCACTCACATCCACATTTTTACGAGCTCGAGTGCTGAGGGTCTGTCATAATATACATTTATAAGAATACCACTCAGCTCAACAAAGCCTATTGACAACTACTAGGAGTCATGGGTTAACAAATAGATATTTTCACCAAACAAAGAAAATAAATCAATCAAAAGTGCTCTTCAAAAGATTTTAATTATTTTTTCCCTTGAGAATGATGGAAAAGCACAACAGGTAAATAGATGGCCCTGACCAATAGGATAAGGCACATATAGCAAGATGAATATTTTATATGATAAAGCCAAGGCTAACTGGCTAATCCCTATGCAAATATAAAACGTTTTGTGAGACCAAAAATTAACCAAGAAATCAAGAAAACCATAAAAAGTTTTATTACTTTCTCATGACAATTCCAATGAAGCAGAATGAAAGATGTACCAGTCCTAACATCATCTTAAGCATCTTTTTCTTCTTCTTTTTTTGCATCATTCATTATGAACTTCCATATATTACAGTCGATGTATGAAACTAGAAAACGTTTCTAAGAATAAAATCAGCATATAAGTTATAACACTGTCGTCTACGACTTTATTTTACGACATCTCCCTAATTTTTTTTTTTTTAATGGCGTGGAACCTCACCAAGGCAAGGCCCTTTGGACCCAGCCCTGGGGAGTAAACCACACATACACTACCCCACTGGCCCCCCTATCTCCTCCCTAAAACTGAAATTTTTGAACTTGCAGAAACTCAATACTTGTGGCAGGACCCACTACCATGCAACGTAGTTTAATAGGAATATAAAAGTCCAAAAGAATAAAACAACATGAACTGATGTAAATGTGGTTGTTGCTTCAATATGCTTGGGACATTAATGAACAAATGAAATGCCACACATCTTATCAATATGTATTAACATAAAAACAAATTCAGGGCAGGGTCCAAAATAGGGTCAATGAGCCACTGCCTAGAAAAAAATTATATGCATTCCCCTTTATTCAATGTTCTGACTTCTTCCATTTTGAACTCTGACAGGGTATTGAGACTGAATTCCTGATTAATGCTGAATCATTGCATCTATAAAGAATGATATAGGAATACATCAGTTAAATATGAAGACACTTTACCTGGAAGGGAAGAATAATCTGTTTTTCACGGTTATAAGCAACAAGTTCACAATCCAGAACAAATGATCTAACAGATGACTTCTTTAACCTGCATACTGATGGTAAACATTAGCAACTATAACGATAACAAACTGTCTACTAATCGACTGAAGTACTAATTTAACATGCAAACACGCAGTGAACACCACTTACTCTAACACATAAATTGACTACCAATACAAATGTTATACCCAAGGCTAGCACGTGACATATTGTGAAGAATGGAACTCAATGATGATAAAGTGATAAGAGCAAAAATGATTGGACATTCTATTGGTAACCACAGGCTCTAGTGACATAACATTGTGAAGAAAGGAACTAAATGTCATAAAGTGATAAAAAAAGATATTAAGTGGAGTTGTAGCCTTAGGCTACAACCAAGTTTGTAGCTAAACTTTATCCTAAATAAAAATGTTTTGACATTTTACTGGTAAATACAGGATCTATTTTTCACTTATGAAAGTTTACCCACAAACAGAGAAGAGAAACCTGCTCATAATTTGATATTTTATGCAGATTTCTATAGATACAATTAAAACATACATTCAATATAACAGATAGGAAATATCACCTATAACAGAAATCTACCTTGAAACTGCAATGACAACATCAGGAAACTTTCCAGTGTTCCGTTCAGCATTTCGACTGTATATCTCAACCGAACCATTATCCATGTAATGTATCTGTGCCAAATAACGTAAGTTATTGCACATGACATATACCTTTAACAGTACAAAGTTGGTGGTTAGTTGTTGGACTAGGTCGTATCACCTGGGCACGTTCTCCATCATACTTATATTCACACGTAAACTCAGAATCCTGAAATTTACGTACAATCTCCTGTACCGTTTTAGTTGGCTTTGCTAGCATAGGTCCGACTGGGACACCAGGTGTAAAGTTACATGTCTTTGGGAGATTCCACACACCACCACTAAGAAGCGCAGGGACTATTTTATCATAGACAGGAAGAAGAGAGTATGCTTGTTTAACAATCTTCACAGCCTGATGCAAGCACAACCATAAAATCTAACTAAAAGAGAACATTAAAGCAAAAAAATACTTATGCAAAGTCAACCAAAATGGCATAATATTTACATCCACTAAGAGTACTTGTAAAATCTAACAAACTCAGTCAAAAACTAAATCTGACAGCAACAAGGAACATATAAAAAATGAATAAATAAAACGAGGGGGGAAGGTTATCAGTGATATAGAACCACCCTTTTTCTAGCACCTAACAAAAGGGCTATAAGGCAACTGGTCATTGCTCACAATACAAATGAGCTTCACATGACAAGATAACAGATGTTGCCTCCTTTTATTCGTAATTACATCTACACCCGGGAAGTCTTGAACCCACAACCTCACCCATGTTGGAGAAGATTTTGTTTGAACTAGAGTCTATTGGCACTAGCAGATTTCACCCATTACCACAAGATCTTGACAACATTCTGTTTCTTTCTAGAACTTATGAGATGTTGGACCTTTCACCAGACCACATTCTCAGACCCTAAGAAGAACTCACTGTACCATAGACTTGTGGACTATCTACCGGGAACCTCCTAAGCTCTTTGCCAACTATTTTACTATTTCCCTACAACATTGACAAAATATTGGTGCACCACCAATAATGAAATATTATTTCTGGACTTCTTAACCACAATTAAGTACAAATAGTACACATGAACTCAAAACAAATATTTGTATTTTGTTAGTATTTATTTTTAACTCCATGTCAAAAAAATCGCATACTTTCCACTTAAATATAATGGCACGGAATATAATGCTATGACCTACCACCAACCTGACCCCAAACACATACTGCCATGAGATACAGAATAGTTAAAGTGATAGAATCAGTTTAACATCATAAAAACTGTCAAGAGACATGGACGCTTCAAACTCAAGTGTTATCCCTACAAGGTGATGCCTTTTCTAGAACATTTACCTTAGGTAAACATATACACAAAAGGCTTTCCACAGTGTCAGAATACCTGACATACTGCAGCATGTTTCCAGACCTAAAGGACAGAAACTCACCTCTTCTAAAGGAGACTGGATGTTTGGAGGTGGTGTAGAATCTTTTTGGGTATATACAGCAGCTTGACCCAATGCAGCTAATAGAGTCTGCTCTGCCAATCCAATACGCAACTTTGCCTACCCAAAAAAAAAAAAAAAAAAAAAATCATAGAAACTTTAAAAAGAAGAAAGGAGTCAACAAGTATTTTTTGATAAGTAAAGAAAGGAGTCAACAAGTTGATATCTGATAAATGTCCGATTTGCAACCTGAAGTAGACGAATTAGATATTGAGGCTCACAATCGGTGGCAGCAACAAGTAGTCCCTTGATATGGTTTTTTTTCTTCTCTTGACTATCCTTCCCAGATTCCTTTCAAAAATTCAACATAAGAACAAGTTAATTACAAAAGGAGTACTTTCTAAAACCAATTTTTAACCCCCCCAAATATTAGAGTCCTGAACATTGCCAAACAAACAACAGTGCCTCTAGATTATATTGCACAGGGTGTATCCTAATTAACTAACCATAATTCTCTGTTTTAGGATGTGTAAGCCATAACATGGATCACAAACTTGAGAAATCAAATAATTCAGCATTTTTTGCTCTTTCTAAAGTCAGCCACAAAGGAAAAGTCAAAATCCTGTAGTAAGTTGTCCCGCGGGGTGGGATGTGTGATGTTGGGGTAAATAGCATTAAATAATAGAAGAAACCCACAACAAAAGGCTCAACATTTCAAATAACCCAGCTAAGAAGGATGGTGGCAATTTTTAGAAAAGGATGAAAAATAAAAATAAAGCACTGAAGGGGAGAATACAGTAGCACATGTTCTAATATATAGAACCAAACTCAATATGGTAGGACAACCCAAACCAACTATCACAACATATATATATTCTAAATCGAAATATTAATTATACCTACAACCAATAAACACATGAATACTTCAAATAAATTTAAAATACCAATAAGCTATAGCTCCACTAGCACTTCTCCCATAATAATTGGTTGGAAGGTGAGGTTTTGGGTTAATAATTAAAAAACATAAGCTTAAAAATTGGGAATTGATATAAATTGGAGGTGGTGGGCACATTTTTAAAGAACGACCTTTATAGCCCTGACTACCAAAAATTGGCACCAAAATCTACAAAATTCCTAAAATAAGTTTTTATTTTTTATTTTTTAGCATAAGTAAAATTCCTAAAAGAAGTTAAATGAATCCTATCCCTAGTTATAAATCAGTTTCAAATCAATTTCAATGTCAAGACATCTTCAATGCACTAAGCACATAGCAATATTCACATTTGTGTCCTTTCCAATTTAAACTCAGATTCTTCTTGTATCCTGCCAAAAGAAAATATACCATTTGAGCTAACTGCAGGGCACTGCAAGTTCTCTGTTGTGTGAGTCAAATGCCCTGAAAGAACTAAAAAACTCCACCCCTGATAATAATCCTTATCCAAGACAGTCTACTGAATGACGATTATCATGAATTCATGATCTATTGGGTCCTGCCTTGCAAACCATAATACAAACCTTAAAATAAAGATTTTCTGAGATCAGCTTTTGCCACCCCTAATGATAATAAATAAAATACTAAGAAAGCATGAAGCCTCATTATGAAAAACATGCTCACAGTCTCCAATTTTGACTTTGGTTGATTCCAAGTATAATCAGTCTTCTGAAACAAGGATAAACCCATTTTCTGAAGCAGTATATTATTGACATCTTCAACAGAAAACCCTAAATTGCATTCACAAATGCTTCGCAAATACAAAAGCAAAAGTAAGATATAATTTATTTGAGAAAGGTTATGACTATGAGAGAAAACAATCCTCATAATACATCAATCCATGGACAAACAATAGAAGTCTAATTCAAAATAATTAGAATTATGAATTTAACTTTGGAAAAGGAGATATTGTACCTTAGCAATGAGCTGGAATGTATTAAAAACCTTGGTAACAGTTAAGGCATCAGGCTTGCGCATCATAGATTGAGATGAACGGCTTGCTTTCGCAACAAGACCCAAGTCTCCCAAAACCTAACAATTTGAACAAAACAAAATAAAGTAAACTTCAAAAAGAAGGCAAAAAGAACTGAAGTCATAGATACCGATAAATCCAAAAATAGGAGTGGACTCACAAAATAAAACAGAACAGATTTGGGATTCTATCAAAATGAGGTTTCTAACCAGCTGGATTTGACAGATGAGGCAGATTGCAATGTGAACAATGTTTACCCATACAAAGGCAGATCTTGTGAAACTTTTATTAATTTCCACACTAACTGGACATAAACAGACAAGCTATTTGTCTGTAGCCTGAATTCATATAATCTGTTAACCTCCATATCACCACCTGACCAAACAAAGTAAAATTTAGACTTAAATCATAAAACAGATACCGAGTCCAGAAGTCTAGCATCAAAAGAACAGTTCTGCCAGAACTTCAAGCCCATTTGGTCATTTTTGCATATTACTTTCCTTGTCCTCAATAACTTTTCGCCTTCTCTATTGTTATTTTCTTATTTCCTACTTATCAAAAATATATACACACACACACACACATATAGTTCTTATTTCCAGCCCTCCTTTTCATTTTGTTTTCAAGAACCCACCAAATGCATTTTCCATGTTTTCTATTTACTTAAAAACTACATTCAAGCAGGCAATTCAAAACTGACATAACACTCACATTGCCAGGCAAACAGCAACCAGAAAGTCGAAGCCCTCCAATATAATTATTAATCTCAATATTCTTGGAGCTGCCCTCCCCCCAAAAAAAGGAGAAGAACTATATGTAGTTATCAACTAAGTCGAGCAGGACAGTTAACTCTGATCCTAGATAAACAAAACAACGCGGGCAACCATAATTCTTGATAAAATACCCCCCCCCCACTTCAGCTTAAATTCCAACCATGGGTTAGATTCCTACATTTTTGCAATCTTTTCTCTTCCTACAATCATTAAATCAGCATCCACTTGCTACATTTCATCGGCAATTCAAACCTTTCATCTATACATTCTATTAGTGACTAAAGATAACACACACACGCACACACTTACACTTTATCATACAGCTACGTAACCAAAATACAAACCGATAAAACAAATGTACCTGGTATTGCTTTTTAACCTGAACCTCAGTCCTCCCAAATGCCTCGGCAAGCGCCTTAATTATGGAAGCATCCCCAATTCCAAGCTCCAACCCTTCGTGCGCCGGGGCAATCCTATTGGCCGAAAGATACACAATCGGCACAAGATCATCAGGGGTTGTAACCATCACAGTCCTCAGCATATTGCACACAATATCCGTGATCAAAATCCGCCCCGACTCGTTCGAAATCATGTCGAAAACCAAACAAAGAAACATGAACGGAACACGCTCGCCCTTGCCCCAACTCGCCACCGATCTCGGATCGAAATCCCCAGCTTTCTTCTTCAGTTCCGGCATTTTGCTCTTCAACTGCGCAACCCTCTCCTCCACGCTGATCACCTTCGTCTTCTTCTCCGACCCAGACAATTTAGGATCTTGAGCACAGTTTCCATTCTCTTTCACCTGCTTGGTCCCGCTAGATTCTTCGGGTTTCGCGTCGGAAACGGCGTTACCGGGCGGCGAAGAATTGGGGATTTTGGCGGTTTTGGGGTTTTGGGGAGGGTTGGAATCTAGGGTTTTGCGCTTGTTGGGAGAAGAAGATTGGGGCTTTTTCTTGGAGGCGGCGGCGCGTGCGTTGGACATGAGTGCGTCGAAAGCGGAAGGGGGCTTCGACATTGTGAGGTTAGGGTTTTTGGAAGAGAAGGGTTTTGTGGAGACGAGAAAGGAAGAGAGTGTTTTGAGAGCTGAGCGAGAGCGAGAGAGTGAGAGTGAGACTGTGAGAGTGAGAGTGAAGGGTGGTGGTAGTAGTAGCATGAACGTAGTGAGACTGAGAGCATAGAGATTGAGACCAGAGAGAGAGAGAGAGAGAGGGTTGTGGCGGTTTTGTTAAGAAACGACGCCAACAAATTTAGGGGAAATAGGCATTGGCGGGAAGTATTAAAGATTTTTTTATTTTGGTTTATTTTTAAAATGTTGGAGTTTTTTTTATAAAAAAAAATATTATTATTACAATAAATATTATTGAATGTCCTAAGAATATTAGTTTATGAATTATTTTAAAACAAATTTTAGGAGAAAAGAGTAATTGATATTTTTAATAATTTTTTTATATTTTTCTTAAAAATGAAATTAAAAACTTTCTAAAATTATTTATTAACAAATACCCTAAAGGGTAGGATATTTATTAATCGGACCCTGTTATTTATTATTACCATATTGGAGTTGAAACCAATAACTTTCTTGAGTCAAAAGCGAAAAAGATTTAAAATTTAAATTGAGGTGATTTCAATTCACATTCTAAAATTAAGATTAGACACCATAATTTGCCAATTCTTTTTTATTGATTTAATTCACAATTCAACTCATCATATGATTCAAGATGATATAAAGTTTACTAGCACATTGTAGATTTCAATTTGCTCAATTGATAAATTTTTTTATGATTGAATAAAATAATTAGGTTTCAAATCGCATGGATACCTAAAAACCAAAACTATTATCTACTCATAAGGGATAAATATCATGGTGTATTTTAATAAAAAATAAAAAATTATTTTTATTCTTACTATATTTACTAAGGAATATTATACCAATCAAAGAGTTACACAAATATTAATATCTCATTAATCCCATAATCTTTCTAATTTATTTATCATTATGTTATAATTATAACTCTTATGCATTCTATGTGGGGAGTATTATTACTATTTTGAGGGAGTCTAGACAGCCTTATAGGCATAAACAAATACATATGGTTTAAGAAATTCATGTATAGAGTGCTTATGGTTTTTTTGATGTAAAGTATTTTGTGGGCAAAAAAATGTGTTTCTTTGGTAGAAAGGTTTGAGCTTAACCACTTGTTCAAAGTTGGTCAAATAAAATGGATCGTTTCTTTCAACTTTTGGTTATGCTTGAGAATATTGTCTCTTTCAGCTTTTGCTCTACTTATTTCACAAGCATAATCAAAATAGAAGCAACTATAAACACCCTGTTGTATAACTTGAACCCATATTCGTCTATCACAACAATACAAGTGGCCCAATACCAAGTCTAACCAAATGGAACATAAAGGCTCAAGTGATTTTCAACATGAACTAGCCTTGTATACAAGGCCTCAAGGCAACATATGCAAGGTTGTCCTATGCATACACACTATTTGGTTGGTAGAGCTTTTTCTTTTCTTTTCTTTTTTTTTTTTTTTGAGAATCAACACCAAACACTTTTATTAAGTAGTTGCAGGATCTAAAATAACAAGCTGTTCTATGTCAGATGGAACATGCTCCATCCACACTAGTAAAGGAAAAGAAACAATTGCTCTCTTAGCCAAAGCATAGGCTACACAATTACCTTGTTGCCTAGTATGAGAGAAAGAGAAGGTTCTAAGCAAACCCACAATAGACAAAGTGTCTTTGATAATCTGGCCAATAGACGGGTGGCCCCAATCCGCTATCCACAACGGCCTGCACACCACCTCCGAGTCCCCCTCAAATTCAGACAACGAGATACCCAGTTCAACAATAAATTTTACAGCCCTTCTTGTAGCTAAGGCTTCTACCATCTCCACTGACCCTAGGTAGGTAGTTTTTTCAGCAAGGGCCATAATTACCTCCCCCTTTGCATCTCAAACAACAACTCCGATACCTGCCTCCCCCAACTCACTGAACACAGCCCCGTCATAATTTGTTTTATACAACTCACCCACAGGCGGTCTCCATTTTATACTACCCTTGGAAGATTTTGGTGCAGTCTTCAGAAGTTTTAGCTGAAAGTCTGAGAGGTACTCTTTAGCTGCTTGAAAGATTCTATCAGTCGTCAACCCCTTCTCATTCAATCATAGCCGGTTTCTGTGGTTCCAAATAAACCAAGCCACAATTGCAAACAACTCGAGATTATCTGCCCGCTACCCAACTAAGTGGATTAGTTCCTATACATCCTGAACTCGAGGGTGCTCTATTCGGATCCAGCTGAAACAGGGAGTCCAAATGTGGTGAAGCAGCTTGCAACTCTAAATGGCATGGAATGTACTCTCCTAGGCCGAGTGGCAAGCACTGCATTTGGCATCATCCAGTATCTTCCTCTTCTTCAAATTTTCCTTTGTTGGCAGAGCATTTGAACAAACCCGCCAAAGGAACAACTTTATTTTATTTGGGATATGTAGCTTCCAAATGTGTTTCCAAAAAAGATCCCGCTTCAACCTATTCGAGCTCAATGCAACACTTTAATTTTCTTCCTCACAAAGGAGCTTATAACCCGTTTTAACTAAGTACTCACCACTATTACAAGCCGGCCATATTAGACAATCTTTTTGAACTGTCCAACACAATGAGATGGTTTTTATCCAGTCAGCTTCAAAACTCAAAAAATGTCGTTGCAACATGTTCTGATTCCAGGTCCTTGTGTCTGAGTTGATGAAGGCAGCAACTTGTGCACCTTCCAATGCAGGCACATGTGGAGATACCACTTTGGCTGAGCCCTTCCCAGGTAGCCAATTTTCATTATAAATATTTATACTTTTTCCATCCCCTATCCTCCATCTTATACCCATCGAAATCACCTTCCTGGCTTTGAGGATACTCTGCCAAGCATATGATCCTCCCGCTACTTGAGCTTCAAAAATCGACCCCTTTGGAAAGTATTTTGCTTTGAAAACTCGAGAAAATAGGAAATTTTGGTCCTTTAGTAATCTCCAAACCTGTTTTGCCAACATTGTATCATTAAATTTTCCCAAGTCTTTGAATCCCATCCCACCTTCGGACTTAGGCTTACACAAAACCTCCCATTTTTTCCAATGAATTTTTCTTTGCTCCCCCTTTTGTCCCCAAAAGAATTTCCGGATTAAAGCTTCAATTTCATCACAAAGGCCCCCAGGTAGTTTGAAACAACTTATCGCAAAAGTGGGAATTGCTTGCACTACCGCTTTAAGCAAAATCTCTCTATTCGCTTGAGACAAAAGCTTCTCTTTCCACCCTTGGAGTTTGCTCTATACTCTTTCTTTTATATAGTTAAGGCTTTCTTTCTTTTTCCTCCCCACCACGGCCGGTAAGCCAAGGTATTTTTCATATTCTTTTACCTCAGGTACCTCTAAATAATTGGAGATCTGGGTCTTGGTATCTTCACTTACTGCTTTACTGAAGAAAATGGTTGTCTTCTCCCAGTTAAGCTTTTGGCCTAATGCTTTCTCATACAATGATAGAATATTTTGAATAACCTGCAAGTCTGACAAAGAGGCTCTGCAAAACAACAAGCTATCATCTACAAAAAATAAATGTGAGATTTTTGGCCCCTTCTTACATAAAGAGAAGCCCCTTATACAATCATCAGCTGCTGCCTTTTGAAGCATCCTATTCAACCCTTTTGAACATAACAGAAAAAGATATGGAGACAAAGGATCCCCTTGCCTCAGACCTCTTGAAGGTCTAATATCTCCCCTCAGTTCTCCATTCACCAAAATTGAGTATGACACAGTGCTAATACACTCCAATACAAGAGACACCCACTTCTCACAAAAACCCAATTTCTCCATAATTTTCACCAAATAAAACCACTCCACCTGGTCATACGCCTTGCTCATGTCTAACTTCATAGCCATAAAGCCCCCCTTCTTGGATTTTTGGTTCTTCATATGGTGCAAAGTCTCAAAGGCGATTGGAATATTATCAGTAATTGCTTTACTAGACTTAAAAGCACTTTGAGATTCATAAATAACACAAGGTAAAAGAATTTTGAGTCTATTTGCTTGCACCTTAGAAATAAGCTTGTAAAGAATGTTACAAATAGCAATAGGGCGGTAATTTGAAACTCTTACTGGGCTTTTGACCTTTGGGAAGAGAGTGATAAAGGTCCAGTTTATTGATGGTGGTATTGAGCCTGTGTTGAGACAAGTGAGAATAGCCTTCGCCACTTCATCACCAATGGCCAACCAAAAGTGCTGAAAAAATAGTGGAGGCATCCCGTCTAGTCCAGATGCTTTTAAAGGGTCCATCTGTTTTAAGGCAATGTCCACTTCTGTTCTCTAAAAAGGTGCCACAAGTTATTGGTTTATCTCCTCTGTTAGCACCATAGGAGTAGCACATAGATTTCCATAAAAGTACATATTGACCCCTATTGTGGATTATAAGGAAAATTTATATTTAAAAAAATCACTACAAATGTGAAGATAGAAGAGTGAAGGGACTTCTTTATTTTTAGCTTATTTTGTTAACATTTCAAATCAACCAAAACTTCCCTTAGATTGTTCGTCCACCAGTCAACTATTTTTACTAATTCCTTTTGTATTACGCTTGGCCAATTTTTTGTGCCTTATCGATTGAATGGAATGGTCAAGCTTCAAGAGTCTTTGTGTTGAGGTAAGTTTTCATTTTATTTCTTGTTTATTTTCCACTTTTTATCTATTTTTTCCCAAATTTGTTTGTTTTGTTTTAATTTAGTTGACTGATAGTAAGGTAGTAATATATTAAGATTAGAGATGTAGTTTTTTTTTTTTTTTTCCTAAATTACGGTAGAAGTTTGTGTCTTGGACTCAGTATCTCCATGAGTCTACATAAGAGTATGAGCATCTCCAACGACCTTTCTAAATTTTTGTACTGTTTGGATAGTGAACAATTACATTTACCTTTTACTTATCTACTTTTTCAAATACATTTTTCCACAGATTTTCTATATTTTTCCTATTCTTTGTAAATATTATTTCTTCATTCTTTCTTTAATATTTAATTTTTTGGTGATATTTTTTTAACAAATCTTGTGTAGCACTTGTGGCAATGATATAATGAGTCGTAGGATTCATCTAATTTTAATGAAAAGTGTTATGTTCCTATGTAGTAAGTTGTTATATGTTTTAATTTGAACCCATTACTAAAATTATTTTTTTTCAACCGTACCAATAACAACCCGCTATATAAAATTTATTGTGAAAATATTATGGTAACATTTCTCAAATTTAATTTTTTCTTCTCTCTTCACGTTTTCCATACATACGTTTGTTCTTTTTCTTTTATTTTTCTATTGTTTTTTCTCCTCCACACTCGTATCCCTACTTCTCCTCTTCATATTCATTTTCTACCTTTTCATCTACTGTATCTCTACTTCTCCTCTTTATTTTCATTGTTGCTTTTCATTTTCTACCTTTTGGTCTACCTTTATCTCCAAATGTCTCTCTCTTTCACTTGGACTAAAAACACTAAAACATGTCATTCATCTTCTCATCACATAGAGGGGAAATCACCACTATGCTCCACCAAGGGAGAGAAAAATAGTCATCGTCCTCTGTCCTCTATCTCTAGATATTGTAGGTTAGATTTTTTTTTTTTTAATTGCTTTGATTTTATTAGTTTTATGAGAAAGAGTTTTCTGTGATTAGAATGTGTTTTATATTTTATTCATATTGTGTTTTGGTGTCTTTGTAGGCATTGAAGTTGAAATAAATGCGGAAAATTTAATTTACTGTGCTAAATTTTTTTATTCGAATTTATTCAAGTGTGGATTATTTTAAATGAGAAAAATGGTTTGAAGTTGCTACAGTGTTCTTTAGATCAAGAGAACTACTGTAGCAACATTAGAAAACATTTGAAAAAGTTTTACTTTTAAAGAATCTGTTGGAGCTTATTTTTTGGGTTTGCTTTCCAAAAAATGACTTTAGCTAATCTATTGAAGATACTCTAAGCACCCTACTAGAAGGCTTGCATACGCAACATTTGTCATACATACAAATGTCTTTTAAAAGAAACTCAAAACATTCTTGTTTGATTCCTTAAATGTTATTATATGGTTTTGTTTTATCATTCATATATATATATACATATATGTGTGTATGTATATGTAGTGGTATGCCTAAGATATGATATATATGCTAGAAATATTCTCATAGGGCTAATCGTAGCAGTATGATACTCACACTTTTATATATATAAATGTGCCTTGCTTGTGTGATTCAAATGTTTTGTTTTAAAATCATTGTATGATTAGAAAATTTTAGGGGAGTTATAAGCATAATAAGCCTAGTACGTATATTGATGGAGGTCGATTCATTTGATTGGGTGAATTTAGCTACCTAACACTTTCTCAAGTCCACACTATAACTCTAGACCTAAAATATGATACTTTAAAATTATGCATAGGGTTTAAAACAATTATGAGACTGAAACCAATTGTCAACTCCCATTCATGGCCCAATCCCTGAGTCAGTGGCTTGGCCCAATTATTGAGTTAGTGACATAATTATGTTCCCCCCACATCAAGCTACACCCAATTGTAAATAGTCACATGACGCTTAACAGCATTAAAAGAGGTTGTGACGCCCTGGGGCGCTTACAATGACATTTAAAATCCATGACTTTCAAAAATTTTGTATAAACAACACAATCAAAATAAATTCTATAAGGTTACAAATTGAAATGAATTGAATGATTTAATTATAAATGAAATTATATTACCTAAGTTTAAAAGATTTAAAATTAAACTTCAACTAAAATTCTATTGACAAAAGTTTTAAATAATTTAAAAAAAAACTTAAAATTTATTTAATAATTTTGGTTATATAACAATGTAAGGACACGATTCTTTTGCGGCCCAATAATGATGTTGGGTTTGCACATGAAAGATCCCTCACAATATGATTTGTAGAGAGTGAGCTTGAAAAGCTAGCCGTTGGGCACAGGGCGATGTTCCGATTTTGATTTTAGAGGAATTCATATAGAAAGAGGAGTTGGGTTTGAACATTTAAGCCCTACAGTATCGCATCCTATGGGGTTGGATTCCTCGGACTTGATCCGAGGATCATTAAGGTCTTACCCCGATTACCCGACGGTGGGTTTTTCTGTGATGTGCAGGTGTTCTCCTGATATTTTCCCTCATGGAGCCCCCTTTTTTTTTTGGAGGTGGAATGAGCCTCTCCCTAGATTTACTTACTTCTTTCTTTTATACTCGCTTGCGTTAGCTGTCCTTCGTCCACGTGTAGGGTCAACCTTTACAAGACTGATATTTGTCCCATCAGTCTAATCCCGGAATTGTTGGGGATGATTGATAAAGCTGAAGAATACGGCTCTGCTAGGTGCAGAGTCTTATCTGGGAAGGGTCATAAGGGTAACTTTCCCAAGATATTTTAGGTCTCTTTTCAAGTTTAGTCCTATACCAGTTTTACCCTTTTTTTTTCCAGTGGGATTCTGGATCTGCCGAGGACTGAACTGTCCTCGGCTGTATTCCAAAACTGTCTTGTGCTCTATGTTATCGGGCTTGGGCCATAACTCTCCTCGGCTTGGGCCTTCGGACTCTCCACAAGCAAATGTGTCTGGCCCATAAATTATTGGGCCCCACAATAGCCCCTCAAAACCCGGCTGTCCAACCTCCCGGTTGGAAAGGGGGGTTTTGGCAATGCCGAGCCTTTATTACAGCTCCTTTAATTTAGCCCTCCATTAATACTGACGGTTTCTCCACCTGCCCAGAAAATATATCGGCTTACTAGGCGCTCCCTTCAATTTGCTCGTGACCCGTTCCTACCGTTTGGTTGTCCAAGACGCGCCTTTAATGACTTCCCTTTACGAGACTCATTTACGTCCGACGGCTCATCTGATGAGGTGGGGAAGTGGAACGGACGCGCCTTTTGTTTTTCAGATTCTTTTGGAAACCAGAACGAATTTAATACATTCCATTTTGCCCTCCCTATAAGAAGGCAAATAGGAGGCCATCACTTTCGTACAGAGACCCTTTTGCCTCTCCGAGATCCGAGATCCTCAGCCCCTCTTCCTTAGCGTTTACTTAACCCAATTGTTATACACCAAATCAGAATACGTTTACCACAACGAGTGATGAAGGAACCATACCCCTCCTCAAAGCACCATGTTCTAGTAAAGTTCGAAATGGCTCGGTCAGGGCAAGGGTGGCGGAGACTTAAGATTTGTCTCACCTTCCCTTCAGCCAAAATCCGAAGCAGGGGCTCATCACGTCCAACTTTCGGCGTGACTGAGTCGAGAACTCCCGTCATCACAACCAACCGCTCTCGTATGAGCTCACCTAATATGGCCCCAGCGTGTTAGGAGTCAGGACCGAGGCAGGGACTAAGTTTCTCCGCTTGTTCCTCTCTTCGTACAGAGACCCTTTTGCCTCTCCGAGATCCGAGATCCTCAGCCCCTCTTCCTTAACGTTTACTTAACCCAATTGTTATACACCCAATCAGAATACGTTTACCACAACGAGTGATGAAGGAACCATACCCCTCCTCAAAGCACCATGTTCTAGTAAAGCTCGAAATGGCTCGGTCAGGGCAAGGGTGGCGGAGACTTAAGATTTATCTCACCTTCCCTTCAGCCAAAATCCGAAGCAGGGGCTCATCACGTCCAACTTTCGGCGTGACTGAGTCGAGAACTCCCGTCATCACAACCAACTGCTCTTGTATGAGCTCACCTAATATGGCCCCAGGGTGTTAGGAGTCAGGACCGAGGCAGGGACTAAGTGTCTCCGCTTCTTCCTCTCTTCGTTCACTAGTGGCCCCCTCCGCCTCCCTTTCTTAGTCTTCCCAGCACCAGATCCCTCCTGGTGCTTTCACTTCTTCCTCTTTTGCTCCTTTTTCTTTCTTTTCATCTTTTCTCTCTTCTTCTCTTCCTTCTTTACTCATGTCCTCCATCTTCCTCATTCATCTCCTCCATCTTCTTCTTCCTTCTCCTTCAAATTCTTCTTCCTTCTCCTTCATCTTTTTCCAAAGAAGATTCTTCTTTCGATATGAGCAATATTGAAGCAGAGATTGGAGAGACTTTGAAGACGAGTTTAAAAGACACCTGGCTGTTTACTTATCTGTACTGCGGATGTTAGTGTTGCTTCGGCAGCTTACCTTTTGTATAGGCTTGTTTGAGCCCCTCTTTGTACGTTGTAATAATTTTTCATATTAATAAAAATTGTTGTTATTTTACTTCGCATGTTCTGTCTCTATGTTTTTACAAATTTGCAAACGCTGCTCGGCACAATAATATAGCATTTGAATCGATGACAACTAAGGCCAAAATACTTGCTAATAAAAAGATGTCACCACAACTTTAACAGAATTGTTTGACATAGCAGTGCGTACCTGTGAATAACGATACTTGCCCGAAACAATGCCGAGATTAGAACTGGATGCTCTATTCGGTGTAGGAAGTAATCATTCGAAGACATATCACCCGCAAAAATGAACAGCCCCCTTAGGCTACCGAATAGTGGAGTGCCCCACCATCATCCTAACACTTTTATTGGCCTTAACATTTTACAGTATTTGAGCCGGGAACTTTCCCCATCCGAGCAGTTATAAAACTTGTAATTTTTCTTTTTTGTACTTGGTTTCCCCATAGGCTTGAGTCCGAGGACCATGCAAGGCCTTGGTTCTGTCCAAAACTTGTAATTTTTCTTTTTTGTACTTGGTTTCCCCATAGGCTTGAGTCCGAGGACCATGCAAGGCCTTGGTTCTGTCCAAAACTTGTAATTTTTCTTTTTTGTACTTGGTTTCCCCATAGGCTTGAGTCCGAGGACCATGCAAGGCCTTGGTTCTGTCCAAAACTTGTGATTTTTCTTTTTTGTTTTGTTTTTCCCATAGGCTTGAGTCCGGGACCATCAAGCCTGTTTGTCAAAACTTGTAATTTTTCTTTTGTACTGGTCCCCATAGGCTTGTCCGAGGACCATGCAAGCCTGGTCTGTCCAAAACTTGTATTTTTTTTTTTGTACTTGGTTTCCCCATAGGCTTGAGTCCGAGGACCATGCAAGGCCTTGGTTCTGTCCAAAACTTGTAATTTTTTTTGTGTACTTGGTTTTCCCATAGGCTTGAGTCCGAGGACCATGCAAAGTCTTGGTTCTGTCCAAAACTTGTAATTTTTCTTTGTGTACTTGGTTTCCCCATAGGCTTGAGTCCGAGGACCATGCAAGGCCTTAGTTCTGTCCAAAACTTGTAATTTTTCTTGTGTACTTGGTTTCCCCATAGGCTTGAGTCCGAGGATCTGGCAAGGCCTTGGTTCTGTCCAAAAACTTCGTAAATTTCTTTTTGTAACTAGTTTCCCCATAGCTGAGTCCGGGACCATGCAAGCCTTGGTCTGTCCAAAACTTGTAAGATTCGTTTTTTGTACTTGTTCCCTATAGGCTTGAGCCGAGACCACAAGGCCTTAGTTCTGTCCAAAACTGTGTGATTTTTCTTTTTGTACTTGGTTTTCCCCATAGGCTTGAGTCCGAGACCAGCAAGGCCTTGGTTCTTCAAAACTGTGAGTATTTCCTTTTTGTACTTGGTTTCCCCATAGGCTGAGTCCGAGGACCAACAAGGCCTTGGTTCTGTCCAAAAGACTTGTGATTTTTCTTTTTTGTACTGTGGTTTCCCTAGGCTTGGGTCCTAGGGACCATGCAAGCCTTGGAGGTTGTCCAAAACTTGTATTTTTTCTTTTTTGTACTTGGTTTCCCCATAGCTTGGGTCGAAGGACCAGGGCAGGCCTTGTTCTGTCCAAAACATTGTAGATTTCTTTTTGTACTTGTTTCCCATAGCTTGGTCCGAGGGACCATACAAGGCCTTGGTTCTGTCCAAAACTTGTGATTTTTTCTTTTTTGTACTTGGTTTCCCATAGGCTTGGGTCCGAGGACCATGCAAGACTTGGTTCTGTCCAAAACTTGTAAGATTTCCTTTTTGTACTTGGTTTCCCCATAGGCTTGAGTCCGAGGACCATACAAGGCCTTGGTTCTGTCCAAAACTTGTGATTTTTTCTTTTTTGTACTTGGTTTCCCCATAGGCTTGGGTCCGAGGACCATGCAAGGCCTTGGTTTTGTCCAAAACTTGTGATTTTTTCTTTTTTGTACTTGGTTTCCCCATAGGCTTGGGTCTGAGGACCATGCAAGGCCTTGGTTATGTCCAAAACTTGTAAGATTTCTTTTTTGTACTTGGTTTCCCCATAGGCTTGAGTCCGAGGACCATGCAAGGCCTTAGTTCTGTCCAAAACTTGTAAGATTTCTTTTTTTTTTATTTGGTTTATTTTTCGACCATAAGCCCCTATACCAGGGCGGGGAAAGTTGGCTTGAGGCCAGAAGCCCCTAGAGATGCCCACGCCCTTGGCACTGCAATGCGTAGCCCCTAGCAGAAGTTTACGCCGGAGCAGCAACTATATGTCGCCGGAGACGGAGGAAACCCCAGGAATTTCTGCTTGCTAGAGAGTTGACTCCAACGCCACCTGCACCAACGCATAAGCTTTCCCACAAACGGCGCCAATTGTAAGGACACGATTCTTTTGCGGCCCAATAATGATGTTGGGCTCGCACATGAAAGATCCCTCACAATATGATTTGTAGAGAGTGGGCTTGAAAAGCTAGCCGTTGGGTACGGGGCGATGTTCCGGTCTTGATTTTAGAGGAATTCATATAGAAAGAGAAGTTGGGTTTGAACATTTAAGCCCTACAGTGTCGCATCCTATGGGGTTGGACTCCTCGGACTTGATCCGAGGATCATTAAGGTCTTACTCCGATTACCCGACAGTGGGTTTTTCTGTGATGTGCAGGTGTTCTCCTGATGTTTTCCCCCATGGAGTCCCCCTTTTTTTTTGGAGGTGGAATGAGCCTCTCCCTAGATTTACTTACTTCTTTCTTTTATACTCGCCTGCGTTAGCTGTCCTTCGTCCACGTGTAGGGTCAACTTTTACAAGACTGATATTTGTCCCATCAGTCTAATCCCGGAATTGTTGGGGATGATTGATAAAGCTGAAGAATACGGCTCTGCTAGGTGCAGAGTCTTATCTGGGAAGGGTCATAAGGGTAACTTTCCCAAGATATTTTAGGTCTCTTTTTAAGTTTAGTCCTATACCAGTTTTCCCCTTTTTTTTTCCGGTGGGATTCTAGATCTGCCGAGGACTGAACTGTCCTCGGCTGTATTCCAAAACTGTCTTGTGCTCTATGTTATCGGGTTTGGGCCATAGCTCTCCTCGGCTTGGGCCTTCGGACTCTCCACGAGCAAATGTGCCTGGCCTATAAATTATTGGGCCCCACAAACAAAATTATATATATATTAAGAAGAATTTTTGTGTTTAATACGGTAAAACTTACACACTTTCTTAAAGTTCTTTTTACCAAATGATTCAATATATCTATGTAGCATAGGTTGTAAAATTAATTTATTTTTGACATGCGACTCATTGGTCACAAACATAGTTTCAATGATTTCAATTTATTTTATCTATTATATAATTAATATATTCTCAATTTGCATTTTATATTAAATAATGCGTGCAGGGTCATGGTATAGGTTCCTCGAAAGGAGATTTTGTCCCTTAAGTTAACCGTGTTATCTCAAGACTAGTGGTTTTTCTTTCAAGGGGTTTTGGGAAACACATACAGGTTCCTCGTCCTTTCTACAGAGGGATGGACGAATTGACCAAGCATTGGAGCTCTCTATCACTATCTGATAGGGAAGGTCCGGGTCTTAGATTTAAGAAAGAATAGGCTGTCACTGAACACACTATTGCAACCCTAATCCCGAAAGTAAAATCCCTATAAAGCCTCATGGAGTTCAAGCCCATTAGCTTGTGCAATGTAATATACAAGTTGGTGGCTAAAGTCTTAGCTAACAAACTTAAAACCGTCCTTCCCTTTATCATAGCCGAAAACCAGAGTGCCTTCCAAGCGGGGAAAGTCATTATAGACAACATCCTCATGGCATTTGAAACCCTCTATTACATGAAACATCACCAAACCGACAAGTCAAGGTTCATGGCACTGAAACTCGATATGAGCAAGGCATACGACCGAGTTGAATGGGCTTATTTGGAGGCTCTGATGAGGAGGATGGGTTTTAGTGATAGGTGGGTGGCCCTAATAATGGAGTGTATAACGACGGTAAGCTATTCCATCCTAATCAATGGTGAACCCTCGAATGTAATCATCCTTCTAGGGCCATATGCCAAGGCGACCCAGTTTCTCCTTATCTATTCATCCTCTGTACAGAAGGGTTGCATGGTCTATTACATAAAGCAGCAGAAGCAGGTCACATAGTAGCAAAAGCAAGTCACATTAGAGGAGTGTTTATTTGTAAAAAAGGCCCAAGACTGACACATTTTTTTTTTGCAGATGACAACGTAGTCTTTTGTAGAGCCTCCCTATCTGAATGTCACAAGATTCAAGATCTACTATCTTGCTATGAGAGGGCCTCGAGGCAGAAGCTAAATAGGAGTAAAACATGTCTTTTCTTTAGTAAATCCACCCCAACAGTCACACAAGACCAAATAAAAGAATTCATGGGTACTCAAGAGATCAAGCACTATGAAAAATATCTTGGGCTATCAGCTTTAGTCAACAAGAAAAAGAAAGCAAGCCTAGCTTACATCAAGGAACGAATATGGGCAAAACTTCAAGGTTGGAAAGAACAACTCCTCTCCCAAGCAGGCCGTGAAGTCCTTCGTAAAGCTGTCATTCAGGCCATCTTGACCTACGTTATGAGCTGTTTTAAGCTGCCCATTACACTTTGCAATGACATTGAAGCTTTAATATGGAGATTCTGGTGGGGGCAACGAGGTGATCAACAGAAAATTCACTAGACAGGTGGGAGTTCTCTTTGCAAATCAAAGAGTTTGGGAGGTATGGGATTCAAAGAACTCCAAAAATTGAATGATGCTATGCTCGCTAAACAAGTTTGGCAACTGCTGGACAACAAGGACTCCTTATTCCATAGGTTCTTCAAAGTAAAGTTCTTCCCACACGGAAGTATTCTGGATGCCAAGGAAGGGAATGGTTCATATGCTTGGAAGAGCATACTAAAGGGGAACGATGTGATTCACAAAGGAATGCAGTGGAGAGTGGGTAACGGATTGAGAATTTGCATCTACCAAGACAACTAGCTCCTGGATCCTCATCTTAAACAAATACTGTCTCCTTGGGATTTTATGGACAATGAAGCATAGGTTTCAGTATTGATTGATGGGAAAGACGATGCTGGATCCATGAATTGATTGATAATCTCTTCTTGCCTCACGAAGCTGGACTAATCAAATCTATTCCTTTTAGTATCGAGGAATGTGATGACAAAGTCTATTGGCCCCTAAACTTTAATGGTGATTACTCTATTAAATATGGGTATAGATTACTTATGGAGCAGGAAGCCAATGAAATCCCAAGGTCCTTGGATTTGTCACAAACTAAAAGAATCTGGAAGGGTGTGTGGAGCTTGAAGGTCCCAAACAGAGTGAAAACTCTAATTTGGCAGGCGAGGCTAGATTCTCTACCTTCTCGGGTTAATCTGATGAAGAGGAAGATCCTGGATGATGCGGTTTGCCAAAGCTGTGGAATGGAGCAGGAAACGGTCTTACACGCCCTATGGTTGTGTCCAGTTATATCTGAAGTTTGGGCAGCCCACTTTGCTTGGTTGGTCAGGCAGACCAGGAAATGCTCCAACTTCTTGGATGTTATTCAGAAGTGCCAAGAAAGGAGTGACCTCTTCGAATTGTTTGCAATGACAACTTCACTAATTTGGACCCGAAGAAACAAAATGCGTGTAGGGGAGGCAGCAATCTTGTTGGATAAGATCAACTTCATGGCTTGGGACAACCTCCAGAAATTCCAGGGAGTGAATCCCCCTCCCCATTGTCCACCTCTCCTCCCAAACCTGCCAAATGGAATCCGCCACCCGTAAACTGGATGAAGATTAATTTCAATGGGGCTATGTTTAAGAATGAAGCCTTAGTTGGGTTGGGTGTCATTATTCAAAACGACAAAGGTCTAGCAATGGCTGCTTCCTCACAAACTATTCCATTACCTACCTCGGTAGAGATGGTGGAAGTGTTGGCAGCGTGTAGTGCCTTCTGTTTAGCTAGGGAGCTACAATTTGACCAAGTTATAGTTGAAGGTGACTCGGAACTTGTGATCAAGACACTGAACAGTGAAGACTACTCCTTTACGAACTTTGGACATATCATTAGGAACATCAAAATTGCCTCTTCAGCCTTTAGATATTTGGTTTTCTGTCATACACGCACACAAGGAAACAAAGTAGCACATAGGCTTGTTAGACTAACTTATAATTTTTCTCCTTTTAGGGTCCGTTTGGATGGAGGAGTGGAAAAGTGGGAGGATGGAAAATTGTGGGAGGATAGAAAAGTGGGAGGATGGAAAATATTTAGTTTTCCCTCTTGTATGTTTGGTTGGAGGGGTGGAAAAGTGGGAGGGTGGAAAACTTTTTTGTTTGGTTGGAGAGAAAAAGGGAAGGATGAAAAATGTAATTTATATAAATTGACTATTATACCCTTGTTGTATAATATGTAAGAAATAAATTTATTTATACTTATTACATAATATTAAATTTATCACATCACATATATAAATTTATATTATTATTTTTCTTATTATAATGTAAAAATTAGATCAGGTCATATTTGAAAAAAAAAAAAAATTCAGGCCACATTGAAAAAAAAAAAATGTTCAGGTCACGTGAAAAAAAGTAAAAAGAAAAAAAAAAAAAAAAAAAAAAAAAAGAGAACGTTTTAGGTCACAAAAAAAAAAAGAAAAAAAAAGGGAAGAACGTTTCAGGTCACAAAAAAAAAAAAAAAAAAAGAAGAAGAAGAAGAAGGAAGAACGTTTCAGGTCACAAAAAAAAAATGAAGAACGTTTTAGGTCAAAGCAAAAAAAAAAAAAAAAAAAAAAAAAAAAAAAAGAACGTTTCCAGGTCACGTGAAAAGAAAAAAAAAAAAAAAAGGAAAAAGGGAGGGCATTACCGTAAAACTGCCTTAGTGCAGTTTTCCCCCCTTGCTTTTCCTCCCAATTTGGGAGGAAAAAAATTTGTGGGCCCAGGGAGAAAATTTTCTCCCTAGTTTTCCACTCCCCCTATTTTCTTCCCATTCCCAAACAGTGGAAAACTGAGTTTTTCACCCCATTTTCTTTCTTATATTTTCCATCCTCCCTATATTCCACCCATCCAAATACAGCCTTAATGTCTAGATGGAGGATGTTCCTATAGACATAGCTACTATTTATCATTCAGAATTTTTTTAATAAATCTTCTCTCCCCCTTTTTATTCCTGGGGCGGATTCTCAAAAAAAAAGAAAAAAAAAAAAAGAAAGAAAAGAAAAGAAAAGAAAAGAAGTACTAATAATTGTAAGTAACAAGTAAAACCCCACATCCTCCTTGGACAAGACTCAGAATAAGAAACGTAAACATTAGGGCTAAAGCAGTAAAAAGTAGTAAAAGAGTAATAGAACGATAGTAGAATAAAAACAAGAAGAAAATCAAAGAATTGAATTCAAAGCCTGGAAAAAGCTGACACAGAGAGAGAGAGAGTAAATGCTAAAAGAGTCCACCGCATCAGCCAAAAAATTACCTGAAAAATATGAGCCAAGCTAGCTTAAGCTACTTCCTCCCCCCTTTCCCCTTTCTCTATCTCTTCTTCGAGTCTTGTCCCTCTCGGTCTCTCTCTTCCCCTCTCTCCCCGCAACTGTATCATCGTTTTTGAAAATGAAGTACACACAGCTCGTCAAAAAAGGATATAACAACACTTAACTAACACAGTAAATGCGGGCGTCCTCTACCGTTTTCCTTTCCTTCTCTCTCTCTCTCTCGATCAATCACAATCATTTCGTGTCTTTTCCTTTCCCCTCTCTCTATCTTCTTCTTTTCCCACACCATTGCCCAATCCTTGACCGTTCTGTAATTTCCACGTACTACTCTTCTGATTCGCCACTCTCTCTTATTCTCTCTTTTGTTTTATTCACCGTTTGATTCCTCAGATCTGATTTCCACTTTCAAACTCTTCGGTTTTTAGTTTTTAGCTTTTAGCTTTTTTTTAACTATTATATTATATTATTAGGGTTTCTCGTTGGCCACCCAAGCTTGTTCTATATAAAAACGGTGGCGTTTTTGGATGTGAGACTGAGAGAGTGAGAAAAATGGAGGCGAGAATGAAGAAGTACAGAAGAGAAGTGAGTCCGGAGAGATCAAAAGTTTGGACGGAAAAGTCGCCGAAGTACCAACAGAATCCCCGGAATGTCAAAGTCGCCGTCGTTTACTATCTCTGCCGTAACCGCCAGCTCGAACACCCTCATTTCATGGAAGTTCCTCTCTCTTCCTCCGATGGACTTTTCTTGAGAGGTACCTAAAACGCCATCGTTTCACTCTCTCATATCTTTTGCTCTAATTTTGTTCAGCTTTTTGAAAATTTTGATTTTTTTTTTGGTAGATGTTATTGATAGGCTTAATGTTCTGAGAGGAAGAGGCATGGCGTCTATGTATTCTTGGTCTTGTAAGAGGTAAGAAAAAACAAAAAATAGTGACTCTGTTTGGATGCTAAGAAAATAATGGAAATGGAATTTGAATATTAGTCAGTATGATATTTGGTTTTTTTATATATATTATATAATTGTATATGCCAAATGCAGAAGCTACAAAAATGGATTTGTGTGGCATGATCTTAGCGAAAATGATCGGATTCTTCCGGCTCACGGGAATGAATATGTTCTCAAAGGCTCTGAGCTCTTCGATGAATCTAACTCTGGTAATAGGAGAGAAATTGCATAATGTATATACTAATTAGAGAAAATGAATTAAGAAAATCTGAAATCTAGAGTTTGTTTTTTTTTTCATTGCAGAGCGATTTAGTCCCATTGCAAATATAAAAATGCAGAGTTTGAAACAATTACCGGAGCCCGTTTCGTCTAGAAGTCATGATGACTCGTCTTCTTCTTCTAGTATGAACGGGAAGGAGATAAAACATTCCCAAGAGGATGAGCTGTCTCCTCCGGTTCAATTACCCGATTCGACTTGTGTGTCTCCGGAGTCTAGAGTTGGAAAGAATTCTTCGTGGGGTGGTTCTTTGAGCTTGACGGAGTATAAGGTTTATAAGGGTGATGGTTTGGCTGATGCAGCCACGCAGACTGAGGACAATGTAAGCAGAAGTAAGGCCAAAGAGACTTGTACAAGAGGTGTTTCGACTGATGATGGGTCGTTAGAACCTGAATGTAGTGATGTTTATCGAAATCAGGTTTCACGTGCAAAAGAGAATTCTGAGATCTGTAGGGAATCGTTTTCACCTCCTCCGTCTACCTCTAGCGCGTCTTCCTCTGGGGGCAAGACGGAAACTTTAGAATCATTGATTAGAGCTGATGTTAGTAAAATCAACAGTTTTAGGATTCTTGAAGAGGAAGATATAAGAATGCCAGCCAATGCAAGGCTAAAGGCTACAAATGTGTTCATGCAGTTGATCTCATGTGGGTCAGTATCAGTGAAGGACCACAGTTTTGGCTTGATTCCAACCTATAAGCCCAGGTTTTCCCATTCAAAATTTCCCTCCCCGTTGTTCTCTACTTCATTAGTGTTGGGGGAGCTAGATTGCTTGTCAGAGAATCCAAGGCTGATGGGCATTAGGTTGGAAGACAAAGAATATTTTAGCGGGAGCTTGATTGAGACCAAAATGCTTAAGGAAGAAGGAGAAGGAGTTAATTCTCTGAAACGCTCTTCTTCTTGTAATGCTGACAGGTCAGTCTGGTTCCAGTTCTTTTTCTTGCACTGTTACATCTTTTGAACACATCTATGGTACACGAGCATTAGGGATTTATCATAGATTAAAACTAAATAGTAAGTGCAAGAATTGCTAATTTGATTGATTGGTGCATTTATTTTAGGGGAAACTGCTGAGCCTTAGCACAAGTGCTTGGGGGTGCGACTGAAGTTTAATTTTACCATTAATATATATATTTTTTCCCTTTAGAAAATATTCTAGATTGGAGTATCTTGTTCAAAAAGAATTGAAGTTCTAAATTTTGAGTTCCTCCATCCAGCGAAAGCTTGTCTGATAAAGTCTAACTGGATTTGAACATACTGTTCGCTATTATAACAAGATGGGGCAGAATTCAGTTAACAAAGATACCTATATCCTTCATCTAAACAATTTGTTTTGTGGACCACCTTTCCTAATACATGTGTGTTTGGGATTGTTAACCATTTCCACTTGTGTATAAATAGTTGGGGCTCAGGTCACTTTGATGCTTGTTCAGACTCATTAATGTCTTACACAAGCCAAAAGTAAATCATGCTTGGTTTCCAATATCAATTTCTTAAGGAGCTGAGCTAATGTAAGATCGTGTTCAGCTTACTTGGCCTTCTGCATAGCTGAGCAAGGTGTTCTAACTTCTAATATTATAGGTAATAGCAAATTTAAAAGACTTGCAAAAAGAGCATACTTTTAAAATAGTTATAAAAATATTATATGGCCAGTTGAAAATGTGCAATTGAGAATTGGAATAACTTGAGTTGGTGATTGATTAGTTTTGTGAAGATGCTTGTGCGTGAGTACACTTTGTAAGAACTAATTAAATTGATCCTGAAACATGCATGGATTATACTTATCTAAAATTCTAAATAAAACAAATCCAGGGAACGTGCATTGAGTCTTCATTGAGAAATTTAGAACTATTGTTTTAATACCCAATTTAGGATATAAGTGGCTTTGTTTATCCTGATGTAGTTGCATTGATTGACGGATAATTTTGTTGAATTAACTGGAGTTATTGGGATAGATATAGTGGATTAATGGGTCAAGGGTTGTTAATTGAGATTGTTTGGCATCTAGTAGGAGTACTTATTAAAAATAAAAAATAAAAAATAAATCATTTTGTAGGGATATGGCAGTCATAACATCAATGTTGACCTTCCATGTGTGGTTAATTCCTTTGCAATTTTCTGCAAATAGAGTGAAAAGTATGAAAGTGAATGCCATTTGCATTTGCAGGATATGTAAGCAATTGGATCCGATTGAGCACAAAGAGGAGTCAACCTCAGGACGTTCCAAATGTATCCCACGATCAATTAAGACTTCATTGAGCAAGCAGCCACGAAGTGAATCTATGAAGTCACCTGTTTCAGATAGACCAAGAAACTCTTCGGACGGAGCTGACAGCTCACACACTGTAGCTCCCATTGTATCCAACGGTGGTAGTAAGAGAATTACAGAGCCTTCCTCGGGGAGAAAGCAATCAAAGAGGCTAGATTCCTTTAGAGAAGAGGAGAAAGTGATCAAAATCGAAGAAAGTTAAGTGTTGAGTCTACCCCAATTTCTCAAATTAGTTTCTCAAAAATTATCATTGTCATCCCACTTTCTTGGTAAAATGTTGGTTAACAGTTTGTTTAATTTTCTCCTACAGGCTTACTTCAGGAGCTCGGGTTATAATCGAATCCAAAGCACCTTGTGAAACCACTGTTGGCAGCTCATAAAAAAAAATGGATTCCTTTTTCTTTTTGATTTGAGAAAGGTTGTCCTCCACTCTGTAAAACTCTACGGGTTTTCAGGTTTGGTTTGAATTTGAAATGATGGTAGATATGTTGTCGGGGTCCACTTAATGATTCTGTAAAATCTGGAAAGTAAAAAAGAGTAGTAGCAAATCACTCATTTGCAAAGGGAGCTGTGGCACTGGGTAGTGCAGGTATGGTCCTAGTGGACCAGCTCCTCAGATTTTTTGAGCTGGTTTCTGGACCAGCTTTCTTAAATGGGATTGTTTCTTTCTTCTTTTCAACAGTTGCAATATCTTCCTTTTGCTGCCTTTGTTTTCTTTAAAATATACTTACTGTCTGCAACAATAAAAATTAGGGAAAAAGGGTGACTAGTTTACTCTAAACGTTTACCACGTGAGGTAAAGTAAAGGCATGGGTTTAGTGTCCTATTGCACTGGACTTGTTAAGATCATAACACGCTCTCAATGCACTAAATCCAAGTCAAATCATATATCACATGTGGGTGCTGATGTTGTCAATGAAGCCTATGAAAATTAGAGGTGGGCTTGGGGTGAATGTTTCTTTGAGTGTTGAGTATAATCCTTGGCATGATTAGCTCTTCCTGGGATACCTCTGCAAGCCATGTGCGTTGAAAAGTTAAAAGGGGCCTAAAAAGCTTCTTTTGTTAACTCTTCCTAAAGCTAAATAGTGATTTACTCTAGAGCAAAACGTTTTTATTTTTAATTTTGGGTTAACTCTAAACGGCATGAGCTTTGTTTTTGACTTTTATTAACTTTGCATTCAAACGGGCCCTATGGGAGACTGAAGAGGTTGACTAGTGATTGTCGTGTTCCCAACAAATTGTTCAGACAAATCTGGATCTGGGTTTTAATAAAAGAAAAAAAAAGTAGAGACTAGAGAGGTATGGGCTACCGAAAGTTTTATTCGCTTGTTTGGACAACTTTAATATGATGCTCGGAGTCTTTTTTTTTTGGGGAGAGAGAGAGAGAGAGAGAGAGAGAGAGAGTGAGTGTGTTGTAGTAGCTTTCTCTGGACGTGTGCATGTTGTTGCTTTTTCTTATCTTAACTTTATGTCAAGGCAGAGAGGAAGCATCAAAAGACTGACAATTATCTTTAATAACTTCGGTCAGAGCATAAAAGTGGGCCTCAGACAAGCACTTACAATAATGAAGTTAGAACTGTTAATTGAAGTGGTGTGAAGCTGTTTCTTGCTACAGCTAAAATGGTAATTGGCCTTGAAGTCTACACTGGAATCACTATTGCTGCCATGTTCATGTCAGCAACACCGTTTTGGGGAAATATGTGGTCCATGGTTATTCATTTCTTTTTCCCCAATACAATTCTTTTATTATCTCCACTGTTATCCAATAATAACTTCGGAGCGGTTTTGGTGAATTTTCCATAAAATAACCTCATAATGGAACTTGTTCAAGGAAGTTTTACCTCATTGCCAAGGATTTCACTGGATTACATGCATATGGATAAAAGCTTAAAATTACTAGCGTTTAATTGATATATCCAAATGGAACAAGCAACAACTAGGTTCTTCGCTTTTTGCCGTAATTCTTTTAGGTTTTCTTTCACATTCAATAGGTTTGAAACATAAATGTTATTTACTTGAAATTTCTTGTCATGCTCTAAAAGTGCAATTGTCGAGGTGTAATTTTTAATGAAGTCAATTCACTTTTTCTAGGTGGGACTCATTTTATTCACCTCAACAATTATCTTAAGCACTTGTTTATGTACTCTATTTTTTTATTCAATTCAACATTAATAAATAGTAAATACGACTTTGCTTTCATCTCTTTGGACCAAAACCAAATGAGACTAAGCTCAACCAGTTGCAATTTTTAACTAAAATGGGATCTATACCAATGGTCAATACCCTTTGCATCGCACAAAATAGTCAGTCCCATCACATGCCACCTACCACTTCCTCTTTGTTTCCCTTTTGGATGGTACTCTAAAAAGTAAGTGATATCTCTTTTGCTATCATTTTTGCCATGCTGTCTCACTTGTTTAAAAATGATTAATTCATGTAAAAGTAATATAGATAATCATTAACAATACGTTAGATTATAGTTGAGATAAAAGTTGTAGCACAAAAATTATGATAGGAGGAAAATGCGCCCTAGTCCATTTAACAACACAATAGGTGTTGTTCATATAAACGGTTGAAAAACAGTTTTTTAAATTTAAAATAAGCATTTACAAAAAAACTATAAAAAAATGTGATTGCAAAATGGAGTTTTAGATTTTAAAAACTTTTTTTTAAGCTCCCCAAAGTCTAACCAAACAGCTCATTAGAGCCCGTTTGGTATATGCACTTAAAAATTAAAAATTATTATTTGAAAATATATATAAAAATATGTGTGGGTGAAAAAATATATGAAAATATGTATAATGTTTAAAAATTTAATATTTTGAAAATCCACAAAAAAAAAAAAAAAAATCAAGAATGACTTAAAAATTATAGGGCTATTTCATTTCGCCACCAATCGGTTCTTTCACAAGAACAAAGAGACGAAACCCAAAATTCCCTTTTACCACCTACTATCCTTCATTTATTGTACCTCTTAAATGCCTTGGTACAATGAAAATGTTGGAAAGACAAAATTAATGCACATTGCGTGGTGGTCTGGTGTCAGGTCTTTACACGCGGGTTAATTTGATGCACTCTCTCTTTCTTCACACTATTGGTTTACTCTATTTCATTTGCAAAATTTACCTCTGAATTCAAAATTTCAAAGTGCTGAAGCTGCTTTTTCTTTTACCATTTGTTTCTGGCTTTTGGGCTTTTATCTTGTGTATTATGAGGGCGTTTGGATTCTCCGTTTTCCTGCGTCCACGTTTGGTGTTGCGTTTTTTTTTTTTTTTTTTTGCCCGCATATGTTGATTTTGGTGGACAAAAATTACTGTTTTGCACTGTAGCAATACTGTTCATATACTGTAGTAATACTGTTCATGCATTAAAAAATATTAAAAATGGGTCCTATGGTACTTTTCACACATTTAAAAATTATTTTGCTATAGTGTTTTCAGTTTTCAATTTCAGCAACAATAAACTCAATCCAAACGGACACTATATCGTAATGGTGGGCTGCCTTTGGTCACCATGAGTAGTCTCCTTTCAATACTTAACATGTGGCCGACCATGAAAAAGGACCCCAATATTTCATATGTTAACAATTAAATTTGCAATTGTTTATATGATTTTTTATTTTTTGGTTCCTATTATCAATTGCCTTAAGAACAACCAATAAGGTGAAATTTTAATGTAGTTGACTACCAAAAAAAAAAAAAAAATTTAATGTAGTCGATCCACTCTTCTTAGGCGGTCGATCTATTTTCAATAATAAAAATCTAAACTTTTATTAACTTTTACTACTTTTGTTACTTACCAACGTAAATTTAAACCCATTTTATTCTCCTCAACAATTGTGGCACTCATTAACAAGTTAACATACTCCTTTATATTTTTTCTCCAAACTTTCAGGAGCGGCTATTTTAGTGGCTTTGCAACCAGTATTAATAATGCTCCTAGTTTTATTGGTTTGCCTTCAATCACACGCTTTGGTAATTCAGAATTATAGTCTTATTCGAGCTTTAGCTTGCTAATCTTTACTTATATTGTATGCTTGTGTAATGTTAATGTCATGTCCACCTGATTTTCATCATCGAATGTGTTGGTTTTTCTTGGTTAAAATTTAAATAATGCATGCTTAATTATTGTTAAAATATTGTTAGAGTTGTAGGTTATTTGTACATCACATATTGTCTACCTAAATTAAATAAAATAAAAATCATCATCTAGGTGCTCTAAAGCTACAATCAGTTTCTTCCCAAGATTAGTTTGCTAGCATATTCATTAAGCCTCTTCCACCGTGACGCTTTCTTGTTTTGACTTCCAAACTCAAGCTAACATCACATCACTTAACATAAGTTTGAGGGAGGCTATTAGAATACTATTAAAATATAAGTCCAATGGGCTTAGGCCTATAGTTGTAGGTTACTTGTACATCATACCTTGTCTATCTATATATAAAATATACCCCTATACTTTATCATACACAATTTAATATACCGTTATTTAGACTTTTCACAATTTCTTTGTGCCAATTTCAAATTTAGTTTAGCAATTATCATTTCAAACGTGTGGGTTTCTTTCATGATTAGTAAATTTGTATCAAAACCTGCATGCGCTGCTGAGTTTGCTTAGCTCAAGAACCAAAAAAATAAGAAAAAGAAAGAAAGATTGCATACGCTAGGTATAATTTATTTCTTAGCTTCTTTTGACTCTTTGTTTAGTTTAAATAACGTTGTGTGCGTCTAGGTCTAATCTTTCTTGTTCATATATATATATATATATATATATATATTTAATAAATACATAAAATTTCAACTTAGGATGTCTATTTCATGATGATCATCAGACTAAGACATCAATTGACTTTTGGTGTGGGCGAGATTTGAACTCAAAATCTTTTTTTTTTTTTTTTTTTTTATAATAAAAAACAGTACCAGACTACCAATTGAGCTGCTCATACTTCTTAAATTCAACTTTCACGGTATTTCTTGCCATAGTTAAGTGTATATATTAATTGTTCATTTGGTATAACTTATTTATATTGATCCCTTTCTTTTAAAAAAATAAGATTGACAAACATATACTTGGAGATTGTAAATGTTTCAACTTTAAAATGATTAATGGGGGGTTTAAGTGATTGAAAATGATAATGACATTTTTTTTTTGGTGGAACTTCACGTATGTGGTTTGAAGTTTGAACCCTTCATCTTTGTCTTCTATTATCTACCTATTAAAAAAAAAAAAAAAAAACATTTCAGGTGATTACTTATCTACTCAAATTAATGGGTAAAACTTAAGTACAATACCACAATTTCTTAGATAAACTATATTAGGGTCTCAGTTAAATTCAAACATGTGACTACTTTGACTAATGCAACATAAAGAATGTTATTTTTTTCAAGTAAAAATTTAAATTAATTGTAGTTATATGTTTGAATTCAATTAAGAACCTAATATATTTCACTTAAAACTGTAGTCTATACCTAAGATTTGTGTTTGTCCCGAGTATTAATATCTTAGAATTTTTTTTTTTAATAACATCATAAAAAGTTGTCATATACCCATTAATTGCATATGAGTTAATCATGCTACATAGTAGTGCACTTTTTTTAATGGAAAAGAGTTTCGACTTTACGACTTGAAGGTTGAAACTTTCCCTCTCCTCCACATGCCAATTCAAATTTTATTGTAAACTCAGTGATCCTTAACAGACAAAACCTATAAAGTGTGTACTAAAAGTTTTGACTTTACTACTTGAAACTTTCCTTCTCTTTTACATGCCAATTCAAATTTTATAGTAAACTCAGTGATTTCAACCGACAAAACGTATAAAGTGTTTACAAACTTCATCATGTGAGATATATAATATTGGCACTTCTAATAAAAATTTTCTCCCATACAATTTACATGGAAAAGGGAACTGGTGATTGATAGTGTTTAAGTAATATTTTAGAAAAAAATTATGAGTAACTTCAAAGGAAAAAGGGTTGTGCTTGATAAGGTCTAGAAAAAGTGTAACAATCCTAGCAAAGTAGATTGTTCATTTTCTACACAGTTCGATCAAGTGGGTCGGCCGGTACCTACTGCAATTGACCACGTAGATCCGCCAACACCTACTATGCTTGGTCACATAGGTCAGACAATGTATCTAACATGACCATTGACCTATGTATCCCTTTCATTTGGTTGGTCAGTTAGTACAATCATTCTTAAAAGAAGTGTCCACTACCCTCATCACATCAACATTTATTGTGCCATAACAATAAACCTTTTAATTCAATATTGAGCACTGTCTCATCTACTCCCAAAACTTGGAGTTGCTACCTTAACACACTTCCTCTCAACTGACCTAAAATGAGGATTACTTGACAAGTCTACAACCTAGTTTCAGGATGATTCCCCAACAAACATCTCTAAATGATGCTCTATAAATACCATTTTACTCAATAAAACAATGTATGTAAGGAAAACTTTATGCATTTTAACTTGAAACAAGAACAGTCATTAAAAAAAAAAAAAAAATTACATAATAGAATCATATAACTGGAACAGATCTTCCTCCATGAATTGGAACAGAATCATATAACTGGAAATGCATTCTTCATTAGGCCAAAAAACCTGTTACATGATTTGGGTGTCTTCTAGTTGTAATTTGTTTAATTGAATTGCCATTATTTTTGGGCGGTCTGAGTCAAATTGCATACAAATACAGAAGGATATTAGCAATAGACAAACCCAAGCAATGTGCTTGTTGCATCTTGGCGATTAGAAGAGAGTGCGGGGCCTTTGGATCAAGCAATGAAGTACCTTTACTAACAATCTACACCAAATAAGTTCCAAGTTTCGCTAGGATGTTTTAAAGACCAAAGCAAAATCGATCAGTCAGATTTAGTTATACAATCTGCTCACATCTCTTTTATGCATCCACATGGATAATTATCATTGTACCAAAATTCATAAAAGAAAATGGGCTGCAACACTGAATAATTGTCATTGTAGCAGGATTAATGTTTCAACAGGGATTGAGAGTCGGGCGCAGGAGACGTGAAAATATCCAATAGGACCATAGGATAAACTCATAAACATAAACACCCAATGAATCAACTGAATACAAGAAGTATCAATTCTCTTCAGAAAAGAAAAAAAGTATTAATTCTCTAGATTGTAATGTTTTGCTTCTATGCTACCTTGTGAGAAAATTTTCAAGTTACATGACACATATTTTACTGTATTGCTGAATGGCATTATCATTGATATTTAGCACTGAATGATTAATTACCTTCAATGATGGAAGGAGGAAAAACTTTCAGAACCCAATTCCAACTACAATTCCAAAATGAAAAGCTGAAATAATTCTCATTGAACACGGATTTTAAAGAATGAAAGAAGGAAAGAATGACATTCATGATAAAATTGCGTATACAACACCAAAGCTTGGCTTCATCCAACGTTTCAGAACATGCTTTGCAGTTTACCCCCTATCAACACATTAACAAGACTATAATAATTGACTAAAATAATGGAGTAACAATGCTGAAGAAGAGTTGTTTCTCCCTGCTCTTGAGCTCTCACAATAAGAATTTGAGTACCATGGAGAAAAGCCAGCTGGATAAACAGACTGTGATCTTGGCAGTGCTAGTGCTACCTAGGAGTGAAAAACTATCATTAATTTAATCTAAGAGTCTTCATCAACCAGCATGTCATCTCACTATCTCAGTCACGCTTGATGCACATGAAGCAGTTGGATCTCCTTGTATCTGTCTAGTATTGTAGGATTTGCAGCTTAGGCATTTATGTCCCACAATATGGAATTGGACAAGTGAGTTTGCTCCACAATCATTGCAGAGAATCCACACCTGAATTTATATGGAAAACCTCAATCAGAGAAAGATGCAACGAGTTGCCATTAATGAATCAAAGGTTTTCACTCTATGCTTAGTTACTTACCATCTTATTTTGGTATGTTTCAGGCATTGGAGTTGAGGCAACCTGCATTAAAATTTTAGTAAAAGAATGTTAGGACATGAAGCACAACATCATTTGCACAGGCTCATCTTTGTTTGGAAAACAAGAGAGTGGAAACAATGTCTATTTACCACTTGATCAAGCTTTTCCCAGTGACGTGTCATATCACCAATGGACTTTGAGCAGATGGGGCATGAGTACCTGCAAGAAAAAGGAAATCATTCTTCTAGCTTAACGCACGAAGAGAAGTTGAAAAACAAACAGGCACATCAAGTAAATTAGAAAAGTCTGGAATTATACAAAGGAAGATTGTGCCAAATTTATGAATTAGTTGCATTCTTTTCTTATTGCTGTTATAATATATTGCTTCACATCTTATGCATAATGCATAGCGTGTGCAAGTAAATGAGAATCAACTGCTTACCGGCAATGTTTCTCCATCTCTTTGACGCATTTATAATGCATTGTGTGCCCACAACAACGT